>NW_026125052.1:34817500-35264783 GCF_943737965.1 Phodopus roborovskii
TGTCTGTCTACATGAATGGTGACTACAGAGACTAGACAAGGGTGTTGGATTTCTCCAGCTGCCATGTAGGAACTAGGTGTTAAGGAATCAGGCATTATGATAGCCTGCCTGCCTGCCCCTGTCACCTGGCAGAATGCACTCAGGCAGTACTCTGGTCAGCACAGGACCCATGATTGCGTAGTCTGCACACAGGAGCAAAGGACCCCTTTAAAAGAAAGGCCCCTGCCCACTTACACTCTCTTTCCCTCTCTTTCCTGCTGTTCCCCAGGGGCTGGCAGGACTTTTCCTGTCTCTGTCTTCTCTTCTGCCCTCTCTCTGTGTCTCTTTATCCATTTTCTCTTTCCTTCCCCCTCCTTTCTCTTTCTAATAAAACTTCTCAGTTAAGCTCTGTCTGCTTGGCATGTTTGTCCCTCTGCCTTGGTCACCCTCGCCTGCCAGGGGATCCATGCAAGGTTTCCCCAGGAACCTGGGGCTGATTCAAGTGCTCTGAACTGATTAGCCATCTCTTCAGCTACAGTCCCTGGAGTCCATCCTTTATTTATTTCGTTTTCTTTCATTGGACCTGAGATCTTGAAAGTGAAACTCCTATTAAGTCTTCAACTTTCATAAGAATAACAAAGCGGCTTGTCTTTCTCTATTAATTATTTTTTTTTTAAAAAAAAAAACTTATTTTACGTGTTTTGGTGTTTTGTCTGCATATATGTCTGTGCACCATATTTGTGTACTGCCCTCAGAGGCCAGAAGGGGGTTGGATCCCCTCAACCTGGAGTTACAGAAGGTATGAGCCATCATGTGGGTGCTGGGAATTGAACAAAGTTCCTCTGGAAGAGCAGAAGGTACTCTTAACTGCTGAGCCATCTCTCAAGCCCCCATTTTCAATCTATTCTTTTTTGTTTGTTTGTTTTTGATAATTTTTTAAATTTTAAATTTGGAACAAGCTTGTTTTACATGTCAGTCCCAGTTCCCTCATCCCCCCTTCTCCCCTGTCCTCCACCATCAACTCCCATCTCATCCCCTTTCTGCTCCCCAGGGAGGGTGAGGCCATTCTTTCTTAAGACAAAGATAACTGCTGTTTTGTTTTTATTTGGTTAGTTTAGCTTTAGTGAGGCTGCATAAAATAAGTGTATTCGAATAAGTCCCTTGCTTTGTGCTATATAGCATGTTAATCCAGTTTGGGCTGAGAGAAACTGATCAATTATCTGGCATCTTAATTTTTTTTCAGTCATGCATGTCCATCGTATGAAGTGTGTGAAGGACAAACTCTGGAAAAGAAGGCATCAACACTTTATCAACAGGGTGTTGCCACAACTTATGTCTCAGCATGTGACTGTGGGCCCAGGGCTTCTCTATATTTAATTTACATTTCTAAAAGTTTAGAGCTGAGTGTTTTTTACTTACTGATTGATGCTTTGTGCCCGATGGCTAGGCCAGTGTCTGCTGAGATGCTATAGAAATAGCTCTTACGGTGGTACCTTTTGTTTTAGAAAGGGTTAACATTTCTCAAAGCAGGACACACTAAGCCCATCACTCATTTGCCATTTTAACTGCTACTTTTCTTCTTTCTTTAGTCAGGCATCAAAGCTTGGGGACCAGATGGCAGATTTGCACCTTTACAACCAGAAGCTCAGGGAGAAGGCCAAGGCCCGGGAGAACACAGTGGGTAAGTTCAGTGCATCATAAAAAAATCAAAAAACTAAAAAAAAAAACAAAAAAAAAACAAAAAACAAAAAAAAAACTTGGGCCTAATCCATCAGCTACTTTAGATGGTATTTGTGGTGTTTCTTGCTAGCATTTCAGTAATGGGTTGAGTGGTATACCATCTGCCTTCACAGTTCATCAAACAACTCTTTTTTATTCGTGTGTGTGTGTGTGTGTGTGTGTGTGTGTGTTGGGGGGGCATATGTACAGGTACTTGCTGCGGTTAGACATCTGATCCTCTGGAGGGAGAGTTGCAGGTAGCTGTACATTGTTTAGCCTGGGTGCTGGGAAGAGCAGCAAGTGCTCTTAACTTTGGGGTCATCTCTCCAGCCCCTAGTACACTGTGAAAATGAGATGATTAAGTAATTTTAATGAGGCCGGTAAATGAGTGGAATTGACTTATGGCCAACCAGGTCCGAAGTCTGTCCATTGGTCTAGGGTAGGAAAGTCCTGGCAAATCTATGTGCTGGCTGGTCACTTCCGTGTGTAGTGAGTGTTTGAACCATTCTCCTGAGGTCTGGTTCCCACAAAAAATGAGTAGCTTAATGAGACCAAGATTTCTGTTGACAGGCTGTGGGGCTGAGGGCCCTGAGCCCCAGGGTGTGACCAAGTTTGGCTTCAACACAGTGACATGCTGCGGCTTCATCCCACAGGTGAGTGTCTGAGTGAGAGCATCCCTTCTTGGTGATGATCATTCCTAAGGCTCCAGTGCCTGGCTGAAAGGCTTCCCTAAAGTGCCAGTGCTGCCCACTGACCCCTTGTGTGTAACAGTGCCAGGTCTCCAGACACCAGAACACTCAACCATTATTTCTGAAGGCAGAGTGCAGGCGGTGGGTGACAGCTCTGATGGAAAGCAGATAGGAAGTCCAATCTTGGAGGTAGTAGACACTGCAGGCAACTGATTGGCATTCCAGGTTTGGGCAACCGTGATGCAAATGACATGTTGTAAGAGGGTACCCGACTAGTTTAAGAGTCTGAAGAGGGTAGACTGGGCAAGGCTAAAGATCAAGCCCTTTATCATTCAGGTCCTTTTCCAGGGCTGTTAAAATTATTGTCATTTGTTGAAATACAATTGAGATGTAATCTGTGCAACACAAAACTGTGTTTGTTTTTGTTTGTTTGTTTGTTTTTTTGGGCTTTCAAGACAGGGTTTGCCTGTATGACAGCCCTGGCTGTCCTGGGACTTGCTCTGAAGACCAGGTTGGCCTCAAAGTCACAGAGATCTGCCTGTGTCCACTACATCCAGCTAAAACTCTCCATTTTAAAGTGCATCATTCAATGGCTTCTAGTACAATCACAATGTTAACACAATGTTATATCCAAGTTCTGACGAGGCCATATTGCTTAGCCTCTGAGGTCAGATGAGGTCGGGTGTGTTCAGTTGATATGGCAATAGATTTATTATCATGTCTCATTCCAGAATATTTTCATTACCCAATAGCAATTCCTTCCCTTAGCTCAGGCTATCACAAATCTGTCCAACTCTATGGTTTTGCCATTCTAGACATTTTATGTTTGTAACATTTTATAGCATGTGACCTATGTCCAGCTTTTTTTCACTTACCAGTGTTTTCAAGGTTAACCTACACGTAGCATGTGTGAGGGTGTCATGTTTCACTGTATGGTTGGATGTAGCACGCATTCTAGTTGGTATTAATCATAAAAACCCAGAGGCAGATATTGGGGTTAAACCTGAAGATCAGAGAAGCAAAGCATCCAGCCACTAGAGAGTTCTCACCACTACCAATGCTCAAACTAAAAGGGCAATCCAAACCTCAGACTGTCCTGCCCTCCTGTCTCCTCCCACCTTATATTCCTCTATTTCTGGGATTAACGGCATGGGATCCCAAGTGCTGAGATTACCTTTGTGTGAGCTCTGTGTCTCATTTAGACATATTCAATCTTGTGTAGACCAGGGTGACCTTGAACTAACAGAGATCTGTCTGCTTCTGTCTCCTGAGTGCTGGGGTTAAAGGTGTGTGCCACCACTGCCTGGCCTCTATGGCTAGCTAGAGTGGCTAATTTTTTCCTCTGATGTTCAGGCAAGCTTTATTTGTTAGATTATAAACAAAATACCACTGTAGTTGGGTCATATTTTGGACTGGAACTCACAATTTTCCTGATATAGTCTCTCAATTACTGTTACTATAGATGTGAGCCATCATGCCTGGTTTCATTTATTTTTAAAAGATTTCTTTTTATTTATGTGGTGTGTGTGAGCGAGAGAATGTATGCCACACATACAGGTACCTGGGGAGGCCAGAGGATGGCATCTGATCACTCGGAACTGGAGTTGTAAGTTGTTGTGAACCATCTGATGTGGACGATGTGAATCAAACTATGGTCCTTTGGGAGAGCAGCAAGTTCTGTTATCAGCTGAGCCAGGCCTCCAGTATCCATTCTTTATTATGATGGCTGAATAACATTGTGGACCCTTGAATCTTAGGCTTATCTCCTGGGTGGTCTACATGCCCTACAGAGAAGCCATTATTAGACTACATTTTGCTTTATTAAGGACAGAATACCTCTTGTATAAGAGCCATTCTAGTTTAAGCCTGTTACTGCTTGAAGGACCAACATTTTCAAATTTTTTTCTTCCTTGAAGCCTCCTCTGACTAATTGGGCGACTGTAGACAATAGTCAAGCTCCCCCTGGCATGGGTTTGAGGTGAGTCTCTTAGTTGGAGATGACTTGTGGCAAGATCCCACCCAATAGGCAGCCGTGAATATAGGTCCCAACAACTGCACACAGAAGGTTTGTCAAGACTCTCCAATCTCAGCCAAATCTGACTTTCCTGGTGTCATACAACCTGGCTGGATCTAGGGACTGGCATGGCCTCTGTTATCACAGACATGCATGGGCTGTTGTCTTGATTTACATGTTGAGTTTAAGGGCTTATTGTGGTTCTGGGTCTCCAAAGACTTGTCTGATGAAGCAGTGTTTCCCCAAATGTTCATGAGTTGAGAGATGAAATAGTCTCTGGGTCTTATGGATATAGCAGATTATAATGGACGTGGTCAATCAGAGAGACAGAGGGTCTCCGAGTTCCCTTCAGACTCTGGGATCATGAGGCAACTATGGTCTTGTCAGACAGGCATTGGAGTCCAAGCCCACCTACTATGAGTAACAACAATATTGTTATTCATGTAGTGCCTCCAGCCAGCCCCAAGCTCCTAGGCATCCTACTCCTTAGCTTGACTGGGTGGGCCCTTGAGAGATGTTGTAGTTATGGTGGGAAACTACTGGCAGTGGGCTTCTTAGACCCTAGAGCAGTCAGTTCCATTGGAACCACTAGTCCATTTGGCCTGGGAATTTATGGGTTGCATTCCCTGCTAAGAACCTAGCAGCATTCCAGACATTTTGTCTGGCTCAGCTTACCAGTTGCCACAATTGATAATGAACTAGATGATATCACTGATCCATCTTAGAGTAAAAGAAACTGATAGACTACCGAGACTAAGTAACATTCCCAGAGACCATGCAGATACTGAATGGAGGAACCAGGACTTGACATACAGTCTGGCCTCAGAGATGGGCTCTAACCACAGTGCTGCCCTTCTCAGTCTTTATGCTCAGGTGGCACCTGCCTTTAGTAGCTCAGTAGGAAGGTCACATCTTTCTGTGGCTTTAAGGATCATGGCCCTTTCATCTAAGTGGCAAGACTGAACTTGCCATTGCCAGCCCTCTGTTCCCAAAAAGAAATTGTGTCTTATCTTCTGGCAAGAGGAGAGTCCCCAGGCACTGGGAGCCTTGACAGGTAAATATGGAATGGTGGGTTGCTGTGATGGTAGACCTCAGTCCTTGGGAGCTTGCCCGCTGGGGTGGGAGGGGATGGAAGGGGTCTCTTGAAGTACACCTGGCACTAGGGGGTAAACCCTAGGCTAAATGACTGATGCACCCAAGAAGGACTCTATGAGGAGGATGACCAGGACTATATAGGCTGCTTGCCAGGCACAGAGTGCACCCTAAAAGCTCTTGGAATAACATTAGCTCATATCTATCTCCATGGAAGCCTAGGTGATACAAATTGTACCTATTTCAGGTGTACAGCCAGTCACAAATTGCTCACTGCAGGTAAAAATGAGTATACTGATCCTCACATCCTTCACAACCTCTTCGTGTAACCCATCCCTGTCACTGCAGACTTGGTTGTGTTTTGTGAAGTTTTATATAAATATAATCAATCATACAGTATGTCCCTCTTCACTTTTTTCCCAATCTGACATATTTTTGCTTCATACAATCACTTTGATACGTGTCCGTGTCAAGCCTTTTGATGTTTGTGCATGAAATCCATCCATGTCACATGTGTCAAAAGTTGATTCCACGTATGGATAAACCATTCATCTGTTGATGGATGTCTGGGTTGTTCTAGCGTGTTTCTGCAAATAAAGCTGCTATGAACCTTTGTGTACAAGCCATTGTGTACAAGTACTTTGTCTTGGGTGAGTACATGATACCCAAGGCAGGAAAGCCTGGGTTGCATGGTAGGTTCTTACTTATGTTTTATGAAACTGTCACATGGGGCTGAGAATTGGCTAAGAGCAAATACTACTCTTGCGGAGGACCTGGGTTTGGTTCACAGCCACCAGTTGCTTCAGCTTCAGGGGATCTGATGCCCTCCTTTGGGCTTTTGCAGGTACCCGCACACCCATGGCATACTCTCACAGAGATACATACACAGAACATTTAAAAAAAATTAACAATAAAAAGCACTGCCCATGCTTCCAAAGAGGTTGTACCAGTTTATATTCCCATCAACTCATATAAGAGTTCCAGTTTTGTTTTCTACTCTTATCTATACTGGATCATTTCTGAAGTTGTTTTTAGTTGAAGCTGTCCCAGCTGGAGGAAAGTGTTCACTCTGAGAGGCCTTCCATCTTGTATTTCTATTGTGATTGATGATGTGAATGAAGCATGTGTGTCCATGCACATTTGCTAACTGTATTTTTCTTTGGCTTTCTCTTCTTTCCCTTTTTGAGACAGGGTCTCACTATATAATCCCATCTGGCTTGGATGTTGAAATGTAGACCAGGCTAGCTTTGAGCTTGCCATGATCTTTCTATGTGAGCCTCCCAAGTGCTGAAGTTACAGGTGTGCATCACTATGCCTGGCAAAAGTAACAACTTCTTCTTCTTCTTCTTCTTCTTCTTCTTCTTCTTCTTATTATTATTATTATTTTAAGTTGAGCCAGATATAGTATTTGCCTGTAATTCCAGAACTTTGGGAGGTGGAGGCAGAAGAATTAGAAATTAATAGGTATCCTTGGCTACATAGTGACTTCAAGATTCAGTCCTTGCCCCCCCCCCCATACCTCTTTTTAGGGGCTGGGGAGATGGTTCAGTTGATCAAGTACTTGTCATATAGGCATGAGGGCTTGGGATCAGATCCCTAGCACTATTGTAACAATGCTGAGCACAGCGTCGTGTACCTGTAATCGCATGTACCGTAGTCACAGTACTGTACCTGCCTCTCCTCTTGTTGCTCAGGTGAATGAATGGCAGGATGATTGGCCAACCTTTTTCACTCAACACCGGCTCCAAGCACAGCTGAGCCTCATTGAAAAAGACTATGCTGACCGGGAGACACAAGAACTATGGTCGAGACTACAGGTGGGCACACACTTCTCTTGGAAGAGGCTGTCTCTTAAGGGTCTACCACATGGATGTAGCATCTTCTTCAGACTGAGTTAGAGTAGGGAACATTGATGCTAGAATGGGATGGTCAAGTTGTAGCTACCACTTTCTTACCTTGTAGGTGGGGGGAGGGATGGGGCAGACCCCTGGCTCACAGACTTTACTCATTTCATTTGCCTACTCTCCCCCCCCACCCCTCAGACAGGTTTCTTTGCATTGCTTTGGAGCCTGTCCTGGAACTAGCTCTTTAGACCAGGCTGGCCATGAACTCACAGAGATCACCTGCCTCTGCCTCCCGAGTGCTGGGACTAAAGGCGTGCCACCAACGCCTGGCAATTTGCCCACTCTTAACCTCATATATTTTTCTGCCAAAGACCCTATGTGCCACCCTTAGTGAAGACGTGTGTTCCTGCATGACTTGTTTCAAAATATAACTCCAAAATATTAGAAATACAATTCATCTATCAGTCTAGGGCAATGGTTCTCAATCTGTGGGTCATGACCCCTGGGAATCAAATGACCCTTTCATAGGAGTCACATGTCACATATCCTGTGTATCAGGTATTTACAATTTATAACAGTAGTAAAATTACCGTAGCAACAAAGTAATTTTATGGTCAGCAGTCACTATAACATGAGGAACTGTTTTAAAAGGGTTGAAGCATTAGGAAGATTGAGAACCTCTGGTCTAGGGTGAACATACATCAAATAAATGTTACTTAACAGAAGGGTGCAGGTGCATATGTCCAATAAAATAAAAAACACAGTTCAGAGGGTAGGTACCAGACTAGTTCATATATTCTATAGCATAGAACCAACCTCCGAGATTTCTTCATAAAGCTTTTTGGACTCGCCTGGCAGTGTCCAGAAAAGCCAGGCAAAGTTGCATTCTGGAATCAGGTAAGCCTTTTTACTAGACTTGACAGATTATTTGGTTGGACTCTGGATGAATTCATGACTCTCTGCCCTATTTCCAAGCTCTGAATATGAGCCCATGGGTCTCTTTTTTTGTTTTATTTTTCAAGACAAAGTTTCTTTGTGTAGCCCTGGCTGTCCTGGAACTCACTCTGTGGATTAGGCCGGCATTGAACTCACAGAGCTCTACCTGCCTCTGTCTTCTGAGTGCTGGAATTAAAAATGTGCACCATCACCACCACACAAAGCCCATGTAATAATTTTCCTTTTAGGTGAAGATCCCAGATCTGTTTTCTGGTATAGAGATTGTCCCTGCCCTGCTCCATGGAGACCTCTGGTCTGGAAATGTGGCTGAGGATGACCAGGGACCCATTATTTATGATCCAGCTTCCTTCTATGGCCATTCTGAGTTTGAACTGGCAATTGCATTGATGTTTGGGGGGTTCCCCAGATCCTTCTTCACTGCCTACCACCGGAAGATCCCAAAGGCTCCAGGGTTTGACAAGCGCCTGATGCTCTACCAGCTCTTTAACTACCTAAACCATTGGAACCACTTTGGGAGGGAGTACAGAAGCCCATCACTGGGAATGATGAGGAAGCTGCTCAGGTAGCAGAGGGTTGGGATCGAACAACAAGTCACATTGGGCCCCTCACTGAACTAATTTTGAGTTTGCCTCCGACAAGTTCATCAGGAGGCTGTGAGGCTGTGGCAGTGCTGGCACTTGAGGGAGCTCAGGCTGATACTAACACCAAAGCATCACTGTTCATGCAAGTTCCCACCTCAGCAGTGCAGCCCCAAGTACCACAGTTGGGTAGGGAAGGAAGGGCCACTCTCCCATGGTGTTAGTATTCAGGCATCTGCACTGGCCTATCCTTGGGGTCCTGACAGGGTACGCCCTCAGCTGCAGCCACTGAGAGCACCACCTGTGAACACTCAATAGCTCCCTTTTAAAAGGTGCCCACCTCCCATCTTTCCCTCCCTCCCTCTCTTCCTCTTTCTCTTCCACAACTCTGCCCTCCTCTTTGCCCCCCCCCCTTTCTCGCCTCTTCCAATAAACCTCCTATGTGAGTCCTGTTGTGCGGCGTGACTTCTCTTCTTGGTGTTTTTAAAATTATAACACATGGCTCTGTTCATTCAGTTGCAATTGCCACCAGACCCTCTCCAGCACCTCCCCCCCTTTTTTTTAAAGACATTTTGTGTGAATGCATGATCAAATGTTTGTGTGTACAGGTTAGTGTACACCTTGTGGTTCTCTTCTTCCACTGGGTGGGAACCAAGCTTGTTGGTTATCCTTAACGTATCTGAGAAGACTGCTCTGACATCGATTTAAGCCAACAGAAAGTCTTTATTAGCTAGGCAGTTACTATAGTGTGTGTTTGGGATCCCAGCATAGCATTGGGGCTTTCTCAGGGTGAGATTTTAAGCACAAAAACCATATCCTGTGTTGACATATTTCAGTTAAGAAGGACAGTTAGTCAGAAGTGGAGCTACAATACATTGAAGCCAAAAAGCAAGATTAGTACATTTAGAGACTTTCCTGGAACTGTGGATTTTGATGGATTAGGTATTTGTTTTCAGTTCAGTTGGTGGCTGCTGTCTACACGCTGAGTTTTATAGCCTGAATGGTACTTGCATCATGGAATCAGTTGTGCTAAAGTGTGTGTGTGTGTGTGTGTGTGTGTGTGTGTGTGTGTGTGTGTGGTGGATCTACAGAAGTCTGGGGCTCTGTTATACACTCAAGTCCTGAGACTTAGTGCAGGAGACTTTACCCACTAAGCTATCTCTTCGTTACAGCACCACACTTTCCAGTGATGTGTGTTATGCTGGTGAGCTCGGGTCCAGCAATGTGCAGCCCGCACCTTTTGTCTGGGCTGCCTTGCGTGGCCAGCATGGTCCCGATGATTTAAGAGGTCACCTCAGAAGCCTTCATCCTCCAAAACCCCCATTTCCTCTCACACGCTTAGAGCACACCGTCACCCCATTCTCACCCCCACCCCTCCCCTGCGTTCAGACCTTCTCCCCCCACGTCGGTCCTTTCTACTTAGTTTTCCTGCACTGTCCACACTAGCTCAAAACTCCCCGGTCCTGCCCCAATCTTAAATTCAGTCCCTTCCTTAACCTCCTAACCACTCCACCGCCAGCTCCGCCTCCAACCATCCAAATCCTTTCCTCGTTCAACTCAGGACCTGCCCACTCCTCGGGCCACACTCTCCATGGCCCCGCCCCTGCCGGGCTCCACCCACTCCCGGTTGAGACTTCATTATCCCGGTGCGCACTGAGCCGACTTCGCGCGAGCTGTTTTGTCGGCTAGCGCGCCCTGTAGCGGGGGGGGAGGGAGGGTCGAAGGTCTCGGGGCGGGGCTGGCGGCTCTCGGGGGCTCCTCCTTTCTCTCCCAGTTGCCGGTATGGTTCTGACGGAAGCCGCTGGCGGGATGGTCCTGAACGATGAGCCGGCCGCGAGCGCCGCCGAGGAGGAGATGGAGGATGACGCGCTTTCCAGCGCCGCCGCCCTGGAAGCGTTCGGCGAGAGTGCGGAGACCCGCGCGCTGCTCGGCAGCCTGCCCGCGGTGCACGGCGAGCGCGCGGCCCGGGAGGTGGCGGAGGAGCGATTCCGCGGTGCGGGCGGGGCCCCCGAGTTGCTCTTCAGCAGTGTTTGCAGCTGGGAGGAAGGGATCTGGGGAGCCCTACCCCTTGCCTGCCCTGGGGTGCCCAGGAACTAGCAGAGCACACCCGGGGGCTTCTCTGTGAATAGGGAGGGGACGAGCAGGATGCCGAGAGCAAAGCTGCCTTCTACGAGCGCTCGTGGCAAGCGAAGAGGGGCGGTCTGGCTTGGGGCGTGTGCTCCTCCTTTGGGGCTCCGCTATGAGGCGGTTGGCTCTTCAACCTCAGAGCGCCAGGTTTAACTAGTGTCTTGGCTGCAGGCAGGGCAGGAGGGTGGACAGTGCCATTAGATTCCTGTGGTGGTTCTAAATTCTCCACGTTTGGGTAGGCTTTTACAGTCGTTTATAATGAATATGTCTGTCATAGCTTTGGTCAACTTGACAAACCCAGACATGCCTCGCAAGAAATCTCGTTATTGCCACCAACACATTGACTGGTAGGCATGTCAATGCAGATGAAGGAGGGTCCGGCCCAATGTGGGCTGTACCATCCCCGGGCCTGTGAGTCTGAGCTGGGTAAGAAAAATAGCTGAACTTGAACCCAACACTCCTATAGTTCCTGCTTAAATTCATTCCTTAACTCCCCTCAATGACTGGCTGTGTAAGCCAAATTAAACAGTTCTTTCTCAAGTTGATTTTGTCAGTTTTATCATAGGAAGAGAAAGCACAGTAGGGCAGTGTCCAAAAGAACCCTTTGGTAATTAAAATTTTGCACTTGAGCAGAATCATCTTTTTGGATTCTTCAGCTAAGAAACTTCTCTCCACAATGTCCTTCTTGGTTCCAAGTGGTGGGGCTCTAGCTTTAGGGAAAAATGCAGGGTGGTGGGCGTAGCGGAGCTGCGGTGAGAATTGCAGAGGCGAAGAAATCACTGGATTGAGGAGAAGCAGATTAAGTTGCTGTTAGGGGTGGAAAGCAGGTGGCCAGGGTTAGGGTGGTTGTGCAATCATTGTTTTGAAGATTGGTGGGATGGGAGGGTGTTAGGAGCAGCTGGCCAGTTACTAGCGTTTCTTATCGGCTAGCTCTGACTTAACCGTTAACACATTTTTCTATTAATCTAAGTATTCCCACCTGGTCTTGGCTTACCGGGAGTGCCAGGCCTGCATCTCCTTTGTCTGCTGGAGGGCACTACACTTAGCAGGGGAGCATTGAAGATGTGGAAGGGTGTCTAAGGGGGGGGGTGGAGTTGTGGAGATCGAGGAAAGGGGTGGGGAAGAAAACCAGTTAGGGTATCAGAAGATGTGTGAGAAGAGGCTCTAAGAGGAGGGTGTGGTCACTTTGGTCCTCAGGAACCTGACAGGTGTTGGACAGCTTTATAGCATCTGACAGCAAGAAGAGGCCAGGTGTATCTTTGGGAGTTACAAAGGCAAGGAAGAAGGGAACTGTCTCATGAGTTACTGAGGCAACAGGACAGTCTATAAGGCCATCTGATTTGATTTTTATGTTACTTTCCTTTTAGTAATTATGGACAAATACCAGGAGCAGCCTCACCTCCTGGACCCACACCTTGGTAAGCATAGAAGCTGGAGATTTTGATGGTTCAATATCAGACCACCATGAAGGCATTGTGTATACTGCTGGCACCTCTGTGTGCTACCAACAGAAGGTCTCAGATGAAGTGTTCTTAGAGCTGTCTTTTTTTTTTTTTTTTTTTTTTTTTTGTCTGCCATTTGGCTTCATGCACTTGTGATAAGGAATGGCTGGAAGTTCAGATATCAATCTAAACCATGCAGATGTGTCTGAGCTACTTTCTACTTATATTGCTATTTAAAGAAGGTGTCTTTTCTCCTTAAGTGTGTTTTAGTTTGTTATGTTTTAGTTTGTTATTTGAACAGCTAGTATCTTCCCGGTAACTGTCATGCAGGGTCATGTTCTTTACAAAGGTCCCGTTTTACCTACACAGCAGTTGATGGGTTCATCTGTCATCTCCGTTTTACAGATAGAGACACTGAGGCTTGGTATCATGTCTTTAGTATAAGGAGAGTGCCGCACAGGGTTTTCCTCTGAGCTGAACAGCCACCATCTGGGAAGTTCAGCTGTGTACACTTGCAAAGGGTTATCCCAGCTGGGCTTGTTGACCGTTTACACCCCCTGGCTCTCTACCACCTGTTGTATGCAACGCTATTCTAATTGCAGGTGGTCTTGGGGAGGGCCTAGACTCTAGGTTCTGAACCTGTGCATCTCCACCCCCATAGGAGTCACATGTCAGATACACTGAATATCAGATAATTGTGATTCATAACAGTAAAATTATAGTTATGAAGTAACAAGAAAATAATTTTGTGGTTGGGGGTTACCACAACATAAGGAACTGTATTAAAGGATTGTAGCATTAGGAAGGTTGAAAACCATTGTTCTCTATTATGTATGTATGCATGTATATATATGAGTATATATAATATATATTCTCTATATATTATATACTGTTCTTTCTCTCTCAATATGTATATTCTAGGCCCTAGAGTATATAGGCCAGGCAAGACTAGGGGAGGAAGACTACCATCTATGGGAAAGTTATCATCCCTGCTGGGTAAAGACATTTTTTTGGGAGGCACCCTCATTCCAGTAAGTAACCCCTCACCCACTCTCTGTAAAGAAGCCCATTATATACTCGTGGGTTCCCTAGAGTGAACTCTGATGGACTAGTACATTTGTTTGTTCTTGGGACCTTACAGGAGGATTAGGTATTACTTACCTCTACCCCTAAGAAGGAATTTTAGCAACAGAGAGTGATTTTTGTTTGCTTTTCATTGCTTTTATTATATTTGAACCTATTTCATATTAATTACATTTTTGTTTGGATCTTTTGTTTTGAGGCAGTTTTGCAGTGTAGCCCTGGCTGTCCTTAAATTCATAGCAGTTCTCCAGCCTCAGCCTCCCGAGTGCTGGGTTACAGATGTGAACTCACTGCGTCTGGCTTGGTTTTTCTTTGTTGAGGTAGGGTCTTGCTATATAGCTCAGGCTGACTTCAAGTACTCTTGGTAATTTTTTTTTGTCTTGTTCTATTTTTTTCCTGTGTGTGTGTGTGTGTGTGTGTGTGTGTGTGCGCGCGCGCACACACAATACAGCATAGTTGGAGACTGCAAGCAGGATTTAAACACCTCCTCCCCTGAGCCTCTTAAAGATGGGTCTTTTAAGGGACCAATTACAGGCAAGTGGTTGATGTCAGGCTGAAGGGCTGACTATGCTGAGGGTGGCAAAATAGTGGGTATTCCGGGCCTCATCTGATACTTTTGGATTCCTAGTTGTCCCCATGGAACAGATGTGGGCATTGCCCAAGAACGTGAAAGGAACTGTTTGACCTCTTTCAGTGACAGCTTTGGATCTTCAGCTCTGCCCTTATTGCCAGATCCTCTATGCTGTAGAGCCTGGAGTGTGATACTTACTGAGTATCCTTCCTTCCTTCCTTCCTTCCTTCCTTCCATCCATTCATCCATCCATCATCGAGACAGTTTCTCTATGTAGCCCTGGCTGTCCTGGAACTTACTCTGTAGATCAGGCTGGCCTAGAACTCAGAGATCCACCTGCCTCTGCCTCCCAAGTGTTGGGATTTTAATTCACCATACCTGGTGCCATCTAGTGCTTAATGACTTTTATTGTTCATTGTCTTCTGGGAAATAGAAATATGTTCCCTTTTGAAGAAGATGATGATGCTTGCTTGTGCTGATTCTTTCCTCTGTGTGGCATATTTTGTGACTTCACTTTTGCCTTTCAATGTTATATGTGCTGTGTTATTCATTGAGGTTAATATATTTGAGTTTGAATGTTATTTTGTCTTTTGTTTTTGAGACAGGGTTTCATTGTATAACCTAGACTGGCTTTGGACTCACTGTCTTCCTTGCTTAGCCTGCTGCTAATATTGTAAGCCTGTGCTACCAAGCTCAGTCTTTTCCTTTGTGTGGGATCTTTGGTAGTAAACCCAGAATCTAACTCTTTTTAATTGACTATGTAAGGCTTATTAACTGAGTTATTATTTTAACATAATTTTTATTTCTATGTATATGTGCATGTGTCAGTTCTTGGAGTTGCAGGCAGTTGTTAACTATCTAGCGTGGGTTCTGGGAACCAAACTTGGGTCCTCTGCAAAAGCAGCAATTTTAATAGTTATTAATAGTAAAAGCCCAGAGACAGATATTGGGGTTAAAACTGAAGATCAGAGAAGCAAAGCATTGAGCCTCTAGAGAGTTATCACCTCTACGAATGCTCAAACTAAAAGGGCAGTCCTGTCCTCAGACTGCATCTCCAGACTGCATCTGTGTCCACCAAACCTCAGAGTTTGCCCTGAGCACCTGTCTCCTCCTGCCTTATAATCCTCTAGTGCTAGGATTAAAGGCATGGGATCCCAAATGCTGAGATCACCTTTTTGTGAGCTCTGTTAGACTGGATCAATTTCATGTAGCTCAGGGTGGCATTGAACTAACAGATCTATCTGCTCCTGTTTTCCGAGTGCTGGGATTAAAAGTGTGTCCCAGCCGCCGGCATTGGAGGTGAATTCCTTTAGTTCCAGCACTCAGGAGGCAGAGGTAGGTAGATCTCTGTGAGTTCAAGACCAGCCTGGGCTACAAGAGCTAGTTCCAGGACAGCCTCCAAAGCCACAGAGAAACCCTGTCTCGAAAAAAATCAAACAAAATAGATAAAAATAAAGGTGTATGCTCCACTGCCTGGCCTCTATGGCTAACAAGTGTGGCCAGCTTTGCACTCTGATCTTCAGGCAAGCTTTATTTGTTATATCCTAAACAAAATATCACCACAGCAAGCACTCTTAACTTTGAGCCAACTCTCCATCCCTGAAATACCATTTTAAGTACTCACATATACTAGCTTGCATTTTAGACTTTCTGTTCTGTTTCATTTGCCCCTGTATATACTTTTTTCCCCTATATCATTTGTTTTTGTTAGTTGCTTTGTGATATACTTTGTCTAGCATCACATCTATTTATCTATTTATTTTACTATTTCTAGTCCTTTCATTAGTGCAGAACTTCACCATTGTTTCACTCTCCAGACCTGACAGATCTTGGAGCTCTGTTCAATACACAAATTTATACAGAGATGTTTTTCTAGTGCTGCTTTAAATTTGCATGTACCATCTTTGGGCAGACATGTTTTTGTTTCTCTTAGGTGACTATATATATATATATATTTATATATATGTATATATTTATTATTTATATATATTACTTATTTATTTATTATTTTTTTTTTATTTATTGGGTGTGAGTGTTTTGCCAGGGTAGATAGATGTGTATTATGCCTGCTACTCTCAGAGGCCAGAAGAAGGCATCAGATCAACTGGAATTGTGAGCTGGGTGCTCAGAATTGAATCTGGGTCCTCTGGGAGAGCAGCCAATGCTCTTAACTACTGAGTCATCTCTTCAGTTCCCTATTAGGTGAATTTCTTAAGAGTGGAATTTCTGAGTTGCATAGTAAATGTGTGTCTTGTAATAAAATGTCATACTGTTCTACAAAAGTTAGTCATTATGCATCCTCACCAGCTGTATGAGGATCCCTGATGTTTTAGCCCTCTGGTTTCAGTGGGAGTGGTCTCACCCCAGTGTACTTTGGTTAGGTGCAATCTTTTTTATTAAGATTACGACACAGCACATGGTCTGCTTTGTTGAATCATCCTCCATTATATTTGAAAAAACATCTGTTAAACTGTTAGTTGGGCTAAGGTGAATGATAGTGCTGTTGGTACCCTTACTGATTTCTGTTTACTCGGTCCTGTTTCTGCTTTTGGTTTTTGCTTTATTTTGGTGTTCTGGGATTTGCTGTATCACTCACTGAATCATTTACTCTTCACAATGAATTGATCTTTGTAGTTAGAAATATCCTCTAGAGGCCAGGTGGTGGTGGCACATACATTTAATCCCAGCACCCGGGAGGCAGAGGCAGGTCGATTTCTGTGTGTTTGAGGCCAGCCTGGTCTACAGAGTGAGTTCCAGGATAGGCTCCAAAACTACACAGAGAAACCCTGTCTCAAAAACAAAAACAAAACAAAACAAAAGATAAAGAAATGTCCTCTGGGTTTAGTACCATTATTGGTTCTCAAATCTCTCCTGATAGCAAATGCTCTGTGTGTGTCTCCTTTTTTGTCTGGATTTAGCCTTCAAGTCCTTGTCTTTCAATAGCTATTAGGGTATGTTCATTTAGTAAAGCTGACACATGACTACGTTTAATCAACTCTATTGGGACTTACTTCCTCTTTATCCCATTTCCTTTTTGGGTTCTTTCTTCCTTTTTATTTTTACTCTAATACTTTATTTTGTATTAATTTAATAGATTTTGATGATTATTCATTTTGAGACAGGTAGCCCTGGCTGTTTTGGAACTTGTTATGTAGACCAGGCTGGTCTTAAACTCACAGAGGCCCACTTGCCTTCTGCCTTTGAGTGCTGGGATTAAAAGATGCCTGTCATGGTCTTGGCATTTTATTTTATCTTTGGTATGTGCTCAGTAGTTTTTTTTTTCCCCCAGGATTTATCATATGTACCCTGAACTTACTACAGTGTACCCTCAAATAGTATGTATTTTCACGTATGGTGGGGAAACGCTCGGAAGAGTCTTTGTTTCTTCCTCCTGTGTTTTTGTACCACTTTGGTACCTTTGTCACATGACAAGTGCTTTCGTACTTATTACAGGTTTTGCCTTAAACACTTAATTTTTGAATAAAAGATTTATTTTTATCTTATGTGTATGGAGTTTTGCTTGCAAATATGTCTGTGTACCACATGTGTGCAGTGCCTATGTAGGTGTGAAGAGGGCATGGGAGCCCTTGCAGCTGGAGTTATAGATGTTGTGAGAGCCACCATGCTGGTGCTGGGGATGAAACCCTGATCTTTTGGAAGAGTAGCAGGCAGTGCTCTTAACTGCTGAGTCGTCTCTTCAGGCCCTCAATGTTTTTAAAAAGATTTATTTTTAATTATGTGAATATATGTGGATATGTGCCTGTGGAGGCCTGAAAGCCTGGAGCTGGAGTTGCAGGGGAACCAAATTCTAGTCTCTGAAAGAGCAGTAAGTGCTTTTAAGTGCTCTGAAGTGCTGAGCCATCTCTCAAGATGATACTCAAGTGTTTTCTAAAGAAATAAAAAATGGGGCTGGGCATGGTGGTACACCCCTTTAAATTCAAGCACTAGGGAGGCAGAGGAAGGCAGAGCTCTATGAGTTCAAGGACAGTGTGATTTACACACTGAATTTCAGGCCAGACAGCAGTAGATGGTGAGATCATGTCTTCAAAAAACAAACCAACCAACAAACTCTAATCAAACGCCCCCCCCCCCAAAAGAAAACCAACCCCTGCAAAACATCAACTACAAAAAGAAGTAAAAAGGGAGGAACACTAATCTTTGTATATTTATCTTTAAAATAATGGCCTTTATAAAGCAAAGAGTATGCCTTTTAACTCATGACGACAGTGCTAGGTCTCCAAGACCACCTCGTCATGGAGCCCTGGGAAGATTACGGGACACAACACAGAGTCTTGCTTGTGCTGAGAATGTGGTTGGTGGTGTATAAGGGTCTATTTTGTCACTGGGCTGGTAGGCAGGCCAGTAGGATGGGCAGTGTGGTTGGTGGTGTATAAGGGTCTATTTTGTCACTGGGTTGGTAGGCAGGCCAGTAGGATGGGCAGTGAAATACGGCTGGAACTCTTATATTACACAACTGTAATTGTTAGACTTTCTTCTCCTTCCCTCTGTGCCCTGCCTTGCATTAACCTCTCCTTGTACTGGGTTCCGAATGTGGCCTTTGTGTAGACAGGAGAAGGCTGTGCCCTGCGTGACTCCTCCTCTTCCTCTTTTTTTTTTTACTGTCTTACTGCATCAGTTCAACCTAGCCTGCTGGTAAATCAGAGCAGTTTTAACATGTCATCTGTAAAACATGTTGTCGGATACCAATTTTAGATATTTCCCCTGTATTTTAAAAATGGGAGTGAGTGTTAAGGTCAGTACCGTTTTTTTCAGAGATGGCTGAGATGGACATGTACTTCTCTGCTGTATTGATACTTGGTTAAATAGGCTTGCTAATATGGAAGCATAATTTTATGTCCTAAATAAAACTTTTCATTTCCCTGTTGATGTTTAATTTATGGTATTTCATATCTGTTTTTCCCTAGAGTGGATGATGAACTCATTGTTGGACCTAGTACAGGATGAGGCATCTGTACCTGCCCTCATGCATCTGGCTTTTAAATTTCTCTATATCATCACCAAGGTAACATTTGTGCAGCACTATAGAGTGGACAGATATTTTCTCATCTAATTACTCTAACCCCTTAAGTGTTATTTCTTGGGGAACATGGTTCTTCAATACATGTTGTTTTTCATTCTCTATTTAGTATGTTTTGGGTCTTGAGTCTTAGTGTGATCTTGGGTTCTTAGAATAAGGAAAAAACAAAAAAGCTCAAATGAAGTAGAAGTGTCCCTTCCCTTCCCCCGACAGGGTCTCAGCTATGTAGCTTTGACTGTCCTGGAACTCACTATGTAGACCAGACTGGCCTCGAACCCAGAGATCCGTCTGCTTCTGCCTCCTGAGTGCTGAGATTAAAGGTGTGCTGCACCACACCCAGGGATAGAAGTTCTTTGAATGCCATAGTATGGGGGTGGTTTTACTGGGGAGTCTTACGTTGCAGCTCTGGGGAAGAAGGTCTGGGGCCGATGATGTGCTTTCTTTGCAAGTTCTCCCCTGATGCCCGTTTGCTGGCTCCAGACTTAGAGACTGGGAGTGACTTGGAGTCATTTCTGTGCGAAGTTTGTGAAACTCAGGGAAGGTGTTTGAGGATTCTTACTGTGTAGCAGGGTGGGGCCTTTGGCTGTTGAGATAACGCTGCATTTTTTAAAAAAATTGTATTTTTTTTAAATCTTATTTTACATAAGGATCCCAGTTCCCTCTTCCTTCTTCCCCTCCCATGCCTCCCGAGACCTCCCTCCCATCCCATTCCCCACCCACTCCACAGGGAGGGTGAGGCCTTCCAGGAGGGATCATCAAATTCTGTTAGTGGGACCATTTGAGGTGCACAGGAACTTTGTTTTCATAAACGTCAAAGAGTAATCTCTGAACAGGGTAGAAGCAGAAGTTTTTAGTTTGTAACATATATACATCTCTGATACACACAGTATGATTTGTTAGCCAAATTGGAACAGAACACGTATAATTAATGAATAAAGAGCTTTCTTGTCCCTTTGGCCTTGCTGAGTTGTGTCACTGCAGTTTGAGACAATTCTTCAATCATTGGGGAGCATAGACGATGGTTTTTGAAGAAAGTATCAAGATAACTGCTGTTCTTGCTGTTTTCTGATTATATAGTATTGTCTATATTCTTTACATTCTGATGTCTTTTCATTTGGCAGGTTCGTGGATATAAAGTATTTCTGCGTCTATTTCCTCATGAAGTAGCTGATGTTCAGCCTGTGTTAGATATGCTTACATGTCAGAATCCTAAAGACCATGAGGTGAGTCCTTCTCAAGCCCTCCCTGCTGGCTCCACTGCCACTGGCAACTCTACCTTCCAACTTTCTTTGGTTTTATTTTAGGCTGTTTAAAAAAAAAAATCCTTTCTGCTGTGTCTTTAGCTTCTACACATGTTGCTTTAAGTTATTCCCTTAGAATTTATCCTTTATAAAGCAGAGAGTATGCATTTTAACTCATTGTGACTGTGCTAGGTTTCCAAGACCATCACAGGTCCTTGGCGCCCTAGGAAGACTTAAAGGCATAGCCCAGTGTTGTGCTTATAGTGAGAGTGGGGTTGATGGTGTCTAAGGGCCTGTGGTGGGAAGACCAATAGGGTGGCCAGTGGAGTGTGGCTGGATGTTGTTCTCTCTTTTTAATTATTATTTGGGATTATTATAGGTTCTTGTAATATAGCCCAGACTAACCTAGAACTTACAATGTGGTATGGGCTGCCTTTGAACTTGAGATCCTTATGACTCAGCCTCCTGAATACTGGGATTACATGTGAGTGGGTGCCAATATGCCTGGCGGCTTTTTCTTTTGATATCAGGTCATACTATTTAGCCCTGGCCTTAGAGTCTTCTATACTGGAATAATTCTGTGATTTAACTCCTTAGACATGGGAAACACGCTACATGCTTTTATTGTGGCTCTCTATGACCTGCTTGATCCCTTTTGATTTTTCACGTCTTGATGGGAATCTCCCCACTCAACCTGGAGAAACAAGGATACCCATAATGGACCGTATTTTGCAAATAGCAGAGGTAACTGTGATGATACAAACCTTTAACAGTTAATTGTGCACTTGTTCATGCTTATGTTGTCTTGAAATGAGTTTAGTTAGACAAACCTTTGGTGTATATATTTATATTTAATTTGACATTACTGCTGTCAGTGATATCTCGGGTTACTTTGGGTAAAATTTCAACTTTGAAATTGTGATCAATTATGTAGAGATTAGATGAATTACTTTAGCAAATCTCATTTCTTTATAGATAATACAAATGTTTGTAAGCATAATGGTGATATATGAGGGGGTCTAGGGGCATTGGTTTGTAACATGAAAAAAGATCCAGAGACTGATACTGGGGTTCAAGCTTCAAGCTGAAGTTCAGAAAAGCAAAGCAGTGGGCTACTGGCTCTTACCACCACCTCAGGCTTAATGGGCTGACCCTGCTGCCTCTCGTCAGCATGGCTGGAGAATGCATGATTGACACTGAGTCCTTGCTCCTGTCTTGTATACCTTCCTAGTGCTGGGATTAAGGTGTGTGATCCCAGGTGCTGAGATGATCTTTGTGTGAGCTGTTTCTCTTTAGGACTGGGTCAGTCTTGTGTAGATCCGGGTGGCCTTGGACTCACAGAGATCCATCTACCTCTTAATCCTGAGTCCTAGGATTAAAGGTGTGTACCACCACCTCCTAGCTTCTGGCTGCTGGGATTAAAGGCTTCTATGGCTTGTAGCTGACTTTGCTTTCTGAATCCTCAGGCAAGCTTTAATTAATCATAAAATAATATATTACTACAATGTTTAGGGAAACTATTCATTTAATTTTGAATATGGTATAAATACTGCATACTTGTAGGAAATCTAGAAAATAAAGAAAACTAAATTGGAATTTGTCAAATTCTTGCAGTCCTATTTGGTGGTCAGCGACAAGGCGCGAGATGCAGCTGCTGTCCTTGTGTCCAAGTAAGTGATGTTGGCTGTGTGGGACTGTTGACTGAGATGTGCCTGAGATATAAGGTCGAGGTCAGCCTGGACTACAGAGCAAGTTCCAGGACAGGCTTCAAAGCTACACAGAGAGAACCATTTCTTAAAAAAACCCCAAAACCCAAAAACCAACCAAACAAAAAACCCCAAAAGGGGGGGGGAGGGGGAAGAAAGAGCCCTGGCTGCTCTTCCAGAGGACCTGGGTTCAATTCCCAGCACCCACATGGTGGCTCACAATTGTGTGTAACTCCAGTTCCAGAGGATCTGACACCCTCAACACAGATGTGCGCCCCCAGTGCCTGGCTTGATCATATTTACTCCTTACTTTTCTACCTAACTTTCCCAGCTTCACCCATTCCTTCCTACCGTTAGGTGACACTGTTCCTGGGGAGACCTGAACAAGTGTCTGCTCACTTGAGATAGGAAGTAATAATGATACATCAAAGTATGGATGCCACTTAAGTCCAACTTGTTAACTAGTGAGTTTTATTGTTGTGATTACTTACAGGAAAATGGGTGAGGGTTTACTTGTAGGAATAGAAACAACTCAAACATAGCTTCATCATCAAGGCCCACTCCAGTGCAGCTGACAGCTCAAGAAACTTGGAGCACAGTGCATAATCTGTAGGAAGTTTAATGGTTGGAAACGGTGTTTTCCAGGACACTTAGTTGACCTGAGCTTTTCCAAGTAGCTTGCTTGTCTAAGAATGTCTTATATATGCTTGGGGAGGGAGGGCCTCAGTGAATCTGGTTAGTTTTAGGACTTCCTGAGCTTAAGGAGTACTCCATGTAGGATGCAGTACTCACCTTCCTTTAGAACATCTTGTTGTTTTACTTCCTTAACATTCTGTGCCCTTTTCTTGTTTTGGATTTAATCCTTTTTCTAAAAAAGGTTTATTTAATTGGTGTTTTATGTGTATAGGTGTTTTGCATACATCTGTGTCTTTATACCCTGTGTGTGTATTGCTTGTGGTGATCAGAAGGTGTTGAATTCTGTAGAATTAGAGTTGCATATGGTTGTGATCTACCATGTGGGTTCTGGGAATGGAACCCTTGGTTCTTTGAAGAGCAGCCAGTGATCTTAACCTCTGAGCCATCTCTCTAGCCCAAACATTCTTTTTCTCTCTCTTTTTATTTTTTTTTTTTGGTTTTTTGAGACAGGGTTTCTCTGTAGCTCTTTGGACTAGCTCTTGTAGACCAGGCTGGTCTCGAACTCACAGAGATCCACCTGCATCTGCCTCCTGAGTGCTGGGACTAAAGGTGTGTACCACCAACGGCCGGCTTTGTATCTTGTTATATATGGTTTTATCTGGGAGGAAATTGAAGCATACAACCTACTCTCCCAGTTCCTTCCTTCCTTCCTTCTTTCCTTCCTTCCTTCCTTCCTTCCTCCCTTCCTCCCTCCCTCCCTCCCTCCCTCCCTCCCTCCCTCCCTTCCTTCCTTCCCTTTTTTTAAAAAAAAAAACAAAACCAAAAATATCCTATGGAGGCCAATTTGTGTGTTGCCCATACATTCATGGGTGTGGGGTAATCCACTGGAGCGTGGTCAACCTTCCAGGGTCTACACTTTTAAAGAGGACTGATTTTTTTTCCCCCCTCCTCCAGAAGCCTAGATAGCTCCTCAGTTAGGTGTTGGTGCTCATAAGCCCTTTCCCCTTCATGGTATAATGTTGACTGGCTTGACTTGTTCAGGTTGTGTACAGGCAGCTAAATAACTACTGTGATTTCATGAGTGGTCCTGTCATGTCCAGAAGACATGTGTGTGAGTTGCATACGTGGTGTGTGCATGTGCGTGTGTGTGTGTGTGTGTGTGTGTGTGTGTGTGTGTGATATAGCTATAGTGACCACTCTGTTGATGCTTATTCTCTGCACTTTGACAGTTGTGAGTTTCTGTATTAACCACCATCCACTGCATGGAGAAACTTCTGTCTGAGAGCCCCACTAAAATATGGGTAGAGAGATATCAATTTAGAGGACAGTTTGATAATATGTACACTTAGCAGGATAATTGTAGGTTCATCCCTGGGCCCTGTGAACTCCCCAGCTATGAGTTCTTCACATTTTCAGTACCAGACATGTGTTTCGTTTTGTGGATTGGGCCTTAAATCCAATTAGAAAGCAGTTGGTTATACTTAGAATTCATGTCACTATTGTACCTCTGGGCATATCTTGCTATTCTGCTCAGTGTTATAGTTTACTGTGGTGATATTTTGTCTATGATCTAACAAATAAAGTTTGCCTGAAGATCAGAGTGCAAAGCTAGCCTCACTTTTTAGCCATAGAGGTCAGGCAGTGGTGGCACATGCCTTTAATGCCAGCACTCTGGAGACAGAGCAGATGGATTTCTATTAGTTCAAGGCCATCCTAGCTACACGAAATTGATCACATAAAGGTGATCCTGGCACTTGGAGCGATATGCCTTTAGTCCCAGCACTAATGAGGTGGAGACAGGAGTGATATCGCTGGGCGGAGAGAGCAATATAAAGCAGGAAGAGAGGAGTGAGATGCAGTCTGAGGAGAAGTGCAGTCTGAGTAGTCTGAGGAGCCAGTCTGAGGATAGAATCGCCTGTTTGTTCTGAGCATTGGTAGAGGTGAGAACTCTCTAGAGGCTGGATGCTTTGCTTCTCTGGTCTTCATCATTAACCCCAGCTGACTCTGAATTTTTATTATTATTGGAACTCCTGCTACAGTTCACAGGGTTTAAGGCTGGGCAAGATTGTTGGTGACTCTCCCACCAATCCTCAGCTACCTACATAGTAACTTTCAGTACTGTAGCAGCCAACCAGCAGTGAGGTCAATACAGTATTAATTTCTCTGTAAGGAATAAGGTTTTTCCACCTGCTGGTGGTCTTGTCCTGCCTCCCCGCCAACCCCAAATAATGCACAGAGACTCTGTATTTGATATTATGCTGTTGGCCAGTTACTTGTTTCTTATTGGCTAGCTCTGTCTTAATTATTAACCCATTTCTATGTATTTCCACGTGGTCTTACTGAGAGCAGAGGAATGGCGGTTCTGTTCTCTCCAGACTCTCCATCTTGACTCCTCCTTACTACTTCCTCTTTCCTCCTTGTCTCCTAGTCCCTCCTGTCTTCCTTTCCTATTGGCCAACAGTGCTTTATTCATTAACCAGTATGAGAAACATATACATAATGGCATCTCCCATCATTTCTCCATGTTCTATGACCATTGTGTGTGGTGTCTTCAGCAATAGGGTCTTGCCATCAAAGTTTTGGTGGGCAACCAAGACTAATGACAATGCCTGTGTTGTTTTTAGGGTCTCTGGGACACTTCTGATCCACAACTCAAGGGGAGGTATCCCACACTTGGTATTGTGTTATCCTGGAACTTGCTGTGAGACCAGGCTGGCCTTAAACTCAGAGATCTGGCTCCCTCTAAATCAGTGGTTGGGTGCTGAATGACCTTTATTCAGGGGTTGCATATCAGATATCCCACATATCAGATATTTACATTATAATTCATAACAGTAGCAAAGTTAGAGTTATGAAGTAGCAAGGAAAATAATTTTATGGTTAGAGTCACTACAATGTGAGAAACTGTATTGGAGGGTCACAGCATTAGGAAGGTTGAGAACCACTGCTCTAAGTGTTTTTTAAAGGCATATTTACCACACCTGGCAGCTGGTACTAGGAATTTTATTTAGCAAAGTGTGACTTCCAGAAGATGTTAGGATTCCTAATAATGTGATTTTAAATATGTTCATCATTAAGTTAGAAATATCAACATTTTCCCTCCTGAATTGTTGAAAGTTGGTTGTAAAGTCTTGTGGTTGTTTTGATTGGATAATGGTTGGCACCTCAAACGAGGAATGACTGTATCTTCATGGTGTTCACTTCTGTAAAGTGGGAGGAGACACTTTTTTGGGAAGTTGACGACCTTGGATGACCAAGAATGAGGTATGGGTCCTGTGAAGGCAAGAGA
Organism: Phodopus roborovskii; assembly: GCF_943737965.1. Lineage (NCBI taxonomy): Eukaryota > Metazoa > Chordata > Mammalia > Rodentia > Cricetidae > Phodopus > Phodopus roborovskii. The sequence continues at coordinate 34,843,506 of NW_026125052.1, forward strand.
GGGGAGGAATACTTTAGTCCCCTGGAATTGGCAAGGGAGACAGCCTCACTATGCAGCTCTGGCTTTCCTGGAACTCACTGTGTAGAATTAGGCTGGAATTAAAGGTGGTGCCACTATGCCCAGCTGAGGCCTCTTTCTTAGGGACTCCTCACATGGGAGGGAAAAATCTCTGTCCTTTATCAAGGTCTGAAAAGATGACAACTTTATAATGATAAAGTGTTACTTACCTTTCATTGCTGTGGGAAAATGCTTGATTAAAGTCAAAGGAGGAAAGGCTTCTTTAGGCTTGTAGTTTTGTAGGTCTTTAGTCCATGGTACATCCATCTTAGTCATTGGTCTACCTCTGTGAAGTAGGAAAAGACACCTTGGGTGTGTGCCATGTCAGCATAGCAGAGAGGACGGGACAGAGTTTCTGACCTCATGGTATCTGGGTAGTAGAGAGGGATGGACATACTGACAGGCCAACCAGAGACAAAATACAGCCCTCTCAGGGAATATCTGAGGGACGTATTTCCTCCAACGAGGCTGGCATGTGCTATCAATAATGCCATCAAATTATGAACCCATTAGTAGATTAGTTTCTGCTGAGTTTAGAGTCCTCCTGATCCAGACAATCACTTCTGAGAAGCCCCATCAGCCAACAAGCAGCTTTGATCACATGGTCTTTCAGGATATTTCAGATTCAAGCCATAACAAAAGGAATGCATACATTTTGAAGATTGTAACCCATATCTTCTTTCTGGCTCTGGGAGGTGTAGCTACTTGTATTCTGGTGCATGTTTGGTGATCGCATGTTCTCTTTGGCTGAGTTGCTGGACCTGAGTGCCCCTGGGACTTTATCTTTTCCTGACATAGATGTGACTGTTATTGCTGGACATGTAGATGGCTTTCTTCCTATTTGGTTACCAAAATTAACATGGCCATTCCTGAATATTCCATGTAAGACTTTGTACTGTTCTGTTCTGATTGATTTCTTGGAATGAACTCCTGTAAGTGGGGTGAAGGTTTTTTTTTTTTTTTTTTTGAGAGGATTTAAAATGTACTTACTGCAAAGGTTAAGTAATTGAAGGCTCCCTTTTTAGTATTTGCCAGCTGGGTGGGACTTTGCAAATGTTTGTTAACTTTGTCAAATGAAAACTTTTGTCTTTTAAAAAAATTAAAAAAACACATTTAGTAAAAATATTACATTTGATTATTTACTACGTGTGTGTGTGTGTGTTTGTGTGTACTTTTAGTTACTGAGCCATTTCATCAGCCTTATTATCTACCTGTATTTGCTGTTTATTCTTATTATTAAACAGACTGATGGTGGTAGATTTATGCCAAGTTCTAACTCCATGGAGTGTCTGTGGGCCACAGAAGGTAAAACTCAAAATTTTTTGTTCACTTCTTGGGATCCTACAGGAATGGCCACAGCCTGGAGCACCAGGACCTCAGTGCCACTTAGTGCTGATGTGAGCAGAGTGACTGTTGCGTTTGGTGTGGCTGGCATCCACCTTGGAGAGGCTGTTGCCAGATTTGTATACTCATGTGCAGTGCAGCCATTGCCCTGAGCTTGTGTGAGTACCCAGGGTGTTTGAGCAGACTGATATGGTCACTGGAAATGGCCCCAGAGATGCCCGGTGAATTTACTTGGTTCTGAGTCACCCCTATTCCATAGTTGTCTTTTTGGTGGGGTAAAGAGTAGGCCTATGTAAGCATAGTACTGTGCTGTTCTTCGTTGAAATGCTGTCTGCCCTGCTACACTAGCTGCCAGCAGTATTTTGTACTCTTCTCTGTCTGTGGCTCTCAAGCCACACCTGCTACCTTTAGTAGCTAAACTTTTAAGGGGGATCTTCCTGTAACCTTTTGTCTTCAAGTTTTTGAGACAAGAGTTCTACTGTTTAGCCAAGGCTGGCCTATGGTTCACTATGAGGCTCAGGTTGGTTTCAAAAATGCTTATAATCTTGCCTCAGCCTCCCAGTTTCTGGAATTAACAAGTGTGAGCTACCATGCTTGACTTTTCCTGTAACTGTTTGTTTTTCCTAATTATTTTTTTGACTTTTAAAATTTATTTATTTTAAACATTTATCTGTTTGGAATTTTCATACACGGACCCAATGCATTTGTTTAGATGCTATCTAGATACTACTGTTCCCATATTTCCACCTCCACCTTCTCTGGGAAACCCCCCCTGCCCAACCAGTTCCCTTCCCAGCTTCATGTCTTTTTATTGTTCCTAACCCACTGGTCAATGGGTATAAAGCTAAATGTTTAGAAGGCAGTGTTATTTCTGTGTTTCTTTGGCAAAATAATGCTACTAGGGCCTATGATCTCCCCAGCCATGGATTAGTGACTAGGTATTTAGTACTAGTACTAGGGTCTGTGTTGCCAGGCCAGTCAGTTATTACTGTAGCTTTCAGGATTCACTGTTGATGGCTCTCTCCCTCAGTAGGCTAGAAAACACCTTTTGGCACTATGAAAGCTACCCAGCAAGGAGGAACTTCTTGGTCAGTACAGTTTGATTTCTCTGTCCTATGATTAAAGTGTGTGTCTTTAGCAATAGAGTCTTTCTATGCAGTTTCTAGTGAGTATCAGTGGAAGGGGCCTGTATTGTTTGATGGGGTCTCTGGGACACCCTCCTATAACTCTTGTTATCATTATGTTGTTGCAGAGCTATGTAGACAGTAACATACAGAAACATAGAAACTGTAAAAGAAAGATAAGCCAGGCATGTTTTAATCCCAGTATTCAGAAGGTAAACAGATCTGTGAGTTGAAGGCCAGCCTGGTTGAAACAGTGAGTTCTAGGCTAACTAGAGCTACATTGTTAAACTCTGTCTTGACAGACAAAACAAAACAACAACAAAAAGTGAAAGATGAGAATAGATCTTTATTTTTTAAATTTTTTACAAATTGCATACATACGTACGTACACAATTTTTTATGTATATGGGTATTTTGTTTGCATGTCTGTGCACCATGTCCATGCAGTACCGCTGGAGGCCAGAAGAGGGCACTAGATCCCCTGGTTGTTAGCTACCATGTGGGTGCTGGAAATTACCTGGATCCTCTGGAAGAACAGCCAGTGCTTTTAATCACCAAGCCAACTCTTCAGCTCCCAGCTTTACTCTTGATGGTTTCAGCTTGAAAAAGTAGCTACCGGCCTGAGCTTGGTGGCGCACACCTTTAATCCCAGCACTCAGGAGGCAGAGGCAGAGGCAGAGGCAGGCGGATCTCTGTGAGTTCGTTTTCTGCTTGCAAGGGACACTGACCAATGATGGCTCTGTAGAGTCCGTACTTGAGAGGCGGAAGCAGGACAATCACATGAGCTTTGGAGATCATCATAGGCTACAAGATATGCTCTCTCTATAGAAAAATATAGGAAAGCAAAAGATAAAGCAAGGCCTATTTCATGAAGAAAAAGACATTTGGGACAGAAAAGTTAGAAAAATCCTACATATGAATTCTAGTGATGCATACTATATTTTTGCCTTTATAGTGCTATTCTATTATTAGCTCTTTTGTCTGTTTTAGTGCTATTATTATTATTATTATTATTACTATTATTACTATTATTATTATTAGCTCTTTTGTGTTTGTTAGCGTGTGATAGCATGAGCTTGCAGGAATAAGCAGGCAGAAACAGCAGCAGGCGGTGCTCTAGTGTTAGGGATCTTGTGTAAGTTTCTGAGAGCAGTGTCCTTAGTTCTACAAGTGTTAGTTTTTGAGCCGGCCAAAGGTGCTAGGACCCTTAGTTTTATGAGTATTCCTCATCCCTTGGCGGCAGCTGGTGTTCAGATGTAGGTATTGGGATTCCTAAGTGTTTAGTAATGTTCAGTGTTACAGTTTTGAAGCCCTAGGTCTTAAAGCCTTGATGGTTTTCATGAGCAGTAGGGCCTGTAGTTTTTGACCTCTGGCTCTTTATAACCTGACCTACAGCTTTAGTTCCCCACTCTCTTGTCTTCTCTCTACTTTGCTGTTATTCTTTCTTTTGCCGTGGCTGCCACTTATTGAACTGTGGCCGGCGCTGTCAGAGTTGTTGCTGTTCAAAGGCAGCTGCTGTTTGTTGCTTCTAGTTTTTGGTGCTGGCAACTGTCAATCTTTTTGTAGTTGTCAATCCAGCTGGATGCTCTGGTGCTTTTGCACCTTGGCCTGCTGGTGGCTCAACTTTGCTTTTTCTTTAGTTGTCAAGTGGGTAGCTTGTAATATAGCAAGTGACTTTGTTTTTCTAGTGACTTTACCTTTTTTAAAATTTAAAAGTGTACTCTGCCTTGGGAACAAATCTGTGCCTATGAGCCATGGCAAAATGAAGGCTGAGGACAAATACTAGACTGTAGGTGCTGCTTAGGGCAAAGCTTTGGTCTTTTGCTTCATAGTTTGAACAGGAGGACAACTGAGCTTAGGCAAGTATTGGAACATATTGTTTGGAAATAGGGAACCTAAACCCTTGAGCATGTCCTGTGAGGTGTGACCCTCAGGAGGTGGGGTCTTTATCACTCGTGGGGTCCACTTACACTTGCCTGCACATGTCATAGTACTAGCCATTGTGTGCTGAGAGAGTTTGTTACCAAGAGAGTAGATGTAGTTCTAACTGACTGTCTAGATGAGTAGACAGGTATAGTGGGTTTAGGACCCAGGTAGATGGTCAGGGCACTAGAGGTGGGTGGCTGTCTTATTGGTGGTTCCTGTTCTGACTCTTCTCTGAACTGTGGACTCACACAAACCATTGGCTGGTGCATCATGTGACATGTGACTCTCTCCAGGACTCATAGCCTCCCTTCTCTGAGGACAAGTCTACTATTCACTAGGAACTACCTTACGACTCCATCTCCATTATCCTACCTGAATGTCCTGGGACTGTAGTTAGGACATTCATCAGACTTGCTGCCTGACCTACCTAGGCCCTTTGGACCCTGGTCCCTATGCTCACTGCTATACATCTCCTCTTAGCTCCATTTCTTGATACAGAGCTTTCCCACCTGGCTGGCGTCCTTGCTCAGCCCTCCTTTACGAGTACCCTTGAGGTTGTCTGTGAGCCTTCTTTGGAGAAGCACTACCTTCCTCTGCAATCTGTCTTCCAGTCTCTTTCTTTTGGTGTTGCTCTTTTGGGTTGGCTTTTCTTTTGGTGTCAGCCTTGAGAGGGCAGAACTTGGCTTGTTTTTTCAGTTACAAAACCTATATGGAGTCACCCAGCCAGTGGTCTGGGCTCACATTGTCAGTTATATGTTGGGTGGAAGGAAACAACAGGCCGTGCATCATGAGGTGGGAGTTGTATGATCCATAGAGGTTGTGGTGGAGAGGTCCTTGGGTTGGGGTTGGCTGTTGGACTAGGTTGTTGAGGATATATCCTGAGGTTAAGGGAGCTGAGAAGTAGGACGATGTTCCCTGGCTGGGTGGGGATAAAGGTATCCATTGATTTGTGAAGCTGCTGGATGATTTGGGCCCCAGGAGGGAAGAAAGGAAGGTGGTGAGGCCTGTGAATAACTTCGTGAGATATCCTGGTAGGGAATCAGCTGCTGGACCATGATGGTCAGGGTCATGGTTTCTTTGAGAGAGGGCCATGTATGTAGGCAGCTGACCTGGTTAGGGACTGGGAGGAAACGAATGTGGGTGAGTTCTCAACATTGGAGTCTTGTTGAGCATCTCCTGTGTTTGTATTCCCCTGCAGGTTTATCACACGTCCTGATGTCAAACAGAGAAAGATGGCCAGCTTTCTGGACTGGAGCCTGTGTACCTTGGCCCACTCTTCCTTCCAGACCATTGAGGGTGTCATCGCAATGGATGGGATGCTGCAGGCCCTGGTAAGTACCAGGGACAGCTTGTGGATCTGTGGGACTGTAGACATGGGCATTGCTTCCAAACTGATGGGTCATCCCCAAACTGTTGGTTCCATTCACTCTTATGTTCCAGTGACTGGAACATGATGGAATTTGTTTGCATCACAGAGTTGTGTTTTCATTTTCTACTGCTATGTGCTAAGTGTGTGAGGCCCGGCCTGAAGTGGTGGCTCACAAGAGAAAGTCGGTGATATATGCATCACCACTAGGGGGCAGTGGTGCCTGTAGAACTGCAGCCATGTCCCTGGGAGTTTAGTTTTGTTGTAAAGCAATTAGTGAAGCTAGCCCTAGTGAAAGAGGCAGAGGGCTTGAAATCTGATCCTGTTTGTATTAGTGTGTTACAAAGTTTCTAGTATCTATGTTTAAATACAGGCTCTGGGACCTATGAAGAGAAGCCCATTGTGTTCAACCTACCTATTGCTGGTGGTCTGATTGTATGTTGTATGGCTTTTTAGTACTGAGAAGATAAGCTCTAGTGTGAAATCACAGAGAGGGTTTGGCCTCGTGAAAGAGGCTAGGAAGCTACTGGACTAGTATTTGTGAGGTCACAGATGGACTCCTAAAGCTTTGTTTGGTTTTGATGTGCAGTGTTTAGAAGGTTGAGCCTCTCCAATGCTGTTTCTAGAGTTAATGTTTACAAGGTCAGGGAGGCTCTCTGAGGCCATGATATTGAGAGTCAGCATTCAGGAGGAGGGCATGGATTGTCCTAGAAGGTCAGGAGGAGGGCATGGATTGTCCTAGAAAGTCATGGTCTCTAGGGTTCACATTCTGGAGGGTTGTAGATGACCTTCTGAGACTGTAGGCTCCAGGGTCAGAAACATCTTGATTTTCTTTGATTATACTGGGTAAGATTTGAGAGTAGTTCTTGTCCTTGTTCCGGATCCTTCGGAGAAGTTTGGAGACAACCAGTCATACTGGCGTCTTGGGTTTGGCTGTCTGTGCACCTTTACACAGGTTCTGAGGCAGAATGGGCGGTGTTAGGGCCGGGTGCCAGTAACCCTGGGAAGGGGGGCATGGGACTGGGGATAGGAAGGTGAGTAGAGGCTCTTTGGACCTACTGCATTTGATTCTGCATTCTGGTTGCAGGAATGAGAAATGTTCGGTCTCTCTCTATTTTCATTTGTATTGCTGTTGCCTTCAGAGGTCTGCCATTCAAAACACATAGGAAGGAAACCTGGGAAAATAAGGTGTTTTGTGTCCTGTGCTTCTACCCTGCTATGTCAACAACAGTTTAAAAGCAAGACATGATTTGCTCGCTATGAGGACTGTCCCTTCATTTGGGGAGTTCCTTCATTTTGTTATGTCCACAAAGTTGTGCAGTAACCATTGCCTCCCTTCAGTATGGCACTCCACATACCATACAATACTCCAGTGCCAGTGGCCACGGACCTGCATCTGTCTGTGGAGGAGACTTAATGAGCATTTTGCATATTTAGACTCATGGAGCATAGGTTTCTTTCACTGAGCACAGTGTCCTTAAGGTCTGTCCACCCTGTGGCAAGTGTTAGTTCCTCAACTCCTTCACTCCTTCTCCCCCCTCATCCCCCAGACAGGGTTTCTCTGTATTGCTTTGGAGCCTGTCCTGGAACTAGCTCTGTAGTCCAGGCTGGTCTTAGACTCACAGAGATCCACCTGCTGCTGCCTCCCGAGTGCTGGGATTAAAGGTGTGCACCACCAATGCCTGGTTCCTTCGCTCCTTTACTATGGCCAGAAAATGTTTTATTATGTGTCTGGTTTTGACTAATTTGTCTACTGATTAATGCTACTGGGAACATAAGAGGTTTTTTTTTTTTTTTTTTTTTTTTTTTAAATTTATGTTTACAATTCTCTTGGGTATGTAGCAGTAATTTTTTCTAATGTGTATGATAATAGACATTTAACTCAGCCAATTGTGTTTCTGCTCATAGTGTTTTTCTCTCTCTCTGGTAGTGCTGGGGTGTCAGGCTTAAACATGCTAGGCAAGCACTGAACCATCTAGCTTTAGCCAGACCCTGATAGTTTTTTTTTTTTTTTTTTTTTTTTTTTGAGAACATTATTTTTTGTTTTTGAAGTCTTTTTAAAAAAATTTCGGCTGTGGGGCTCACTTGCCTGCCTTCCCGGAGGACCCTGGTTCAGTTCCCAGTACTCATGCTGAGAGATACACAACTCCTTGAACTAGTTCCAGGAGATATGATGGCATCTTTTGGCTTCTGTGAGCACTTGTACACATGTGTGCTTGCACACATAGATGCACACACACATACCCACAAATAGAAGTAAAATCTTATAAAAATTATGGTTGTCTTCACTTGGCAGTTATAGTATACACACACACACACACACACACACACACACACACAGACACACACACACATTTTTTTATAAAATAAATGTAAAAAATATGGTTGTTTTGTCATATTGATGAAATAAGAGTTTCTGCCTATGGTAGACATCTTTGGGATTTGCAAGTACAGATGTATAGCCCTTACCTTGGGAGGCTTTTGTCCCAGCTGTGTGGAGAGGAGACCGAAGAGGGTTTTATTGTGATTTTCATTTTGAGGTTGGCACAAGCAGTGACTAACCCTGAAGGAGAGTGTGAGGATGGAAATGGGAAGGATGGGCAGGGGTCACAGCTGTGTCCCTGCCATGCTTTACAAATCATGGTAGGTATTATACATCTGTGTTTTAGGTCACTGGTGAAGAGGGGGACAGAAATGGTTAATTTAGAAGATTTGGGTGTAAGCAGGTTCTTGATATTTGGTATGAATATTTAAAAATTCTTATTTTTACATTTGCTTGCTGTATGTATGTGCACAAGTAAGTGTGCCAGAGTGCATTTGTGATGATCCATGGGCTTTTAATTGAGTCATTTTCTAAGCCCAGCAGCAGCAGCAGCAGCAACAACAATAATAATAAAAGACTTCAGAACAACTGTTCTTTGTGTTTACCATGTGTTTGCAGTGTTTGTAGTCTTCAGGTTTGATGACCAACTGAGCCATCTCTCTGCCTCTCTACTCTACCAGTTGTCCTCACCAATCCCTACCCCTGGTTTTAACTTTTTTGTTTGTTTTTGGATACGGGGTATCTCTGTGTAGCCCTGGCTATCCTAGAATTTGCTCTGTAGACCAGGGTGTCCTCAAACTCAGGAATCCACCTGCCTTTGCTTCCTGAGTGCTGGGATTAAAGGTGTGCACCATCACTGCCCAGCTAATTCTTGAAACAGGGTTTCTCTGTGTAGCCCTGACTGTCCTGAAACTCCTCTGTAGAGCAGGCTGGGCTTAGACTCAGTGATCCGCCTCCTCTTTCTCCTTCAGAATGGTGGGGTTAAAGGTGTGTACCACCATGCCTGGCTTTCTACATTTCTTAAAAACGTATCATGTCTTACTTTGTAGCCGTGACTTGCCGGGAATTTGTCGACCAGGCTGGCTTTGAACTTGTGGTGATACTCCTTCTTCCTCTTAAGGGCAAGGATTCCAGGTGTATGCAAACACCTATGGCTTGGTTTGAGTCTTAAAATTTTTAGATTAAGAGAATATAGTAGGAAGGTCTGACAAAATGTAGCTGGAGTCTGTTAGTCTGTGGTGGAGCTTGAAGAAAGGGTCTTGGGCCTATCTAGCATGTGTATATGACACATGGGAGGGCAGGCATGATTCATCTCAGGGAATTGATTTTTTAGATTGGTTTTATTTAGCTGTCTGCATTCTTTCTGGGGTTAGGTGAGAAGGATCTTGTTTTACAGCTCAGGTTAGCTTCTGTCTTGTAAACACAATTGTTATGTGTGTGTATCACTGTACCTAGCTAGCAATCTACATTTTTGAGGGGCTTTAGGGTCTGTAGCTAGGTACTGGCTAGCTACAGCTTGCCTCAGGAGTTTCTCTATGCTGCCCATTGCAACAAAGATAGGCTAGCCGGGTAAGCAGGCTTCCTGACTAGGAGAACTAGACTCCTGTGGGAGGTGGGATAATCTGCTGGGTGTTAACTGAAGGTTCGTGGAGGTCCTGGTCAGAGTGCCTGTGGGCTTATGCATTAGGATGTCAGGGAAGTCACAAAAACTACTTTTTGTTTTTTTACATTCTTTGCTCACAGCCTTTGGTTCTTTTTGATCACCTGTTTCTTGTCTCTCTGTGTGGTTCCCAAGTTTTCTGTTTTTCCTTTGTTTGGGAGGTGTGTAGAGCATAGATTGTGCTCAGATACTGGCGGACAGATGCTGTTCCATTCCTTGCCAGTTATGCCAGTGGGTTGAGATTCCTTTTAGTGACTTAAGCCAGCTAGACGTGTGTGCCTTTTATTTGGACATCTTCAAATTCCAGTGTTGAGGGAGAGAAATTCTCTCTCTTTTTCCTTCCTCCTGAGGTGTAAAAAGGGTTCCCAGAGGCTTAGAAAAGTTGTCTCCTACCCCCACCAGCTGGGTGTGTTGGCAAGGGAGGGGAAGATGAGACCCAACTCTGCTGTTGGGGCAGAGTGCTTTAGTGGTTTGGCAACAGCACCTCTGCTCTATCTAGAGAGATTTGCCCTGAGGATGGTGAGCAATTGTCTGACGCAGGCAACTGAAATCCTGGGTCGTGGATGAATGAAACTGTGGATCCACAGCTGTGGTGGTCTCATCTCCTTGGGCTCACAGTACCTGGCTTTGGCCCCCAGAAGCCTAAAGTCCCTGCTGCTTGGGGCAGCAGTGTGTCCCGTCTCCCACTTTGCTGTCTTCTCTCTTTTGGAGGGTCACTTGGGTCTGGTCTGGCTCCAGGGCAGGAGGAAGTTACGCTCAATGGGTGGAGCAGTTTCACCATGGGCTTGTCAGACCTGAAGGCAGAGGGCTGGGTGTCCTGTGCATGATGAAACTTGCAGGTGTATTGTGCTTCAGGATTGCATGTTTCCTTTGATGCACTTGGCTTCATTTTTATCCACCTGTTCATTAGTGTGGGTTAGGCGAAACAGGTGAACCCTGAACAAGTCACATCGAAACTAGGATTGATTTTATTTCCCTCGAAGCGTAGTCCTCTTGTAGCGCTGATTCTTAACTCTTGTGGGAAGGAAACAAGTGCTTGGCAACTTCATTTTTCTGGAAGGCCCCCTTTACTCTTGAGTATTAGCATTAGTGCAAATTGAGGAAATTTGAGAATGGAAAACATTCTTTAAATAAAAGCATTTTCACGTAAATGTGTTTGTGATTTTTCCCTCAGATTTGAAAGTTCTGACCACTGTGGCTTCTCTGCATTTTCTGCAGTGGCCATGGTAGTGAAGGGACTTCTGTTCCCAGAGAGGCTGCTGGCAGGGAAGGTACTGCCAGTGTTGATAGGTAGCAGGAGACCCTCTTTTGTTTACCATCCATTAGCATCACATCTCTTTTTCACAGTGAAGTTTTCTTATTTTTCCCATTTTTAAATTTTCAAAAATTTCCAGGCATTGTGGCACACGTCTCTCATTCCAGCCCTTGGGAGCCCTTCACAAAGGCAGGTAGATCTCTGAGTTCGAAGTTAGCCTGGTCTACAAAGAGAGTTCCAGAATGGCCAGGGCTACACAGAGAAACTACCTCCAAAAAAAAAAAAAAATAAAATTATAAATTTATTTTCTAATTGTCTAATGGTAGGATTCTTACTAAACTTACAGTTTGGATATATATATCTCAGTGACAGAGACAACTTGTCTAGCATGCTTAGAGCCCTGGGATTGTTACTCAGCACCGAATAAAACAAAGCAAGCCACAAAATTCCTGCAAAACCTAGAAACTTCACAAACAATAGTATTAAAACTTACAGAAGTACAGGAGGCAGAGGCAGGTAGATCTCTGTGAGTTCAAAGCCAGCCTGGTCTACAGAGCTAGTTCTAGGACAACCAAGGCAACTCCAGAAAGAAACCCTGTCTCAAAAAATTAAACCAAACCAAACTACACCAAACTACACCAAACAAAAAAAAACCTCAAGAAAGCCAAGGGTCCAGGACCACAGGCCCATCTAAGGCTGCAGCATGGCAGCCACCAGTAGACACGTTGGAGTGTTGTCTCTTAAGTGTGGTTTAAAGGATGAAAGGGGTCAGGTGTCTGGGGAATCAGTGGCTATTGAGTAGATTACTCTTGTGGACAGGCATGAGAGACCAGTGTCATGGACTTGGCTCTGCCTGGCCTTTCAGCCACCTGACCAATGTGTCCTGGCCTTGGCTTCTAAATAGGCTTTAGCTATACTTGGATTTCATCTCTCCTAGTGGCCTGAGGCATAGGTGTGGTACTTTGCTCTATCTGGAAGAGGAGTGACAAACTTCTCTTGCCTCAGAAGTGTGTGGAGACTTATTAGTACCAGTCACGCTGTTTAGACAGAGCTTCGCCTATTATGGTCTTGTGGGCTTTGGTCTCTTTGTAGACTTTGGTCTCTTTTTGTGGACTTCCGTGGCACCTGGTGTCTAGATGCTCAGGTTCAGTATGCCAAGGGCAGAATGTCTGGATGGTTGTGCCATGGTGCTCAGGGTAGCCTTTCATTTTATATCTTCTTATATATTTTGTGAATGTGGTGTGTGCCATAGCACTAACTCGGAGGCAGAAGGAATTCGCTCCATCATATGAATCCTAGGAATCAAAACTCAAGGTTGGCAGCAGCAAGTGCCTTTTCCACCCAGCCATCTTGCTAGCCCCCAAAGTAGGGTTTTGGGTGGAGAAAATGTATGGCAGTTCGGGAATCAAGTACTGAATGCTGTGTTCTGTAAATTCAGGGAAATGAGTTCCAGAGTTAGGCTTTGAGTAGACTGTGAACTGCTAGCTCTGGCTGTATCTGGTTTCATGTAGCTCAGCATTTTACATAGATGAGCCCCATAGGAACATGTCTGTACATTTCCACATTTGGCAGGGGACGGGACTTTGTAGGTCACAGGCCTCATCCTCCTTGTCCCTTTAAGTAGAAGGAAAGTGTTATCTGCCCCTGCTGATTGTGAGCTGGGTTAGTGTTAGAGGCCCAGGAGCCTAGTTACTAGTGCCCCCCCCCACCCCCCACTCCCCTTTAGCCTTGGTTTGTGGCTTTGTTGCAGGCCATTTGAGTACCTCACAACTCCACCCCCTTCTTCTCTCTAGCCTGGCCTATGGACAGGTGTTGACATCTGGTTGCCCATACTTTCCTTGGCCTTCCTTCTCACGTGCTTCCCTCAGGACTTGGCTGTTGACACCTCATCTCTGATTTGCCCTTGATCTTTGTTTCCTGCTCTCTGTCCTTGTTCTAGAGCAGCCATTCCGTGGGTGCACTTGAGACACTCGGAAGTCACAACCTCACCTCATGCCTGTTGTCCTCCTCAGCCTTGTGAATGTGGGAGGCTGACAGTGGTGTGTGTGCGTGTGTGTGTGTGTGTGTGTGTGTGTGTGTGTGTGTGTGTGTGAGAGAGAGAGAGAGAGAGAGAGAGAGAGAGAGAGAGGTACAGAGACGGACAGACAGACACTACAGAGTAGGACTGTCTCTGCCTGTGACCTCCATGCCTGCTGTGTTGTTTGGGTCTCTTGTCTCCCTTGTCTTGTTTGGAGCTTCATCTGTCTTTCCAGCCACCCCTCCACGACCTTCTTTCCATCCCACAAGTCTTCATTTTATTAGTGTGGTCCCATAGTCTTGCCCTTACTCGAGCCTACCCCATGTGCTGTCCTTGATCTCTATCTTCTGATAGGGTGACAAGCCATCCTACCCTAAAGTACTTCCATGGGGCCCTTAGTATCACTCCTTCTCTATTGAGTTCCTCATAGTTGTGTGCTGTTCCGTGGTCTAGACAGGGTTCTCTGTATATAGTAAGCTGCCCTTCAAGGGACTAGGGAGTGAGAAGCATCAGAGGGAAGACCTGCCAAGGACAGGTTGGGGTGTCTTCCTGCCATATGAGCATAGAAGATGGCAGTATGTAATCAGTAGACCAAGTTTTCCAAGGTGGGCAACTGGCACTGTCTTCATGCTCCTATGTGGACTAGGAAGCTCAGCTGATGAAGCTTTGAGCATCTGTGTGGCTGGTGACCAATGTCTGGTTATTGGAGAAGCTGGGCCCTTTGTAGCCAGTGTGTTAACCGGCTCCCTATAGGTCATTACCTCCTATAGGTAATGGGTTGGCCAGCCCCCTTACAGGTAATGGGTTGGTCAGCCCTCATGGCTTTGAGTCATGCTCTCACTGTGGGACAATAAAATATCTGTATGAATTCCCTGAAATTGTTCCCTCTGTGTCCTTTTCCAAAAATTTTGGGCAGTTGACATTTGTTCTGACACTTGGTTCTTTTCACAGATCCTGTAAACTGTGGTCTATGTGTATAGTCCATATTTTGGACTAGATCATTCTAGTGGCCTAGCCCTGCCAGGCAAGCCCTCTATCTTGACACTCGCTATGTTTTTTGTGTTATGACAGAGGGCCTGGGACCTGTGCGTTCTGTAGTATCCCGAGGAATCTTTGGAGGGCCTTGGTGTTACCCCCTCCCCACGCCTTGCTTTGAACTAACTCATCATCCTAACTCCAGCTCTGTAGTGATGTGATTGTAGACATGTGTCACAATGGCCTTCTTGATCAGTCTGTTACCTCTCAGCCAAAGGTGATGCTGGCTCCTAACACTAACCCTCCCTTCCATGTGTCGTCATTGGTGCTCTGCTGAAGACATGATTTTTGGTACAGCCTCAACCTATGCTTTGTTCCTTGCTCCTTTTGTCTCCCTCACTTCCACATGGGGCCAGTACTGACCTTTCCTGCACTGGGGAAATTTGGGCTTTGGTCTCTGACTTCAGGTGCCTAAGCCATACTGGGCATTCCTCCATGTGCCCAGCTGCTTGGCTCTGTATGCACAGCTCCTGCCTTTGAAGCTCCATGGTGTTGGGATACTCTCAACCTAGGGCTGTCTGTGGGAGGAGTGTTTCCACACTCTTTCAGATTTGTCAGTTGATCGGTGAATGGTTACTTTTACCTGAAAAAGCACTAGTAGCAATAACGCAGAAGTGAGGGGCTGGAGTTATCTGTGCTTCACATTGTTTGGTTTCCCTGTTGTTTAAGGCCTTTCCTATTAGTGAGTTTTCTTTTCACATCATGGAGACTGCAATGAGTAATTGTGTTTTGGTTGCTATGAAGAATTGGTTCTCTATAACTGGCAGTGCTGGTACATGCTAGTAATCTAGCCCCCAGGAGGCTGAGGCAGGAAGGTCATGAGGTCATCCAGGACTGTATAGGGAGCTCCTGTCCCATATAAATGGTGTTTTAGCTTTCCTTTGTATGAAATTCTCCTGTTAATGGGATAATTTCTTTCATTTAATTGTTGGAAGAGGGGGCTTTGTTTCTTCTAGTAAGGAAATTCTCTCTTTCCTGGAAATCTTGCCTCTGGGATACAGTCAGGCCTGAAACTGCCCAGTGGGTGGTCCATATACCCTGAGAATTTGGGCCCATCCTGTAATTCAGAAGTGGTTCAGAGGCTCTGGCATCCAGGGGCCACTCAAACTAGAAATGTCCAGTGCTTCTGTGGTTATAGGGCTACTCAAAGATCTGGGGCTATGAGAGAGGCATGGTAAGAAATACCTTCTCTGATTCTAATGAGCTATCTGTCTTAGTCATTGACTACCGATTTCAGCAGTATGCCTGTTAGGCAAGTGATGCCTCTGGCCTGGATGTTGCTCCCGGGGCTGGGTCCTGCCCTGTATCTGAGCGCTTTCTCTCTAGGGCCAGTTTATTGCTGGTCTTGGGATAGAAGCTATCTCTCACTTTTATTTTTATAAGCCAGTAGATGTGCTAGGCCTCAGTTTTTTAGGCTCTGTTTTGTGGTTTCTTTCCCCACAGTGCTGGAGGAAGGGGCTTTAGGAGTACTCTGTTATGGATGCCTTTGCAATGGTCAAGCATCACTGAGGGCCAGGTCTGTGGCCTAGACTGGGAGCTCAGCCTGGGGTTGGCTGTGTGGGTTTTTTGGCAATCTTTGCCTGGGTTGTGACTTCCTGTGTGAAAGATCTACCTGTACTGGTTTGCCAAGCTTCTCACGATGGGGAACTCTCTTAATTTTAGGACAGAGCCAAGGAGAATCGTTTGCCTTGTGCCTTATCCTGTCCGTGAGGTGGTATGGGTACAGCAGTGTCTTTCAGAACCTGTAGTGAAGTGCTCCTGGTACCCTGCTATTCTAACGCTGTGCTTTGCATTTGGTCTAGTGCTAGTCAGTGTTCCCAAGGTTTGAGATTGGTGAGCTTCTCAGAGACCTTGCAGTTCAGTGACAGCCACACCTGAGCAGGGACCTTTCTCCAAGGGCCTGGGGTGGAGTTGTTTTTCTTGGCTTGAGTTTGGCAGTGCCTTCAGGGAGCCTCAAACCAGCACCTCTTGCTTGGCAGCAGGGTGAACTTGCTTCTGTGTGGCTCTTCAGCCTGTGATTTACAGGGCTTGGAGAGCATGCCCCAGGGAGGGGAAGCTAGCTTGGGTGGGGAGCAATACGAAGGTGCAGTGGGTGAGGATGATTACTGGGAAACTCGTTTTGTTTGCACCTTGCACCGAGCTAGTTTCTAGAACAACAAAAACAGACTTGGTTGCTCCTCCTGTGCTGAGAGGTGTTTTTTCCAAACGGCTGGTGGTATAATTGCCGTGGAGCTGCCTATGCTTTTTAGAAAAGCAGGTGGCACTATGTTGGTTCTTATTTATGCATCCTCAAAAGTGGGGTGTGTGTATGAATCATTGTGAACGCTCAAGTTCCTCTGAAGTTGAGAGTCACTCTCCCCAGGGTAGGGCAAGCACTGATCAACACGGGAAGGTTGAAGTATTATGAAAAAATTTTCTTTAAGAAAAATGAAGTACAGCCCATGCTGACTATAAATGTGCGATCCTCATCTCCCGCTCCAGCTTCCTAAGTGTGCTGGACTGCCTTTTATATGAAAAATCAATCCTGTATTCATTTTTCCCCCTTTTTCCTGGGTGCCTCATGGATAGCTTTTCCTCCCCTGGGACAGGGTTTTACTGAATAGGTCTGGCTGTCCTGGAACTCGATCTACATAGTTGGTTGTCTTTACTCTTTGGGAGTCCTCCACCCAAGTCCCAAATAAATACATGGAGACTTATTCTTACTTACGAATGCCTGGCCTTAGCCAGCTTTTCTTTCCTTCCTTCCTTCCTTCCTTCCTTCCTTCCTTCCTCCCTCCCTCCCTCCCTCCCTCCCTCCCTCCCTTTTTTCCTCCCTCCATCTCTCTTTCTTTCATTTAATTATTTTTTTCTTACTTTACCCCAGTTCTCTATCACTCCTATCCTCCCATGCCCCTCATAGAAACCACCATCTCATCCCTCATCTACTCCCCAGGGAGGGTGAGGCCTTCCATGAGGGATCATCAAAGTCTGTCAAATCATTTTGGGATAGGGCCTAGGCCCTCTCTACCGTGTCTCTAGGCTCAGGGAGTATCCCTTCATGGGAAATAGGCTCCCAAAGTCTGTTCGTGCACCAGGGATACATCCTGGCCCTTTGTCAGAGATACCATATACTTTCCAGGCTTCCTAACTAAGACCCATGTTCAGGGGGTCTTGGGTTGGTCCAGTGCTGGTTTCCCAGCTGTGTCTGGGGTCCATGAGCTCCCCCTGTTCAGGTCAGCTGTGTCTGTGGTTTTCTCCAGCCTGGCCTTGACCCCTTTTCTCATCACTCCTCCCTCTCTGCTACTGGATTCCAGGAGTTCAGCACAGTGTTTAGCTGTGGGTGCCTGCTTCTGTTTCTATCAGCAACTGGATGAGGGCTCTAGGATGGCATATAAGGTAGTCATCAATCTTATTATTGGGGAAGGTCTTTTTTTGATTGTTAGTTGGGGTCATCCTTGTAAGACTCTAGACATTTCCCTAGTGTAAAATTCTCTTTAAACCTATGATGACTCCCTCTATTATAGTATTTCTTCTTTTGTTCTTTTTTATTCTTCCCTTGACTCAATTTTCCTGCTCCCTCATGTTCTCTCCCCTCCTCTCCTTCTCTTTCTAACTCCCCCCCCCAATCCCCCAGCCTGTTCCAATTTGCTCAGGAGATCTTGTCCCTTTCCTCTTCTGTGAGGGACCATGTATGTCTTTCTTAGGGTCCTTCTTGTTTCCTAGCTTCTCTGGTGGTGTGGATTGTAGGCTGGTCTAAAATCCATATATGAGTGAGTACATACCATGTTCATCTTTTTGTGACTGGGTTGCCTAACTCAGGATGGTTTCTTCTAGTTCCATCCATTTGCCTATAAATTTCAAGATTCCATTTTTTCCCCCCGCTGAGTAGTACTCCATTGTGTAAATGTACCATGTTTTCTTTATTCATTCTTCAGTTGAGGGACATCTAGGTTGCTTCCAGTTTTGGCTATTACAAATAATGCTGCTATGAACATAGTTGAACAGATGTCCTTGTTGCATGAATGTGCATTTTTTGGGTATATGTCTAAGAGTGGAATTGCAGGGTCTTGTGGTATACTGATTCCCATTTTCTTGAGGAACCACCAAATTGATTTCCAAAGTGACTGTACAAGTTTGAACTCCCACCAGCAGTGGAGGAGTGTTCCCCTTTCTTCATATCCTTTCCAGCATAAACTGTCATTGGTGTTTTTGATTTTAGCTATTCTGAAAGATGGTACCTCAGAGATGTTTTGATTTGCATTCCCTGATGACTAAGGATGTTGAGAACTTTAAGTGTCTTTCAGCCATTTTAGATTCCTTTATTGAAAATTCTCTATTTAGTTCTGTACCCCACTTTTCAATTGGATTATTTGATGTTTCGATGACTAGCTTCTTGAGTTCTTTGTATATTTTGGAGATCAGCCCTCTGTCAGATGGGGAGTTGGTAAAGATCTTTTCCCATTCTGTGGGCTGCTGTTTTGTCTTGTTGACGGTGGTCCTTTGCCTTACAGAAGCTTCTCAGTTCAGGAGATCCTATTTGTTAATTGTCAACTCAGTGTCTGTGCTACTGGTGTTCAAGGGTACCTCCCACTTTCTCTTCTAAGAGGTTCAGTGTGGCTGGATTTATGTTGAGGTCTTTGATCCATGTGGACTTAATTTTTGTGCATGGTGACAGATATGGATCTATCTGCAGTCTTCTGCATGCCAGCATCCCGTTGTGCCAGCGCTATTTGTCGAAGATACTTTCTTTTTTCCATTGTACAGTTTTAGTTGATTTTTCAAAAATCAGGTATTCATAGGTGTGTGGGTTAATATCAGGGTTTTCAATTCAATTCCATTGGTCTACCTGTCTATTTTTGTGCCAATACCAAGCTGTTTTCAGGACTATAAACCTATAGTAGAGCTTGAAGTCTGGGATGGTGTTGCCTTCAGAAGTTCCTTTATTGTACAGGGTTGTTTTGGCTATCCTGGATTTTTTGTTTTCCATATAAAGTTGAGTATTATTATTTCAAGGTCTGTGAAGAATTGTGCTGGGATTTTGATGGAGATTGCATTGAATCTGTAGTTTACTTTTGGCAAGATTGCCATTCTTACTGTGTTTAGTGAGCAGACTATACAAGTTTTCACAGAACATTCCAAGTAGATGTATAATAATCAGGATAGATATTAGACTTAATTCTGCCCTAAGTTAGAGAAGACACAGATCTCCCCCAGGAATATTTTCATTAATTATGTGGGAATTCCATACAGGGCACCTCAATCACCTGACTCCCATTCTTCCCAGGTTCATCCCCCTCCAAAACAAAACCAAACTAAAACCCAAAAGAAAACACCAAATCCAATTTGTGTTGCCCATATACTCATTGGAAGCATGGGTAAACTCCCAGTGGCTAGTCCCTTAAAGAAAACTTAGTGTCTCCCCCCCCCCCCCCCAGCCAGATGCCATCAACTGTGAAGAGCTACACTTCAGTGTCTTTATCACAGACTTTAAGGACTCTCTTCAATAGTGTCTTGCCTGGACTGTTTCTTTTTGTGAGTGGGTGGGTCAGATGTTGTCACAGAAGCCTTCAATCCCTCTCATTCTTAGTTATGAGTTTGTAGTCATTGATACCACTGCAAAAGGAGCTTCTGTGTGGTTTCCTGAACATCAACATGGTTTCCAGCAACAGCCTGGATCATGGACATCAATCTGGCCCTAGGGGCAGCATGGGTTATGGATGTCAACATGGTCTCTAGCAGTAGCACAGATCATGGACTTTAACAGTTTTTAGTGGCAGCATGAACCATGATCATCAATGTGGTCTGAAAGGCAACATGGATCATGGACATCAACACGGCCTCTGGTGGCAGCATGGACCATGGAAGTCTTTGGAGGAGACTTAATCTAGAAAATGAACCACTCTTCATCTTGGATATCTTGATGCTCAGAGTCAGGGTAATCATGTGGCAGCAAGTCTGTGGGCAGTACCCTGGAGAGCTTCAGGGTGCTGTATACCAGTACATCACTGTGTCTGCAGTCTGTAGATAGCACTGCAGCTCCATGCTCTCCTCCCCTCAGCAGGGCGAGCAGTGTGCAAAGTGGTGGCTGTGGCGGCAGTAGCAGCAGCAGCAGCGGTACTGGCCTAGTGATGGGGTGAGGCTGGCTGGTGATGGCCCGAACCTCCTGGCCACCTGAGGTCTGGCCATGCTTTCATGCTTGTGGCCGCTGGTGTGTTTCTTTCTGCTATTTGCCTTTCTGTTCTGCCATCTCCCATTTAATAACTAAACTAAATCAAACTGTTACATCAATCAAATTAAATTATTTAATATTACATTTAATATTGAAAGAAATTAAATTATAAATCATGTGTATGTTTGTGTGTGAATTTGTCATGTGAATACAGTGCTTACTGATGTCAGAAAAGGCTGCTGGATCCCCTGGAATTACAGGTGGTCGTAAGCCACCAGATACGGGTGTTGGGAACTGAACCTGGGTCCCCTGAAAGAGCTGTACATACTTTTAATGGCTGAACTCTCACTCCAGCCTACATAGCTGCCATTTATAAGGCAGAGAAGGCTCCTCCTCTGTAATTTATTGGGCTTTCATCAGGAAAGTGATCATGTATTTTTATTTGTTATGTTAATTTGACACATCACATTAATGGATTATTGAATTCTAAACTAGTCTTGCATTCATCGCAGATGAGGGATAAGCCCCATTTGGTTCTGGTATAAAGTTCTTATAGTATGTTGTTAGAGTCAGTTAACATTCATTCAGGGTTTTTACATCTGTATTATAGATGTTTGTAGTTTTCTGTTGTAATCTTGACTGTGTATTGGGGTAGCAGTGACCTCATACAGTCAGTTGGCAAGCATTTTCTCAGAGTTTGTGCAGGGTGGTATTTTTTCCTTCAATGTTAGCTAGAATTCAGTAGTAAAGTCACAATTTTTTTTTTTTTGTGTGTGGGAAGATTCTAAACCACAAATTCCATTTTTTTTTAAAAAACATGATATAGTTCTACTCAAAGGTTTTATTTATTTTGTTTTCTTAGAAAAATTCAGCTGGGCGGTGGTGGCGCCTGCCTTTAATCCCAGCAGTCAGAGGCAGAGGCAGGCAGATATCTGTGAGTTCTAGGCCAGACTGGTCTACAAAGCTGCACAGAGAAATCCTGTCTCAACCTCCCCCCCCCCCCAAAAAAAATTGTATGCATGATTTGCCTGCTCATCTATAAATGTACCAATTACATGCAGTACCCATGGAGGCCAGAAGAGGGCATTGGAATTGGAATTTCATGGAATTTCAGGTGGTTGTAAGCAGGCATGTGGGTGCTGAGAACTGAACTTGGGTCCTCTGCAAGAGCAGCAAGTGCTTTTAACTGCTGAGCCATCTCTTAAGTCCCAAATGTTTGTTTTTCTCTTTTTTTTTTTTTTTTTTTTTTTTTTTTGGCCTGTGCTACTTTCTTTTGAGGTGTTTGATTGTCATAACGCTTTTACCATCCTTTAAAGTCACTGTCCTTTGACTTTCTCATGTCCCTGATTTTGCACATCTATCTATGCTTCTGTTTTTTTTTTTTTTTTTTTTTTTTCTTTCTCTTTCTTTCCCTAGGTTTGGGCCTGTAAACTCTGGTCTTAACTATGCAAGATGAGCAAGACCAGTGCATCTACCCCTGAACTCTAATGGGCTTCTCTTTAAAGCAGGAAAAGTTGTTCCCACATATATCAGCTCTGATTTCAGAGCTTTGGAAGAGCGGTGTTTTGAGGTCCATAGTGCTTTAAGCTTGGTTGCCACTGTTCTGTGGCTTGTGGTCTGTGCTCCTGGCTGCTTTCTGGACAGGGACAAAGTCTCACATGCACAGCTGTGGACCTGTGTGGTGCTCCTGGTACTGCACAGCTGAAGAGGTGACTCAGAAAAGTGCCCCTGACTTACTGCCACTTTTATCTGCTGGCACATTGTTTCTTGGTTTTTGAAAAATTGGAAACATTTGTTTTAGCAGTTACTTTCTAAGCCAGAGACTAATCAGGATTTTTAATATTACTATGAAAACTGATTGAAATCTGAATGGTTTTAATAAAAAATATGAAGCCTCATCATGTTCAGATATATTTATAATATAGATACACAGGCTCATTTTAGGTCTTGTTATTTTTGTAAGGCGTCTTTGTTAAAGGTGGCCCTGTTTGTTGCCCCCCCCCCATGACTAAGAAAAGGACAAGGGTAGTAGAGCGTCTGATTGGAGGTGGGCGCGTCAGTGAGAGGGCACTTAGATGGGATTCTGGGATGCACCAGCTCTGAAAGGTGCATTGAGGTCAGGCCCTTGGATTGCGCCTTGCTATTCCAGCCAGGGTCTGCTGAGTAGGAAAGACGTGGTCCCTAGAGCCTGCTGGAAGGGGAGTTCTGTAGAGTTAAGGGATACACAGCAATTTGGAGGTGAAAGTTTAGAGAGAAAAGGTGATTATTTGTGTGAAGTTTGCTCTAACTTTTTAAAAGTGAAAAGGGTTTAACTTCTGTATTATCCCCCGTGAGATTTATGATCTGGGCCTGAACTATTTGAGTTCACAGTTTGCGAACCTGGGCTGGCTTTCTGTACTGTGACATAGGTGGGTAGACAGGTCGGCAGCAGGGTGGGGCTGGCCTCTGTCCCAGATGATGGTCAGGTTAGCCAGCAGGGCTATGCTTTTCTCCTTCTATACTCCTGGTGCCGTACCAGCTCCACGGGTGCAGTGTGTAGTGCTTGTGTTGTGTCCAGTTGTGTGTGGGGAGGAGGGAGAGCCCTCCCTGCTGCCCAGGTGCTTCTTCACTGGTGGCTGAGTGGGGTAGGAATAGTGAGTGGCAAAGTGCAGAGCCCTAGGCTCCACTGGTAGGTTCCTTCTGGCCTGCCCAAACAAAAACTCTTCTTGGTGACACCTCCCTGAGGCCTGTTGAGGTTCACAAGGAAGCCGTTGGGGGCTCCAGATGACTCCCTTATTATAAACCCAAGTTCACTGAGTATTTTGGGAATGATTTCCTAAGATGTGACATGGTGTTTCAGAGGTGACAGTTAAGGGCCTAAGTCCTGCCTTGCCATCCGTTTGCACTGAGTATGTTGGAGCGATGTAGTCTGTGGTGTTGGGTCTCTAGAGTGAAATAAAGTCGTGGGACTGTGTTTAGGATGATCACTTATGGACTGGAGTTGAATTGATGGAAATAAGAGCAGAAGGAAGATAGTGTGATTTCTGCTCAGGGGTTGTGACTGCCAGTATTGTGAAGCTGTGGTTGGGTTTGATCCCAGTTCCCAATGGGAGTTGAAGCAGTTGGGTAGAGACTAGCTAGACCTTACCACTGCTCCAGTGTCTGGACAGATTTTAGAGTTTGTGCTTTGTGATGCCCCAACTTTCAGATGAAGCTTCATTGTTACCACCTGTTCTGAGGACTTCTTCCTGAGCAGCTTGCAGTCTGGGGAGCCAACAAGCATCAGAGACTTCTCAGGGTTCTCTTAATAGCACTGGGTGGTGCTAGGACTTGACATCAGGACCTGGATTTTACGTTTTGATTGTGTGTGTGTGTGTGTGTGTGTGTGTGTATGTGTATGTATGTATGTGGGGGCTAACAGGAAGGGTCCAATATACATGACTAGACATTGACAGGACTGGATTTTGCAGTTGGTGCATATGTATATGTGTGTTCTTGTATGTCATTACTTGGGTTTATGCCAGTTTTAAATGCTATGACTTGTGTGTTTACTGTGTTTATGCTTATGTTTTATTGTTTGTTTCTCAAGACAGGGTTCTTCTTATGTAGCTCTGGATACCTTGGAACTTCTGTGTGGTTGTGAGCTTACGGTGATCCTCCTGTCTCTGTCTCTCAAGTGCTAGGATTATAGGCATGAACCACCAGGCCCACTTGTGCTTGTATTTTTCATGTGTGTAAATGTGTGGTATCAGTGTGGCACCAGAGTTCTAGTGGAAGAGAACTGGAGTTCCAGTGGGAGGAGCCAGAGTTCTAGTGAGGACCAGTGTTTCGTTGAGAGGTGTGTGTGTGTGCGTGTGCGTGTGCGTGCGCGTGCGTGCGCTCGTATGCATGTTTGAATGTTGATGCATGCTTGACATGATTTATGTGTAGAAGTCAGGAACAAATTCCTAGAGTTAGAGAATCAATGTTCTAATTGAAAGAAGAGTGTTCTAGTAAGGGCCAGTAGTCTAGTGAGTATCAGTGTTTTAGTATGCTAGCCAGAAAGAATTAGTTCTACTGAAGACCAGATAGTTTTTGGCTGCTGCCCTATACAGGGTCTGGATGTTGTACAACTACCCTCATAGGGAGGGTGAGTTTGGAAGTGCTAGATCCAGTGGTAAACTGTGGCAGAGGGTAGAAGTGTGTTCCGTGGAAGGTGAGGGGGTGGGATGCCCTCGTGGGTTGACTGAGATGGTGAGAGATGAGGAATGACTTCTGTGCTCCTCACTTTGTGTGGACCCTGTGGCCTGTAACTTCATTTGTGCACAGATACCATAGTGGTGAGACTTCCTGTCTCCTTGTAGTTGAGTCTGTACTTACGGCAGGTTGGGATCTGAGTCACTTGGAGGACTAGATTCCATTGACATACTCTTGCTATGAAGAGAGCTATTGGAAGATCCTTTTTCCAGATTTTCCTCTATCATGAAGTGAATCTCTTCACCTGGTATTTGGTGGTGTATACAGGCAGACTTTTCTGTCCTGCCAGCCAGTTCCCAAATAACCACACAGAGGCTCTTTTTTTTTTTGGTTTTTTGAGACAGGGTTTCTCTGCGGCTTTGGAGGTTGTCCTGGAACTGCTCTTGTAGACCAGGCTGGCCTCAAATTCACAGAGATCTACCTGCCTCTGTCTCCTTAGTGCTGGAATTAAAGGCATGTGCCACCAACGCCCAGCTGCAGAGACTTATTATTAATTATAAATGCTTGGCCAATAGCTCAGGCTTGATACTAGCTAACTCTTACATTTTAAACTAATCTATGTTCTCATTTCTTATCTATGTTCTGCCATGACTTGGTACCTCCTCTCAGTACAGACTCCGTCCTCTTCTTCCCAGCATCCTGTTAGTCCAGTGTTTCCACCTAACCTTATCCTGTCCAGCTGTAGACCAGTCAGCTATATTAAACCAGTCACAGTGACATATATTAACACAGCGTAAAGAAATATTCCACAGGTGTATGCTCAGCAACAATTCTGGACGATATAATAAGTTTGTTCTGATAATGTTTTAAACTTAGAAATATTTAAAACATATTATTTTTTCAGGCTCAAATATTTAAGCATGGGAAACGTGAAGATTGTCTACCCTATGGTAAGCTTAAAGAACAGTGTGTTTGTGCTGTTGAGTTTGTGGGTATGTAACCAAGTATGCTGCTGTAATACTTTTACTCAAGCATGAGCCTGTAGCTTTGTGTATTTGGACACTGTCATAGATATTTGACATTCTGTTTTGTGTTCTTTACTATAACTTAGATAAACCATTCTACTTATTTGAAACATAGGCAATTTCTAAAGACTTTGTGGTGAAGATCTGGATGTTGTGATGCTCCAGGTGCCCTGACTTAATCCTGAAGGGGCCTGCCTGGCCATAGTAGACGTGGTCCTAAGGTCACCTGGGACTGTATAGCAGCTTTGTTTCCGCATGCCACCCCCCCCCCCCATTGCTTCATTTCCCTCCATCTCATCTCCTCTCCGCATGCATCATCCCTTACACTTTGCTTTATCACTCCCACCATTTCATTTATCTTTCATACCCTTCTCCTCCCTTTCATCCCCTCTCCTTGCCTCACCCCATCACCCCATTCCTGTCACCTGTCACCTCATCTCCTCTCTGTCTCCATCTTCTCATTCCGTCTCATCAGCACCCCATTGTCTCACCCCTCCTCCCCACCTCATCCTTCCTCTCCAGCACTTTATATCCCTTCCCTATTATTCATTTTTTATCATTTATTCCCTCCCGTCACTTCGCCTCTCCTCATTGCTTTATCCCCTCCCCCGTGCCCCTCCCCCCCGTGCCCCTCCCCCGTGCCCCTCCCCCGTGCCCCTCCCCCCGTGCCCCTCCCCCCTTTCCCATGGCCTCACCTGCCCTTTCCGTCATCTCACATGCCAGCTCCGCTGGTCCCATCTTCCCCCCTCACTCATTCCCTCGTCCCCACCACCTCGTTTCTCTTTATTGTGTCCGCTCCCTCTTCCCCTGCCATTCATTCCCCCTCCCCGTGCTCCCCATCCTTTGTTCCTCCGTCCATTCTCTGCATCTTGTAGCCTCACCCTCTCATCAGCTCATCTCCTTGGTGTCACTTCGTTCTCCCTCCCCCACCCCTCCCTCGAGTCTCTTGTCACTCAGTCCTGTTTCTTTGTCTAGGCTTTTTGTACTGGCTCCACCCCCCACTCTGTCTTCTTTTTTCCTCACCCGTGTGTGGTTTGTCTCAATCTTGTCTATTTTACTTCAAGCCCACCCTCTGCTTCTATCCTGGACTTTAGTTTTGTCTATATAGTGCCATCATCGTACTCTTCTGGCCCACCTTAGTTCCCACCTATGCAGCCCAGGGTCTCGCGTCTCATTACGTCCCCCTCGGGGCTCCCTAGTGTCCTGCCTCAGCGTTGACTCCATTCTAGTGTAGTGCTGAGTGAGCGCTCCATGAATAAAACATACCCCAGAAGCACTGGTAAATCTGAATGACGACCACTTTTGCCCACACGTGTCCCTGTGTCCCTCAGGCCCTGCATGATTGCTTGCAGCATGATGGCTTCCCTTATGCTCTGGGCCTTTTCTACTTTTTGTTACATGGTTAGGACAATAAATAGGCTTCACCTAGCAATTCTTGGCAGAACACTTGGGGAGAAAGAGGTCTTGCTTAGGGATTCTGTATGGATTATCTGCCCCCTCCGTTGAAGCTGTGGGATCGGATTGTTTCAGGGGTGCACGCCACCTCCTGTTGCATTGAGTTGCTTGTTCTCATCTGCAGCCAATACTGTGCTGCAGTGCCTTGATGGATGCAGACTCCCTGAGAGCAACCAGACCTTGCTGCGGAAGCTTGGTGTGAAGCTTGTCCAGAGACTGGGGCTAACTTTCCTGAAGCCAAAGGTGGCCACGTGGAGGTAAGTTAGGCATGCGACCTTGCTGTACCTCAGGAAGACAGGGCTGTGTGGGCTGAACAGCAAACTGTTGCTAGGAGTGGGTTTTCCTGTTCCTGGAGCCACTGCCCTGCCAGCCCCAAATAACACACTGACATGCTGTATTTGATATAATGCTGTTGGTCTGTTACTTGTTTCTTATCGGCTAGCTCTGTCTTAAGTATTAACCCATTTCTATTAATCTAAGTATTTCCATGTGGTCTCATCTTACTGGAGAGTAGGGCTGGCGTTCGCGCTCTCTCCAGTCTCTACATGCTGACTCCTCCCTACTACTTCCTTGAATCCTCCTTGTCTCCTAGTCCCACCTATCTTGCTTTCTTATTGGCCAACAGTGCTTTATTCATTAACCAGTATGAGAAACATATCTCCAGAATGACATCTCCCATCACAGTGTCTTCTGCTTTTATTTCCCTTTGGTGTCTTGAGTGTTTGTGGTTTTGAAGGGAATAGTTTGTGTCTGTTT
This sequence comes from Phodopus roborovskii, assembly GCF_943737965.1. NCBI lineage: Eukaryota > Metazoa > Chordata > Mammalia > Rodentia > Cricetidae > Phodopus > Phodopus roborovskii. The sequence goes on from NW_026125052.1 coordinate 34,871,152, forward strand.
TTTGACTTGGTATGTTCAGGAGAATAGCTGAAGCTAGAGTGGTGATAGGAGAAGCTTGCTATGCCTCTTCTGAAGTGCTGCTCAGGAATACCTGCAGGCTGTCGGTTTGGTCTCTTGGGAAGCTCCTGATCACTCACCTCTCAGAGAAAACCTGGCTCACTTTGGAAGGTTTATTCAGAAATGAAAGTGTCTTTTCTTGCTGGTGGACACAGCTTCTTCTAATGTACTCACAGTATGGTTTCTTTCTTTCTTTCTTTTTTAAGACAGAGTCTTGCTCTGTAGGCCAGACTAGTCTTGAATTCACCCTGCCCCTGTCTCAGTCTTTTAAGTTCTGGGATTCTAGGCCCGTGCCATCATGTTTAGAAAGTGTTGTTGTTGTTATTGCTATTAATATTATTTGTGCAAGCACTCTACTACTGAGCCTCATTCAATTATTAATGTGTGTGATTTGAGAAAAACTATTTTAGTTTAGTTAAAACTTTTTCAAAAGTGTAGTGAAGAACTAGTTTAGTTAAAACTTTTTCAAAAGTGTAGTGAATTCCAAAGAAGTATGTTATGATTTAGAGATTTCTCACATGTTTAGTATACACTTAACTCTAGGCTACTAGGCTACATTCTAGTGATCTGTTCTAAAATCTCCATGGAAAATCTCCGAAGAAACAAAACCAATAGGATGTGAACACAGCATGGAAGCTGGTGAAACTCAAGTTCTGAAGAGTGAGTGGCAGTCTGGAGGCTCAGGAGGAGCCTGTGACCTAGTTAGAGGCTGACAGGTGGGAGAGGCAGCCTGCTGTTTTGTCCAGGCTGTCAGCTGATTGGACAAGACTCATCTGTTCTAGAGCTGGTTTATGTGTCCAGAAGTGAGTCAAAGACATACCAGATGTGTTCAGTTAATGCTTACAGGTACTAAGAACCTTAATTGAAGAAAATAATTTAGTATTACCATTATTTTGTCTATTTTTTGAAATGTACCATGTAGTTATTAATAGAATTCGTTTTGGTGGGCATGGATACACACTCACAATCCTAGCACTCTGTGAGGTAGCAGGGTAGTTCAGGGCTTGCCTGTTCTACATGGTGAATTCCAGGCCTGCCAGAGCTACATATAAGACTCTGTCTCTTAAAAAAAACCAAACCAATCCAAAATATGATTTGTTTTTTGTTTTGTTTTGTTTGAGACATAACCTGTCTATGTAGCCCTGTCTGTCCCGGAATTCACTCTGTAGACCAGGCTGGCGTCAAACTCACAGAGATCCTCCTGTCTCTTCCTTCCAAGTGCTGGGCTCAAAGGAGTGAACCACCATGCTTGAATAATGATTGGATTTTAATTTCACCCTATTGCTGTTTTTCTCTTCTCTTTTTCCTTTTATTTCATTGTCCTTCCCACTTGGCAGGGAAAGGGTCTCATGTAACCCAGACTGACTTTGGATTTGTTATTTGGATAACCTTGGCTTCCTGATTTTTCTGCCCCCATCTCTCAAGTACTGGGATTACAGGCTTGTTCTCCCATGTCCAGTTCCTCCTTTAATCTGTCCCTCTCCCACCCCACCCCTTCCCTCTCTGGTGATTGTGTAGCACTTCTGTGCTGTGGTTTTGCTGCAGTCTTGACAGTGCCTGTGGTGCAGAGGGGTAGGTGGTGCACATTATGATTTCTGTTGGGGAGGAGAGTACCTTGCCTTGGCCTAGTGGGTCTCTCCATAGGGTAGAGATTTAGACAGAATCTACCTTCCTTTTTTGAATTCTGTCTGGAGTGCTGGATTTTTGGAGGGAGTTGGCTTGGTCAAGGCTGGATAGGGGATGGTGGTTGAGTGGTGTCCGTGAGCCTCACCATTGTTGGTTCCCCTTTTCTTGTTTCCCAGGCAAGTGGGAGATCTGTTCAGAGCTGCAGTTGGCAAATAGGTAAGGAATGGGCCCTGTGGCCTGGGCTGAGGCCAGAATGCCAGGCAGCTGGAGAAGGTAGCCTTTTGTTCATAATAAACAAGGGTGAGGCCCTGATACCTTCCATGTGTACCCTATGGCCAGGCTTTGCCATTGCCTTTTGCCATCAAGCTTTCTTATGGAAGACTCTTCAGAATTAGAGCATGCATCTGGCCTAGGTTGGCTTTCTTTGAGGCTTGTCTTGATAATATTGCATCAGTGGTCTTCCTTTTCCTCTAGTCTTTGTGGTGTGTGAGATTTCCACAGGCATCATGTATGATTTCGAGGGATGCTAAGTTGATGACTTCACTTACCAAAAGACTTATTTGTAGGGCCAGGTTGTATACTTCCTACCTGAAATTGTTTTGTTTTGCATAGGTATCAGCGTGGCTGTCGGTCTCTGGCTGCCAACCTGCAACTCAGTGCCCAGGGTAAGAGCGAGCAGAAGCTGCTGCCTGATAGTTTCACTTCTGATGGTGATGAAGACTATGATGTTCCAGAGGGTGTGGAGAGTGTGATAGGTAAGTGGAGCCTACAGCAGATGTCAGGCATGCCTCCCTCCGCAGCACAATGTAGGCTTTTCCTCTCTGTGTACCCTCCCCTTTTCCTTCCTGGTTACCTTCTGTTACCTCAACTAGCACATGCTCACTGACCTGACCCTCCATGGACAGTTGCTTCAGCAGCCCCAGCTTCCCATGGTCTCTTCACCCCTCCACATTGCCTTTCTGCAACCTGACGCTTAAATTGTTCTCCCTGGTTATCTTCAGGGAAACAGGGCTCCCAGGAAAAATAGACTTGGAACATGGGGCTCATGTCTCCAGCCTGATACTCTTGTCTTGTGCAAGCATCCTTCCCATCATCTCAAACTACTCTAGGTCTCCACACTTACAGGAGTCTTGACCCAGTGTCTGTTCTCAGGCAGCCCTTTACTGTGCCCAGCCTCAGGTTCACTGCTGTCCGCTCACTCTTCCCGCTGCCCTTTGGATTCCTGCAGGTCAGGTTTTCCCCCATACTTGTCTATACCCGCTGTCTGTATTGTCTCCTTGACCACAGCGGTGATGTTTGTGTGGCCAGAACTCACATACATTTGATCTTTTCTTTGACATCCCCTCCCCCCATTAGGATTCTCTTTCTTGGTTGCTGTGGCACAGCACCTATCCTGGGTACCTCTAAACCACCTTGAACTTCATAGACCCAGGATGTGTTCTCTTGCTCCTTCTCTGTTATTGCCTACCTGCCTTAGGCATATTACTTTACACTCAGCTTCCCCAAAGAACACCCAGTCTGCTGATTTGTTTCTTCCCAACTTTTAGCTATGTATCCATGTCAGTTCTGGGGTTTGCCCTGTGGCCAGTGTTTGGACCATACTGGGCTTGTAAGGTGGTATGACCTGGGATAACCCTCTGACTGCCTCTGGCTAGTCCCCAAAGGTCTCATCTTCCTCTGTGGAACCTTTCCCAGATGTTTCAGTTTCTTTGATACCCTGTCTATGGCTTATTGAGGCCTTTACCTGGGGAGGCAGCTTGCTCCCTGTTGATTTTCCTGTTGGGTTGGCTCCACTTGTTAGGAAGTGGCAGAAGTGCCTTTTCTTTTTCTTTTTTTTTTTTTTTTTTTTTTTTTTTTTTTTTTTTTTTGTCTTTTTGTTTAAAAATAAGGGGGAGGTGCTTTCATTGTAGTTAAAATTAAGATCCAGGATTGGGGTGAGATAGCTCAGCTGTTTGCTGTTTAGAACACCTGCTGGTTTGGTTCCCAGCACCTACAAGATGGCTCACAATCATCTGTAACTCTAGTTCCAGGAGATCTGACCCCCTCTTTGACTTCTGAAGGTACCAGGCATGCACATGGTACATATACATACATGCAGACAATACACTCATACATATAACATTTAAAGTAAATTAAGACCTCTTGGGCATGCAAGATGGCTCAGTGGATAAAGGGACTAAACTTGACAACTCAGGGTTGATTCCTGGGACTTACATGGTAGAGTGAGAGAACCAGCTCCTAGACGTTGTCCTCTGGTCTTCGCATTCATGCTGTAGCATGCCCACATCATACTCATCCTCCCACTAATATGAAAAATCAAACAAAAACAATTAAGACTCTTACTTTTTAGAGAAAGGGTCTCACTGTGTAGCTCTAGCTGGGCTGGAGCTCTCTGTGTAGACCAGGTTGGTTTTGAACTCAATAGAGATCTGTCTGCTTTTGCCTCCTGAGTGCTAGGATTTCATCTCTGAGGCAGTCTTCCTGCCTCAGCTTCTCAAGTGCTGAGAATATAGGCATGCGTAACCTATGACTGGCTAAAATTAAGATTCTCAGCATAGTTCCCACAGTGTAATCTCTGCAGTAGAGTGCAGGGTTGGTGGGATAGTTTACATATAAGCAGGGATATTAAGGTTTCATACAGGCTGATGGTTTGTGTCCTGGTTCTTGCAGAGCAGCTCCTGGTTGGGTTGAAGGACAAGGACACTGTGGTGCGGTGGTCTGCAGCCAAAGGGTATGTATAAATACCGAGTGAGGGGCAGGTGTGTCTCAGTGTTACCTCTTCATCCTTGAAAACTTTACATGGACTTTGAGAGTTGTAAATACTTTGTAGTTTTTCAAATGATAAAACATTGTTTTACATACATTTAAAGATAATTACTGGCCGAGGATGGTGGTACATGCCTTCAATTCTAGCAAATTGCTGTGAGTTCAAGACTAGCCAGGTCTATGTAGGAAGTTCCAGGGCAGCCAGAACTACATAGTGAGACCTTGTCTCAAAAACAAACAAACAAACAAACAAAAAAAAAAAAACAAAAACAAAAAACCCCAAAAAACAAACAAACAAACAAAAAAAACCCAAAACACCAAAAATTAAAAAGAAATTCTCCTGGGGTTAAATTTTAGACTGCCTGAAGTGGTGTGAGGGTAATATTAGTGATAGCTGATGCCTACGGATTAGATGTTTAGGTTGCTGAAGAGACTGTGTGGTGGAGTAAAGTGAGGCAGTGCTGTTTCTTGCTCATAGGTTTCTCTGGCATCACAAATGTGAAGCTGTCCACAGACCGAAGTGGGCTGCCACGGGAGTTTGTATTTATGTCAACAGTAGATGTATGTTGGCTGAAGTCTGTCCTGCTGGGAGGGATGGACCAATGCATGCACAGTGAGACATGCTGGGAGAAGACTTCAGGTCTCTGGCTTTCCTCTGTGCAGGCCCGGGACTAGCCTTCTGTGGAAATGGGACAGTATGTAGGTGAGAGGGCCTAGGTTGGCTCTTAAGCATTTGTTTAGTGCTCAGTGATGAGTTCAATGTCTCTATTTCTTTGGGGAAAGGTGACCACGTGCCCTGATCACATGTTCAAAGAGTCACCTGCCCTGTCCTTGGCATTCTGCTGAGCCTGCCGTCCTTGGGGGAATGGGAGGCTTACTCAAGATGGTCATAGCTGATGGGCTGTTGCTTTTCTTTTTCAGAATTGGTAGGATGGCTGGAAGGCTTCCCAGAGAGCTGGCAGATGATGTGGTGGGGTCTGTGTTGGACTGCTTCAGGTAAGTTGTCACTTGTGGCTGTTTGCTCTTGTGTACTGTATCTTCTTTCATCTGAGCTATTTGTTAGAACCCCAAAGCCTATTTTTCCCTTTTCAAGTTAAACTTGATAACTTCAGTTATCTGATATGTTGTTCCTTTCATCACCATTATGTATCTAAAACCTTTACAGAGAAATGAAATCATGGTTGAACTCATGCAAATGTAAATAGGTCTTCATAGGCAAGTGTAGTGTGGGTAGGCGGAGCTTCTTAGAATGAGGGAATGTTCTGAATGTATGCTGCTAGCCGGAGTGGATACTAAGACTCTGCAGTGACTGATGTCTGGATTTGGAGTTAATGAATGACAGTTGCCTTTCAGTACATTCTGGGTGTGTTGGGCACATGGCCTGTGTGTATGATGGCTTTTTGGGTGGGTGTGATCATGGGGCCATAGACTGGCATTGCATACTCTTAGACAGGGACATTGGATTTGTTTCTTTCCTGATGATTATCACCCTGTGTGTGATGTTTATCTGGGCTTTGGAAGTAGAGGGTTAAGAAGGGGCATATGTCTGTCCAGACCCTTCTTTTTCATGGTCTTTTGTTAGCAGTACACTTCTGAACCTGCTATTCTGTGTGACTGTGTCTGGCTGGCAGGAAGTATATTAACAATACTTTGGGCATGCGAGCACTTTCTCCTTGTGTCTTTAGAAATGGTTCACCAACAGCCCAAATTTGACTTCCTTCTGGAGCGGGCCCTTCTTCATTTTGCCAGGGGCTGCTTGGTGACAGGTTGTAGTTTGCAGGAGGCAGTGTGTATGTCAGCAGAGACTGTTTTGGAATGATGTGGTATATAGTGGGAGTGTTAGCAGCGCACATTCTCACTGGGACTGCTTTATGGAGTGTGGGGAGAAGAAAATGTATATGGCTTCTTTTCTCAAGATTGTCTAGATTCGTTTTAGGCCTTGTCCCTGGAGCTCCTTCCTGGAGGTCATGGGATGGGTGTGCTGGTGATGCCCTGAACTTAGCACCAGTGCTTACTTGCTTCTGAGGGTGGCTAAGGCCTTTTTGCTCTCCAAGTGAGCAGGTTTTGGAAAGAGTGGGATTCCATTATTTTCTGGTTTCCCTGAGTTTCAAACATTGTTTTTCCCCCCACCCCCACCCCAAGGTTTTTCTGAACATTCCCTCTGGTCACTTAGAACTTTTTATGCAGGACGTTTTCTGCACTCCCTTGCCTGCAGTCTCTCTGGCATCCTCAGCCAGTTCTCTGTAGAGTGCTGCAGGGCTCTGGTGTGTACTGCCTCTCCAGACTGTGTTCCTTCCTCCTGGTTTGTAGCCTTGGTCTAATAATGTTGGAGTCTAGTTCATTTAAACCTTTTTATGGGTCTGTTTTTGTTTTTTAATAGATAGCAGATACAAAAGTGTATCCTGTTTTTGTGTCTGTGTTCTGGACAGAGAAAAGATGTTACTGCTCTTGAATCCTCAGCCCACATCGTACAAGCATACCGATGGGAAGGGTCAGGATATTGGGTCTATGGAGACGCCTGGATCTTCCAGCCATTTCCTCCAACCCACTTATGGCATCTAAGAATTCTGTGCTTTCTCTGTCTGGATCTCTAGGCCTGGGAGCTTAGGCTTAGATTTGAGATAATAGTATGCCGTTAGCACTTGGCCGAAGTCTCTTTCTTTACCCCTGTTGTATGAAGGCTGGGTTTTTTATTGGACTCGGGTATGCAGTGGTGATCATACCCAACATTTCAGGCCTGCCTGCCTGGAGCCATAGTGACACACTTGTAGTTTAGAAGTGAAGTTCATTTACTGTATTTGAGTCATCATTGTGTTGATTTTGTATCAGGTTCACTCTGATGGTAATCTTCGTAGAAGTGTGAGGAAGCATCTCTCTCAATTTGAAATCCTAAGGGACATAAAGATTTGGAAATGGAACCAGGTGTGGTGGCATATTCTCATATAGTCCCAGCACTTGAGAGGTAGTGGTAGGAGGGTCAACACTTCAAGGCCAGCTTCAGCTGAGTTTGAGGCCAGCTTGGGTACATGAGACTGTGTCTCAGAACAAAACAAAAAACCAAAACAAACAAACAAAAACCCCACAAGATTTGAAATGCTCACATAGCCTCTGAGCAGGCACCTGGTAAGACACCTGGCACTTTGAAAAATTGTAATTATGAGTGAGTAGGAGGACAGCTGTATCTAACAGCTCACGAAGGCTCATGCAGTGTCCATCTGGTAGACATTAGTGACTTCTTTTTCTCTCCTAATAGTTGTGTGATGATTTTCCTATACATTTCTTTGCTGTCAAATGAATCCAGCCAGAATAGGTAAAAGCTTGTGATTTGTTTTGCCTTTTTATGATGTGCATTTTCATTTTTATTTTGGCAACAAAATACAGAAACTTGAGAGTGACCCTGACCAGTCTGAGACAGTCGTTCACATTGGAGTTATGGCAGACCACACCCTGAAGAGAACTTTTGAGTACCTAGGCACACTGACTTTAAATGTAAAATGTCACTTGTGAGACCCTTTTTCAGTTGGGTGCAAAATAGTTGTAGTCCTAGTTACTTGGGAGGCTGAGGAAGGAGGATTGCTTGAACCTACAAGTTTACAAGTCTGGGAACACAGCCAGACTTGATACTTCCATGCCTTTGAAAAAGTCCTTAAATGCTATTTTTTTTTTTTTTTTGAGGTAGAAGCTCATGTATCTCAGCAGTCTAGCCTTGAACTTAATGTAGTTGAGATGGCCTTACATTTCTGACCTTCCTGTTTCCACTTCTCAGATACTGGGTTTAGAGGCATGTGATACAGTGCTCCTCTTATTTAATCACTTTTAAATCTTGAATGTGATCACGGAGGTAACAGTGGGTGCCATGTAAAGATGTCCTCTTGTTCTTTATCTACTAATATCTTCTGAGTTGTGTGGAATCTCTGTTGACTCTCTACTGTCTGATCAGAGTGGGCTGAGACCAGAGTGTGTCTGTGGTGGTAAGATACTATCTAGGGTAGGTGGCCTGGATTGATGTTGAAGATGGTGGGATGTCTCTGGGCTGGCCTTGAGCTGACCTAACTCCTTTCATTATTATTGGGTGATTTAAAGAGTAGTATTGATGTGGCAGTTATCTTCACATTAGGTTTGAGTCTCTTATTTGTTTAACCAAGAAGTAATGGTTTTAGCAAGGCTCATAGACCCAGAATATGGATCAACGTGTTTCTTGCAAAACTGTGGGCTTTGAACCTGGAGTTGACATTAGAACTCTGGTCTCAGTTTTCAGGAAACGGATAAGGCATGGCATGGTGGATGTCTGGCATTGGCAGAATTGGGTAGACGAGGCCTTTTGCTGCCATCAAGACTCTCAGAGGGTAAGTAACTGAAATGCATGGATCTGAATCCTAAGGGCTGCTGAAAAAAACTTGGTTCTTCCAATGTGACTAGTCACAGACACCAGTGTTTCTGGGGAAGGACATGGTATATACATTATTTCTCAGGTTTCTTTCTCATGCAAGCCTTTATAATTTACTAATTACTTCTTTAGCCTGTTGTAGCTACATGTTGCATGTACTCTGTGTACTGGATTTGGAGAGTCATGGACATGGGTAATATTTGGTTTTCTTGTTTCTAGAACTGTTTTTTTTTTTTTTTAATCTTGAGGGATGCTGTCACCCATTGAAAGCATCTGAAGATGTAGCACTTAGTACCCCCACAGTGTATGATGTTACCTGCAGTGACAGTGTCCCAATGGATGACACAGCTTGTGTTAGCAGTGGAGGTGAGCTAACGGAGAGGAGGGACAGTGTAGTGCATGTGAAGAAAGACCATGAGTCCAGGCTAGTTGTTAGGTCCTGGTGGATGGGTTCAGAGAATAAGGCTATGGCCATGTGCCATTATCTGGAGGTGCCTTGTGAATGGGAGGGAAAGGAATACAAAACCTAAAAGTGTGCTACAGAGATTATGCAGGGTGTGGCTTTTGTCTAGAGCAGTGGTTCTCAATCTTCCTAATGCTGCAACCCTTTATACAGTTCCTCATGTTTGGTGACCCCCAACCATAAATTTATTTCATTGTTTCTTCATAACTGTAATTTTGCTACTGTTATGAATTATAATGTAAATATCTGATATACAGAATATCTGGTATGCCATCCCTGTGAAAGGGTGTAAGGTGTATGGTTTTTCTGCCTGCCGCCCGGTCTGGTCCTGACCCGCCGCCACGCCGCCAGCCCCAAATAATACACAGACTCTGTATTTGATACAATACTGTTGGCCCGGTTACTTGTTTCTTATCGGCTAGCTCTGCCTTTAATTATTAACCCATTTCTGCTGATCTATGTATCTTCACATGGCCTTCCCTTACCAGGGAGGTGGCTGGCGTCCAGCTCTCTCCTGACTCTCCATCTTGACTCCTCCTTACTACTTCCTATTTCCTTCTTGTCTCCTAGTCCCTCCTATCTTCCTTTCCTATTGGCCAACAGTGCTTTATTATTAACCAGTATGAGAAACATATACAGAATGACATCTCCCATCATCTCCTCTTTTCTGTCTAAATAAAAAGAAGGGTTTTAACCTTAACATCGCAAAATATATTACATAACAGTTATCAAATAAGAATCACAGTTAACACTATTTAGCCCATTAACATTTAGCAAGATTTAAGAAAATATTCCATCATCTATTTTATCTTTGTGTGTCTAAAGTCTATACCATAACTATCTGTCTTCAACTCCTTCAAAGACCACAGAAGGATAATATATAAACTCTACAAATGACAGAGACATCTTGCCTTTGTCAGTCACCTGAAGTTCTTCTGTAATCTTCCATCTTCAGCCCATAGGCCATAGTGTGTCTGGCAGACTCTTCAGCAAAGCAGGAAACTTTAAACTGTCTTTTTGTTGGTAGTTTGTCAGTCACTTTTCTCTGTGTCCTGCAGACTGTCTGGCGGACTCTTCCATGAAGCAGAACTCTGTAGCAATGTCCATCTTGAATCAGCAGTCACTTTTCTGTGGGTCCTGCATGTCCAGTTTATATAGCATAAAGTCAAACAGTCCAGACAAGAGCAGTATCTTGTCCAAATGGCTAGTCTTGCCACATTGGAAGCAAACTCCATAACGAGTTTCTTCAATGTCCATCTTCCTTTCTGACGCAGGTGATTTTGCCAGGAGCAATTGTGCCTCATTGTCAAGAAAAACCCTAAACCATTTTAAATGCCATTTTCTGTAGGTCTTTGAAAGGTTTGAAGAATTCCTATCTATCTTAAATACATCTCTGCATATCTAGAAAACCTAACTCACCTAGCTATAAGTTTTGACTACTATAGGTAACTGTCTAAAATCTGTACTAAAATATACATTACATTTCTAAATGAGCTATATAAACACAACATCTAAACAAGAGGAGAAATATACTTAATCACAAAATTGACCTTAAATGGTATCAATAAATGAAAATCTATTCCAAAACAAAGTAATCAATAAATGAAAATCCATTCCAAAACAAAGTAGTCATATCTATACCACAATCCCCTTTTTACTTTTAAAAAGAATTGGCTGTGAACATTACCCATTTATAACCAAGTCCATTTAAATGAAAACAAACATTTATAAACAATATTTGGGAATTTGGGCGTCGTTCTTTCCAAACTACTTCCTGCTGACAGGGGGCGCTGTTATGGGGATCCTAAGAAGTTGTAGAAATCTTTGCTGTAGTCTGCGAGGCTGCTTTGTCCAAGCTGTTTTGAATGTTGTATCACCAGCGACTCTGTTTCAGGGGGTCTGGCTTGCTCAAACCACATAAGTCTGGAAGGAATCCACAGCTTTTTATTTTCTGTGGAAACAAAAATAGAAATCCTTTTCCCCAGTAACTTGTCCTTGAACTTAAATGTTTGAGTCAAAGCATTTTTAAAATATATAAATTGAATTAATCCAGCAGCATTTCCTTTATCAGTTGTTATTTTCTCAGCAGTCAAACAATGCAGAGACAACACAATAGCATACAGTAACCAGATTTTCTCTGAGCTTTTTATCTTTACGTGCCTTTATTATTACTCTGCTTATTTTATTTTTATTTTTTTATTTTTTGACATAGGGTTTCACTGTGTAACTCTTATCTGTCCTGGAATTTACTCTGCATACCAGGTTTTCTTTGCAAATCACAGAGATCTGCTTGCCTCTGTCTCCTGAGTGCTGGGATTAAAGGCGTGTGCTACAACACCCAGTTGCTACAAACATCACCCTAAAACCGGTTTGAGACTGTTTTGCTCGAGACAACTCATGACTAGCTAGCTGTAATGGTGCACCTTTTTATTACACCCTGGCCAGTTTCAAGTAGAACTACAGTCAAGAATTTTCTGCCACACAGTGACTAACTACATATGTCACAGCCAGTTCTGTTGAGAAATTTGGTTGCTAAAAATTTTCTTCCTACAGGATCCATTGGAGCAATCATCGTCCCATTTCAACAGGAAGTAATCTTAATATGACTACGCCCCCTTTCCCTACCCTTGGAATTTTGGGATAATAGTCATCGTCTTTGGGTTGGTTTTAGTTATTTGGGATTGGGTGATGCTTACACTCGGGTTTACCTTTTAGACAGGAATAGGGAATGGTTGGTAAAGGTATGGTTTAGATGGGATATAGGTAGATTAGCCTATTTTCTTGAGAATTTGAGTAAGAATGAGATAATATTTTACAGCTTACATTGTTGTGTATTCTTATATGGTAAGCTATGTAAAATTAAGTTTATATTTTGTTATATTGTGTTAAATATTTCCACTTAAAATATTTTATGCACATTATTTTTTTTTTTACCATATTCTATGTATGTATACTTTTCCTGTATTCAAGACATTTTGTATATTGATACAATTTGGGATATTTATCTTGCTGCCCTTTATAGTTCTACCTCTTGTCTTAACACTTATACTCTACCTCTATTTTAGGGATTTACATGTAGGTATATGTAAATAGTTATATTGTTTAAGTATTTATTCCTGCTTTACTCAGGAAAGTTTTAATCAGTCTTTTTAGCTAAGTTCCCGAGTATTACAGATTATCTTCACTCACATTTCCTGTACCTATGAGATTAGTCAGATATAAATGCTTAATCTTCAATCACTTCATAGACATGCAGAACATGGCATTTAAATGTTTTAATATTAGTACTCCATTGACATGAGACACTGTTGCTCCTGACAACACCGTGCACTTTCCCGAAAATATGTTGGACACTGTTGTTGCTCCTGCTGGAGTTCAATCTCGCCTCAGCTAATGGCCTGTTGGGCATAGAATTGCCCCCACCTTGACCACTGATTTGGACATGCAGTCCTATGTGCTTACAGGAGACAAATATAGAAGACTGCTTGACCTTGCCAAGTCAGGGTAAGACAGCCATTCTATTTCCCTGCTGTTGTTGTGGTCTGTCAAGTTCTCTTGGCCTTAGCCAAATCTGGGTGTACCAACGTCGCTGTGAGACCTAGGGTGACTGTTCAGGTGGCTTGCTGTTTCTGTCCTTGCTGCACCTTTTGGAAGTTGTCCATCCGCATTTCCTGTCTACTCTAATATTGTTAATTTCCTTCTCAGGTCTTGATGAGGTTGAAGATTAAACTATCACAACTATTATTCTCTCTTCCTAGTTAGATATATTAGGTACTAGACTTACGTTTTCCAGCTTAGGACAACTCTATTGTAAACTCCATTATGCCCTCACCCTAGGACTAGATATGTAGGTCATTTTGTTCTCGATTTTCCTTTTCTTAGAGCACACTTGTTATTCACTGTTTTGTATATAGTTTTGTATTAAGCCTAAATCTTTTCTTTAGACTAAAAGGGGAATTGTAGTGAGATAGTCCTTCTGTAGCACTGACCATGCCCATTGGGGGGTGGAGCGATGGGCGGAGGTGACCTGAGGAAGGAGGTCGGAGGGGGCCAGGAAGGCGCTCTCTCTTTCTGGCGTGACTCGGACAGGAGAGGATCGGGTTGAATTTCCTGGTGTTCATCTGTCTAGGTTGTAAGTTATTTCTCCCTGAATAAACATCTATTCGGCTTATTTGTTTATCCTGATCCTTATTTACCGCAATAAAAGGGTCATTTGACCACCAATGGGGTTGCACCCCACAGGTTGAGAACTGCTAGTCTAGAGCAAGACACTGGAACCATATGGGTTGGATGTCACAGATGCCAAGCTATAGGTTCGGTACTGGGACACAAGGGATGTCTTCTAGAGCTGCATTCTATTTATCCCCTCTGCTTTTAAAAACTCAGTTGTATTGCAATAATTTGCATGCTGTATAGTCTACGCATTTATAGTTTATAGTGGTCTCTGACGTGTTTGGAGTTGTGCATCATCTTGTAATTTAAATTGAATATTTTCATTGCCTTGGGCTGAGATCCTGTACTACAGAGCAGCCACTCCCACCCTACTACCCAGCCCGAGGCAAGCTCTGGTCCTCTCTTTGCTGTTCTGCTTTGCCCTTTTCAGACATTTCATGTAAACAGACTTTGGTGTTTGTTCTTTTGTGTCTGAACTTTATGTAATCCTCTGATGATCAATGTGTGGTGGTGGTGCTCCATTCCTTTTTACTGCTGATGGGGATTCCGTTATATGGAAGTACTGCTTTTTGCTTACCAGTTTAAGTAACCATTTTGGCTGCCTCCACCTTTTGACTTTTTGAGTAATGCTGCAATGAAATTTGTTTGAGTTTCTGTGTAGACAAAGTGTTATCACTTGTCTTGGATGTAGACCTGGGAGTGGGAATGATGGTTAGTCCCAGAAACAAGTCAGACTCTACTAACATGCTGCATTGCTGTACATTCCCACCAGCCCTATCCTCACATCCTCATCATTATTTATTTTTTGCCTTCCCTCTTTTTAAAAAAGTAATTAATACTGTAGTTGCTGTGGAATGTCAGTTACTTCTTCATGGCTTGGTGGTCCCTGATGACCAAGGAGGAAGTCTGCTTCAAGATGTTGCTAGATGGTAGCTGTTTTTATAGCTACAACTGTCTCTGTTGTCAGGAATTGTGGTGTGGCAAAGTCACTCGGTTTTGTCAGAAAGGACTGGACACAGACTTTGGGAGTGGTAGGAGGGTTTCCTCAACCCATGTGTTAGTTTGGCCCATTTCATGAAGTCAGCAGGCCTTCAGCTATGGAAGCCTAGTTAAAGAGGTCCTACAACTTGCTGTGCCGTAGAACCTGAACCAGTGCTGTTTCTCTTTGGTTTTCTTCCATGGGACTAGCTTGTATGTGTGTTGTACCATATTTCAGGACACCAGACAACATTGATCCTACCAGCTGGAGTATTATTGGTATCATAAGTGAGATGTGTCAAGCTATTATTTAAAACATGATGTGGAATAAATTAGCCCATGATCTTTCTCTGGGGAGCTGTCCTCCTGCTCTGCAGTGTTTTCCTTGTGAACCAAACCTCCCTGAAGCTTCTGTTTGTGCCAGGGGCACAGTGTACTCTCTCCTGAATAGGGGAAGCATCATGTCAGGCAAGGGTGACAGGGGCTCTGGAACCTGTGTGAAGATGCTAACACTAACATTGAACACCTGGAGGATGCTTTTTATGTTTTTGTTTTAGACCTCACTGCTCCTCTGACAGTGGTCTTATTTGCTTAAAGTAATAGCTGAATACTTGCTTCTCATAGCCATTGTGTACTATAGAGCCTCCTGAATTGACAGAAAGCAAAAGCACTACAGTCCCATCATTTGGAAATTAGTGGAGTTCAAGGTTGTTCTTGGTACAGTGAGTTTGAGGTCAGCCTATGCTAAATGAGAGACCCTGTGTCTTAAGAAAGAAAAGGAAAAGCACATATGAACATGAAGGACAAGGTGTAGATGAACAAATATATTCATAGCCAGAACATTTGTTTTTGTCCCAGAGGACATGGGAAGCTTTCTGGGAGTATGCTGAATTCAGAGAGGAAGTGACTTTGGGGAGGTCAGATTGGCTTTCCCATAGATTAGAGAGTAGATCTGGGCATAGAGAGTAGATCTGGGCAGAGTCTCAGGAAGGAGCAGTCTGGTAATCTATTTAAGGAGTTCTGCCTAGTTACCTGCATGCACACACTCACACATGAGTTCCTGTACACATTGTGCCTAAGTTTGTTGTTTTGATCTTTGCTTCCATGGATGAGGGCTTGGGCCATTATCAAATGACTCCTTAGCCTTTATTTCAAGTGGTCCAGATGCTTTATTGGTCCTGGTTTTGGTTCTCTTGGTTTTTTTGCTCTTTGAACCATGTTCATGGTGAATATGCCATGGGTATCATGACTAGCCTGAGTAGGCTAGTGTAGGGTTTTGGCTTTATTTTCTCTTTGTGGCTATATTTGATTAGTGTTAATATCCTAATAGAGTATATACCGTGTTCCTAATTTTGTGGTTGATTCTTTTCTCCCTCGTTTTGTTTTAAAATTGAATTTCTTATCTCTTTGGACACTTGGTTAAAACCTTCTATTCCTTCTTTGCTGTTTTTACTCAGTGGAGAATTTTGTGCCCATGACCTTCTTGGGTGTGTAGATTCCTATCTTTCATCCAAACTTCAATGTGCTCAGCCTTGACTTCCTTAAATACTCCACCTGCCCCATTCTCTCTTCTCACTTTGGGATTTGAAGTTTAGGTGTGTAGTTGTGTTCCATTGTGTCCCTCAGGTCTCTTAGGTTCTTTTCCTTTTCTTTTATTATTATTTTTCTGCTCCTCATACTGGGTGACTTCAGTTTCTTGTCTTTATGACCACTGATTCTGCCTTTCACTTGTGCAAATCTGACTGTAAGCCCCTGAGTTAGTTTCTGTCCTCGTCACTGTGACCAGATCCTACCTGATGAAAGTAGTTAAAAGAAGGAAGGGTTTATTTTGGCTCATGTGTTTTAAGAGTATAGTCCATCTTGGCAGGAAGTCATGTTGGCAGGAGTGTGAGGCAGCTGGTTACAATGCATTTGTAGTCAGGGAGCCGAGAGAGATGAATGCTGGTGCTCAGCTCACTGTTTACCTTTTATATAGGCTGGGACCCCTACTCCTGGAATGCTGTGTCCACATTTAAAATAAGTTCCTGTCTTAGTTAACTCAATCTAGAAGCTCCTTTGTAGACACACCCAGAGTCTTGTCACCTAAATAATTATAGATCCTGTTGGGTTGGCAATCATCACATCTCTCTAGAGAACCTTCATGTCAACTGTTGATTTTTTCAGTTTCAGAACTTCTGTTTGGTTCCTATAATTTCTGTCTCTTTGTTGACATTTTGAGCTTGTTCAGTTATGGTCTTTGGTTCCCTTTGAGCATTTTAAAGTCTGTGTCTGGTAAATCCAATGTCTGGGCTACTTCAGAGATGTTTTCCACCAGGTTTGGGTTATACTTTCCTGTTCCTTTGTCTGCCTTGTAATTTTGTGTTTCTGTTGAAAACAGAATATTTTGAATATTCTAATAGACACCAGCAGAAAAAAGCCTCCCCACAGACACTTGTTCTTAGGAAGTATTGTGTCCCAGTGATTGTATTGTGTTTGTTTATTGCAGTGTGTTCCATATCTCAGCATCAGACATGATGTGAGAGAGTATCTGTGAGTGTTTCCTTCCTTAAGCATTCCTCTAGTTGTCATAAGTGCTTGATTAGTATCCAGAGTTCTGCAAAAGTTGATCCTATCAGTTTTGGCCAGCTTAGCGCTTCACCACACAACTCCTGTTTTGCCATGTTGCCTGCCATGTTGCTTGCCGTCATCCAAAAAGGAAAATTTGGTAGTGTTGTGGCATCTGTCTGGGTCCTCTTAAGGAGCAAATGCCATATAGGATTAAATATGCAAGAGTTTGTTAGGGAAATCTTGTGAGAGAGAGATGGGGGCAGGGAGACAGGAAGACGAGAGATCTCCATTGGCCCTGATAATACATATGTGGCATTCCTGGAGTTTCAGGTCCCAGGCAAACAGGTCCCTGGTCAGGGCCATGTTGATCAGGTCTCAGAGTTGCATTGTTATTTAGTTTTTAGCATTTGTGCCATTTTGAGCTGCTGGACACCCAAGTTTGTAAGAAAATGAAGACTGCAATGTGGCACCTTTGTCTTTGCTGTGAATTGTCCTCCTGTGCTTTCCTTTGAGGGACTATCTGTTCTGTATTTATTGTTTCCTGCCCCGTATAAGGTGTTGTGGGAAGAGGACAAATCACAGATCACAGTGGACCATTGTTGGGATTGTTTAGAAAGGGATTTTTTTTTTAATGTAAATTGAGATACCTACCTTACAGTTTATTCATTTAAAATGTAATTAAATGGGTTTTGTTATATTTCATTAATCATTTCTTTTAAACTTATGGTAAAAATAATATATAAAACAAACTTGTTGTCACAGCCATTTCCAGGCATTCTGCTCAGTGCCATTAACTATGTTCTTGCTATTGGGCAATGACTTCATAGTCTGATTTTAAAATATCTGTTATTCTAAATAGGTGACCTGTCTCCCACCCCACATAACTCTAATCGACTTCCTGTCAACCCATTCTTGGGTCTTCATCTAAGTACAAAGTGTGTACGCTATGTTGCCATTTGTGGCTGTCCCATTTCATGGAGTGTATTGACCTCAAGACTCATAATACTTTAGCATGTGTAAGAATGTCCTCCTTTGTAAGACTGAGCAATGCTCCACCATGATCCCATCTCCCGGCTACTGTGGACAGGAGATGAGCATGTCTCTTTGAGATTTGCTTTTAGGTCTATATGATATATCTGGTAGTAATATTGCTAGATTGTATGGTTCTGTTTAACTTTTAAAAGCTTGTTCTTTTTGTTTTGTTTTTGTTTTTACCTTTTGTCTAAAGGGAGGAGCTTTTACTCTTAAGTCAATCATATGTGAATGTGGAGAGGTAGTAATTGGGAAACAATAAGAGCCTAGTGTTTTATTATGTAGCTGTAGGGATTCCTTTTGTTTTATGGGCAGATAGAATATCTACTCTAGTTGCCATGGGTATGCTGTTGAAGGTGACAATTGGAGCTACTGTCCCTAGAGGGTAATGTTTTTTCCATGGTGGGTCTCTCAGCTGAGGCCAGTGGTACCATGTACAGACCAGTTTTCTGCAGGCGGAGTACCTCCTGTTTGGTAGAGTAGCTTCTCACACTTCACCCAGGGATCTGTCCAGGTTCTTCTTGGTTGCCATTTACAGTGATAGAGACAGTGAGCGAGCTATGTATCATATGATTTAAATGTTCTGGGCCTGAATGGAGGGCTGAGTTCTTATGTGTGTTAACATGCCAGAAGGACTTTGTCAGTGCCGGGCTTTAGGTCATGAACATGGAGTAAACAGTGCTTGATGGATCATTCCTTTTCCCCTGAAGGCCTTTACTTGATGGGGAGCAGGAGGGATCATGTTTTCGTTCTTTGCCAAACGTTAAAAAAACAAAGAGCCTGGCTGGAAAATAAAATGATTGTATTTGTTAGTTTTATGTAGTAAGAGAGTACATTTGGGTTAGTGTGGTATGTAGTGGTTTGATGGACCCAAAGGCCTTGTCTAGCTCCTTGTATGGGAAGGGCCCTGCATCACTAGGTAGTAGCAGAAGGCTTAGGCTTTCCTGCTTCCTTAAGTGAGAAACCTTCTGTACCTTTAAAGATGTCTTGCAGCCACTGGCTTCATGTATCTCATAGCGGTTGTGAGAAACTCTGCTTCCCACTTATATATTGGTATTTGAATTTTATATGATTCTAACCAGCTGCAAAGTGTTTCTCTATTCCTAACATCACCTGAAGGTAGAACACTGGTCAGCTTTCACTGGACATCCTCTGTTGGGACTGGCTAGGAGCTGGGACTTGCTGCCTGCCTGAGTAAAAGGATTTATCAACAAGGAACCATGAACTCCTGTGCTCAGTGCCTAGACCTCGATTCTAGCATGTGGGATAAAAGGTCATCTCTGTCCAGAGTATAAGGGATTCTGGGGACCAAAAAAGGAGGAACCCTTCCCACATAACATTTAGGGGCCAGGACTCCTGAGACTTATTCTGTGGGCACTCTGAGACTTAGGACTTCTAAATGGTCTTTGAAAAGCTCCGGGGGTGAAGATTTGTACATGCCTGGACTCTGTGACTACTAATTTATTCACCAACCCCAGAAGCACTTAGTTCCATTGTTGCCTCAGCTGTCAACTCTTTCTTGCTGAATGTTACGGCAGAACACTCTGAAGAATACCACAGACCTGAAGTTGGTCTTTGCTCTATGTGTTCTCAAAGTTCACACAAGAGTTTATTGGAAAATTAACAACATGTACATCATTTTAGGGAGTTGAATGTGAGGCTAAGTGAGAAAGTTTGCTGTGATATCATAAACAAGTATATAATAAGTGGATCATACCTTTACCAGCAATGTATTTCCCTGATGGAAATAAATTACTTATAAAATCAGCCTCTGGATGCTTGTGGGCAGTTCAGTAAAAACTAATAACATTTTTTTTTTTTTTTTAACATGTAACACTTGATGCTCAAACGGAAGATCTTTCTAACATCAAAACATATAACTATATTTAATAGGAAAACAGTAAAAGTTTACTAGTCCTGAAAAATAGTACATATAAAAGGTCTTTTCTCACACTGACTCATACTGCTAAGCTATTTTTTTTCATTTTGTACATTTCCCTGATGTGTCACAAACAGGAAAGCCCAGTTTAATTCATCAGTCTTGGAGAGCATAAGTCACTCAGATGTTTTTTTAAAACCAGAAGTAGAAACACCTTTTAATATTTATTCTTAATGTTTACAAAAAAAAAAAAAACTGAACAGAATTACAGCCTTTTGTCTTTTTTGAGGAGAAGAAAAGAGAAACTGTATTTATAAAAATTGGCTTGATAAAAAGTGAAGGTAAACTGTGGTTGTCCTGGTTGTTCCAGCACTTAGGCTGAGGCAGTAAGATCACAAGTTTAATGCCAGCTTGAGCAACATGGCAAGACTGTACCTCCTCCAAAAAGCAAAAAAGTGAAGATACTGCTTAGAACATGGTGTGAGAGGCATCTTTTTAGCCACAGCACTGAGCACGTGAAACCTCAGGACACCCGGGTTCTTTTGCGTAGAGTGAGCACTCTCGGTACGGTGTCGTTCAGCTTTGGCTTTTTAGTTCCTTGCTGGGATTTTCCTGTGTCCCTTTGACTTGTCCTCTTTTGTCCTTTGGGTCTGAGGTCACACTGAGCCCCCTGGTTCTCTGTAGAACTGAGGGTGGGCACATCTTGACAGGCGGATTCCTGAGCTGTGCTTTCGTCGTCGCCCACTCGGACTTTCCCTGGGCTGTAGGCTGCCAGCTGACAGAGAGCTACGGCTGCTGTTTGTTTCTGTTCATCACTACTGTCTACCGTGTGTACATCTGGGGTTGTCCTGCTGTGAACTTTGTCTTGCTGTGTCTCCACATTGCTTGTCCTACCTTCAGGACCTTTTGACTCAGTCTTGGGAGCAGCAGCAGATTCTGCACCTTGCGGTGGGCTGGGGAAGACAGGCCTAGGAGCCCAGGCATTACAGGGATCCTTTACCGAGAGATTGAGCGGCAGGTCTTGCAGCCCTGAGAAGCCTAGAGTGTCTGCCTGGGCGTTGTCTACATACACCGGTCCATAAGTGGGTGCTGGGTTTGTCTCCAACTTCTTGGAGAGATTGAGGGGGGCTATCCTGGAGTGGTCCTCTGGGCTGGAAGGTGGCACCTCTGTGATGAGAGAGGGACTGGTTCCTATCTGGGCTGGAGAGTCACTGTTCATGGCCTGGAGGCTAGAAGAAATCAAGAGAAATCTTAGGAAAATGATCATGTAAAGCATTTTGAGCAAATACAAAGTTGGTGTTGAACAAAATTACATTGAAGATTTTGAAAAGGAAATTTTCTTACCTTTTTGGAGACTCTGTTCTGTTTGTAGGAGGCTGAGATTCAGGACTTTCTGAGCCCCTCTGGACAGGTTTGAAGGCAGTGGGGCTCCGTTCCGGCTGCTGGTGTAGGTCCAGGTTTCCCGAGGCTGCTTTGTTTGAGAGGTCACATAAGCCTTCGAATGTTTGGCTTGTTTGGGTGAAATTGGTAGGGCTTGGCCTTCCTGGGGAGCCCGTGGCAGCACTCCCAGCTCGGGGGCTCATTTTCGCCTCTTCTGCATCCCTTTGCCCATCTTTAGAAGGATCTTTTGTCTCAGGAACTGGACTTTCCTTCTCAAACTCCGTGTGTTTTCTGTGGGAGTTTGAAAGATTTAACTCGGAGGGACTTGAGGCTGGGTAAGCCAGGGCTGCTTCTTCAAGCAGGCGAGAGCTCTGATCTCTTGTGATGCCAGTGACAGGTGGGAGCCTGAGACTGTAGGAGGGAAATGCAGACTCTGGTCTGTAAAATCCATAAGGAATTGGCAGATTTGAGTGGTATTGCTGGAAAAATCTGTAGTGGTCATATGTCGATGGAGTTGTATTCAAATGCTTGGGGATTGGTCCAGGATGAGACAGGAAGTGTCGTTGGTCTTGGGACCCATAGACAGACAGCAAAGTGGTGTCACACTCAGGCGTGTTCCCAGTCAGAAGGTAGGGGGAGTAGATGGCAGTCAGCCCATGCTCTGTATAAAAGGGATGGGGGTACTCTGGGATTGCAGGGTGCATATAGGGGGAGATAGCACCAAACCCCTTTGAAGATGGGATTTTATGTGGGAACTCGGGTGGCAGGAATGGGGACCCAGCTTTCCAGGGGTAACCAGGAGTATGGAATGCAGACTTGGCATGGAAAGAGGTGGCTTTGGTGGTGGAGCTGGTTAATGCCAGCATTTCAGAGGCCTCTGTGTCTTCTGGCCCCCTAAGTCTGTGCTCCCCAACT
Source organism: Phodopus roborovskii (assembly GCF_943737965.1). Classification (NCBI taxonomy): domain Eukaryota; kingdom Metazoa; phylum Chordata; class Mammalia; order Rodentia; family Cricetidae; genus Phodopus; species Phodopus roborovskii. The sequence goes on from NW_026125052.1 coordinate 34,893,355, forward strand.
GGAACAAATGCTGAAGGCCTAACCCCACTGTCTATGCCAGGCTGGGTACTGAGAATGGCTTCTGATGTCACTTCTTTCTGTAGGGCTGTTTTCTGGGGACCCTTGTGGGTCCCCCGGGCCTGAATTTCTAGGTTCTCTTTGGCCTCTTCCTTTGCAGAGCCCTGCTGAGACTTTGGATCAAAGCTGGAGAGTCCGTTTGGGAGAGACTTGGAAGTGGCTGGCTTTGAGGTGGGCTCTGGCTGGTGGGTCTGCTTAGAGTCCAGCGAAGTAGATTTGGGACACTTGGGAACGCGATCTTGCTCTGACACTAAAGTAATAGAGTTTTTACAGAGGCCGTACTTCATGTGATTGAAAAGATGAGACTTCTCATTGCACGTAAAAGGACACTGGAAGCATTTGTACTTGAAGGGCTTTCCTGGGGGCCTTGGGATGTAGTGTGGCTTTTTTGGTTTCCGTTCCTTTAGGAGACTCATTGTCCTTTGTATTTGGACTCTGGTCTGCTCAGTGTGTGGTCACTGCTGACTCCTCTTTGGCCAGGATGTGGTTGGTGGCTTTGAAGGAGGGAGTACTTGTCTTCTTTCTTGCTCTGAGTACTCTACTTGCAGCCAGCTCTACGAGTTGAGGGCCTAACAAGGAAAATTCTTTCCATCTGGCACCTAAAGCTGTGAAGGCAGACAGAGACTGATTGGTGTCAGGAGCAGTTAGTGGGTCATTGTCTGCACTGTCACACTAAAGGCAGACAAGGGGCCTAGTGCCTTTAGAGAGCTGGTGACACCTGTGTCCCTGCTAGTCTGCTCTGCTGGCAACCGGCTTCCTGTGGTCTTTCCTCAAGCCTGACCTGCAAGCATTGCCTGGGGACCAAGAGAGCAGTGTCAAAGGTGACTATTTGAGTTTTGGAGACCTTTATTCTGCAATTTAGCAATTTGGACTTTTCCTTGGTCCATTTCTATGAGGTTTCAAATAGGATTTTGTATCAGAGCCTCCCTTCTTTTGGGTGCTCTGTGGGAGCAGGAATTTAATGAATATGCTATGACATTGGAAGGTTAAGTGCTACAGGGCAGCTTGGCCCTGTTTAGCTATGCTGCTATTATATTTTGTGTGTGAATATTTATTTAAAAATGAAGAATATTTAAGACATGGGACTTCATCCTGCTGTTTCTAAAATCACAAATGAAAAGCCAGCTTTATCAACAAGTATACTTTTTTGGGGGTGGTGGTGATGCTCAGGTCTATAGTTTCATACATGCGGAACTGCACCCACTCCTACCATTGAACTACAACCTTAGCCCTAGTGAGTAGCATTTATGTTGACTCAAAAAAAAAAAAATGCTTTATTTCAGTCAACTAATTTTGCAGTGATTTGCAAGTCCCTGAGTGACTTTATGTCCTGCCACTCATCATTGTTTGGGAGTAAACTCATAGATTTGCCCTTCCCTTCCTTAGATATATAGACCTTCTCAAGAGACCAGAGCAGTGGTACCCATGTAGAGGGAGGAAACCACTTTGCCTCTGGTGTCTCTTGTATCCAGATCTTACAGTGCTTCCTAAATCAAAGCTGAGCACCTAGTGAAACAGCCTGCCTAGACATTTGGGGTGACCCCAGATGGAGCTTGGGAATATGGTGAAGAATTCAGGCCAGGCACCTTAATTTGTATAGGATAGGTGAAAAGAGAAAGATCTCCTGTTAAGTATTTTAAACACTTAAAAATAACATTCAGTGGAAATTATTTAAGCAAAGTGTTCTCAACTTTAAGTTTGTGATAAAGGTATAAAGCTATGCCCTCTAGAACTAGACAGATTCTCATCTGTAAACCAGACCCTTAGAAACAGAACCAGCCAAGTGTGGTAGAGTGGCCAGCTACAAGAGCAGGTTCTGTATTTCTACTTGTATACTTTATATTCTGAGAATGCTATCTGGTTTTATTTGTTTTTTCTTTTATTTGCTCTCTGTGTGTGTATATGTATGTATGTATGTATGTACACATATATGTATTATATATATGATATAGTACATAAAAATAAATTATACATACATGCAAACATATATATTAAACATAAAGAACTATGCCCAGCACTGTGGTGCACACTTACAGTTCTATCATGTAGGGGAGGCTAAGGCATAGGGTCTCAAGTTCAAGGCTTGCCTATGCTGATTAGCAAAACTTTTTTTTTTTCCCCCTCAAAACAACAGAAACTAGCCTGAAAGAGCTACAGTGTCCTTCCTAGCTCCCCTATTGCTATCGTTAGGGCTATTTTGTTAAGTAGTTGTTTGGGAATACAGTGGTTCAGTTGATACTGAAAGTAGTCCACTGTGAGTGTGTGCAGAGCAGTGAGTGAGGCACAGATTTTAGATAAGAATGAAGGTGCCCCATGGCTGGGAGGAAGTGAGGGTCCCTTTCAGGAATATGGGAGACTAAGCTGTCAAAGGGGACCCTGCCTGGACTACACTTTTGCTGCAGAAGCTACAAGGCATCCTGTCAAAGCTGATCATATTAACAATAATAGCCTTGTGACTTCCTCTTTTCTCTCTTATTAAAAGGAAAATGTAAAGAAATTCTCTGCAGGCCCAGCTTGTACCTGGAGTGTATTTTCCCTGCCTCTGTCAGGGAACCTGAGAAGCCTTGTCTGACTAGCTGATGAGGGCAGCTCGATAAGTCAGTGGGGCCTGTGCTGGCATGCTCATTACACTCTTGATTCTGAAGGCGTGAGAACCTCTGCAAGACAGGTTCCCATGGCTCTATAGGATATGTCATGGCACAGATCTGAGAGAGATGATTTCATCACTAACTGGGAGCATCATGATCAAAATGATGACAGTTGCAAACATTTATCGAGTGTGAGCTACTTCCCAGTTGCTGAGTATGGGCATGGACATTGCACTGTGTGTACTGGACAAGCTAGAAAGGGCTTTCTAGATGTAAGGAAATAATGATGGGCCTTTGGAAGCAACTTCAGTGAATGCTAATGATGGTTTGGGGCAGAATAAGTAAGCACACCACTGTGGTTAAATATTGAACACCTACAGTGGTTAAATAAGCACACTGTCATGGTAAGGTTCTCTTATGTCTTACAGGAGGCAAGTGGTTTACAAATCACCCTATGTGATTTGTAAGAGTAACTTAGAAAATAATTGCTGTTATGTATGTATAAAAGCCATATATATGTAAAATTATTAAAATATATATTAAAGTAAATGCTATCTGAAGTTTTGGTTTAAATCTTTTGTCTTTTTATTTTTTAGCCTACTAATCCTCAGGACAGTGAGCAGGCTGGGTGGGATATGCCCCAGTGGCTAGTGTGTAAGGGTTCTAGAGTGAGACTATTGACTGAGGCTTATTAAAACTGGAAGGGAATGAGTATAAAAATGGAGGCTCAGCTGTAGTAGTTTCAATAACTTTGGATAAACTGACCCCTCAGGATTTCACAATTGCTAATTAAGGCAGAGCGCTCACTGCTTGGAGGCAGGTGTAAGGCGGGCGTAACTCATCTATAAAACTACTGTGTTAGAGAAGTAAGTGGGATGAAATTGATGCTTTTGTAAGCTTTCGAATGATGATGTCAGCCTGTGAGTTCTCTGTCCTACTCAAGTGAGGTTTATGAGCATGAAGAAACTAACCCACAGCTATTACTGCAGCCAGGCACATATGTCTGTGGGCATGGAGGCTTACAGTGAGTCCTGTTTGGTCAGTTTATACCTGCTGGACTTTGTACTGTCTGGCAGCTGCTAGTGTTAAATATTCCCAAAAGTGCACATTGTTGCCAAAACAGTAAAGCCTAGAACTTTGACTGTTTACAGTAAGTTTGGATTTTTATTCAAAGATGAAGCTCTTCCTAAAGGCCGTAAGAAGGGTATGTGGCTCTCTCTCTTTTTTGGGGCCTGCCTGTTACTACCTTGGGAGTACATCTCTGGAAGATTATGTGTGGAACCATGACTGTCTGAGATCTGTAGTGTTAGCATGTTTGATGCTGACACAATCCCAGAGTTTTTTTTTTTTTTTTTTTTTTTTTAAACCTGGCACCTTACCCTCCTCCCTTTCACTTTCCATATGATGGTCAGGGGGTTCACGAGGGTGTCTTCCCACAGACACCAGCCTGGACTAAGTGCTGTTGGTAGGGAGCTCCCAGGCATCCTCTGTCATCTTGGGGGAAGCCCTGTTCCCCAACATGCCTTCTCAGACCACCTTGGCTTGACACTTCCTTCTCTGAATCATTTTGGGATGCAGCAGAGACTATCTACAATAGTACAATGACCTAAAATCATGTACAGTGTCCAGCTTAAGATCTGTCCTAATTTTTCTGCTGACATACATCAACTGTGTCACCTGAGATTTGAATAGCTCATATATTCAGCTGCTTGATTTTGCCTTTGGAAAGGGCTCTGGGCTGAGAGCGCCTTACTTCTGCCCACAGTGTGCCATCCGGGATACCTGCCCACACAGTGAGAATTGTGTGGTTTCGGTTGGCCACAGAGTCCTGTTTGTCTTTAAAGCACTTTAGCAGATCCCTGAGTGTGGACACGTAATGTAGCTGCTGGTGTCAGGGTGACAGTGAGTGGCTGGCATGTTTTAAAAGTTTCTAAGGGGCTTGCACTTAGAAAACAGATAAGAGAAAGAGTAATTTAAAAGAACTCTGGTAGGACACAATGAAGGTAATTACAGCTTTGCTTTATAGGACAGCGATGTGACAGGCCGGGTAACTATGTTTGTCCTGTGAATTGACCTGCAAATCAAGACAGTGCTGTAATATTCCTTCTGGTGGTGTCCAGCTGTCTGGCACAGAGCCTCGCAGGTGGAACGTCGTGAAGGGCACGCTATAATTACAGCACTGTGATGTGGCATTATTGCACCACTGAAGGGCACGCCACTGTCGTCTACCCACTGGGGTGTCGCAAGAACGAGATTTGTGAGTTTTACTTCAGTTGAGCTTTTGCAGTGGCTGGCCGCCACTCCCTTCCAAACTTTCTGTTCTTTAAGATGAAGGTGAATTTAGCACAGCCATAACCTTAGAGGAAAGCCGTTTTCTAGAGTGTGTTTGGAGGAAAAAGCCCAGAAAACAACTGGGTTCTGCTGCGTTGGCACAGTGCACACACAGCTCCCAGGCAAGTGTTGTACCAAGATCACCTTGCCTCGTGTTTCCTTAACACACAGTTTAAAGTGCTGGAGAGCCTTTGCTAGTGCTCAGAAAACACCAGGATAACAAATGCAGGTGGTACTGCTTAAATGAAATCTGATGGTTTGGTTGGATTTGGCCAGTTATTTGATCACTAATTATTTTCATACAGATTCATGGGAAATTTCATCTAGGAAAAGTGCCCCCCCCCCCACCCCATGTATGTAACCTTAACAACCAAACAAAAACTTAAACTTTGTTGGCTTCTTGTTTTTGAAAGGATTTGTTAAAGCAGCACTTACTTTAAACTTGATAAGTTTTAGGTATTAAACTAGAAATGAAAACCAGCAGTTGTATAGTTATATTTCTATATACATATATAATTTTTGCCTCTTTTATGTTGAAATTTATTGTAATTTCTTTGAAAAGTAGGGAACAATTAAGTGCTAGTATAAACTCATGTTCTGGTTTATTTTTAAAATAAACTTTATAGCAGAAAAGAGGGCTCGATTCCTAAGTACGCTTGACTATATTCTTGGAATAAAATATCAGCCCCATTAGGAGTTTTGTAATTGTGGTCTGCATTCTCCAAGGTGCACCTGCCAGGTTCTGAGTAACACTTAGGGAACAGAGCAGGGAAGAGCAGACAACAGCAAGCCATTTACCTGGATAGATACTTCAAGACACATTGTAAGTTAGTTTTGAAAGAAAACTTGAAGAAATCATAAGCACTTACCAGAGGTGGGCAGTGCTGGGATGCGGAGTCTTCAGTGCAAGGTGCTGAGGGCTGAGGAGCAGGATCTGTTCTCACGCTGGCTCGCTCGCTGGCTCGGTGAAACTGGAGCCGGCTGTTCCAGTGGGAGGGATTTAAGTGTAGGAGTTGAGCCCTCAGGGCGTAGAGATGCACCTGATATTCCTCCGCCTGCAGCTACAATTCATGTGTTTGCACCCACTGAGCTCTACGCAGCCTCACTGAGCAGGGACCCAGAGAGTCCTGTGCCACTCCAGGTGCCCCATAGGACTCTAGGTTCACTGTGTGTGGGGTCCCATCAGGGCTGCTCAGTTGCAGGGGAGTCAGTGTCCCAGGATGCAGACTACAGTGCTGATGCACTTCTCTTAAGTGTTTGATGTATGCTAAAGATTCAGATATAGAACTTCCCTTCACTACTCCTGCGTATGTACATAGCAGCAGAGGGACACACATTTATCTTGAAATACATGTCACCAAAGACAGCACTAATAGTGTTTTTGTTGTGAGGGCTAGAGAAGCCTCCGACCACTTTTGTGATTTCCACCCTGCCCAAGGACTTCTGTTGAGGTCACTCCGAGAACCAGGGTGGCAAAGAGGATGCTAAACTTGCTGCCTTGTCCTAGGGACCTGCCAGAACATGCCCAGGGCCTGCACTGGTGGTGGAGCTGACATGTGCTGCCTGTCATTCGGGCGTCAGCAGTGTACACCCTCACACCCCCTCTTGAAGCAATAAATTACATTTTTAATCTTGGAGCTATTCTATTCTCCTACCCCATTTAGTTATTTGCTCTAAGGCTTGTGCAGGCTGCAGCGAAGGCTAGAATGTGTTGTCAGTTTGGGGACAGAGGAAGGACAGTGTGGTGGTTTCCAGGCTCTTGGTCATACCTGAAGCTGCTGGCAAGGGCCATAAAGGACAGGCTCCCGAGGGGAAGGCTGGTGCTCTCCTCCAGCCCATTTAAGACTTTACTTGGCTTCACCTTTATGTTTAATTTTGTTTTATTGTTTGTTTTTGGATTTATTTTATGCATATGAGTGTTTTGTCTGCATGTATATACGTGTACCATATTCTTGCCTGGTGCCCACAGAGAACACAAAAGGCTATCAGATCGCTCAGAACTGGAGCTACAGACAGTTGTGAGTCACCATGTAGGTGCCAGGAATCGAATGTGGGTTCTCTGGAAGGACATCCACTGCCCCCAACCTCTGAGCTACCTTTCCATGTTTAATTACCTTATGTTTAATTAAACTTCCTTCAGTTACTTTTGTCTTATTTATATGAAGGGTCAAAGGCTACATAAGATGTAGTCTTACTGTTCCCTAGGCGTCCTCACATCTCTTACTGGGCAGCAAATCGCCTTACACTCTGGCTTGAGACAGTGACCAGTTTGTTACATCTGTGGTCTTGGAAGGAGCCTGGATAGGGCTCCTGGGGCAGCGATTCTACTCTGTGCTGCTTACTGAGCCTCCCCAGTATGACCAAGTCCCGTAGCTGCTCTGCTTCTGTAGAGGACTCCACAGAATATGATGGCCTTTGGATGTCTCAGGACCCCAAGACAGCAAAATGGAGATGCCAGGCTGAGAGTTATCCTAATGCCATTTCCGTTGCACCTCTTCTCTTAGAGCAGTTGGGGCAAGCTGGGTTCAAGGGAAGGTTAGTAGGAAATTGCTGGATGTTTTACCCCCTTCTCCCCACTCCCACTCACCTGCTGATGAGTAGTTGGTATTTACTCCTTGATTCTAATTTGCAATCCTGATTTCAGTTTACTCCCTTAGTGGCTTAACTCTGTGTCACCTCCCACATCCTCCTGGGGGGCTCTGCCTCCTTCCTGTGTGGGGACTATATTCCTTGAATCCATGAATCACTTAGGCCAGTCCTGTCTTTGCTGCCATATAGCTTCTGCGTTTCCTTCCCCTTCTCTAACCACCTGTGTGTCTTGTTTTCTGCATTTCATAGTCAGTGTGGACAATGCTACACTCAACCCTCAAACACGTGAACATACATATTGACTTAATGTTATTTTACAGTGCTTCCTTCTATGGAGAGTCCTCATGCAGCAAGTATGGCATTTAATGGGCATTGACTGTTTTAATGGGCCTTGCTACCATTTTCCTACGTGGCTCGGCAGCTGTGGACTAATGACATCCAGACACTCTGGATTTCGATTAAGGGCAATCCCTGGCTTTATGAGCACATATGTAGTTGCCTCTTCTTTCTCCTTATAATTTCAATTTCTTTAACTGTATCTTTTGACATTTCCATGTAGCATATCCCACAGTCAGGATCTTTGGTTTCTGAGGGTTGTGGGTGACCGTTTTGATACCTTGTTCTTACTGCTCTGGATATTTCAGTGAAGGTTTCTGCCAGGATGGGAGGGCTTCAGGACTTTATGCAGGGATTCAACTCTGTCTCCTGCAGGGCAGGGTTTCTGTAGTGCTCCTGGTTGAAAGAAATCCCAAGACCAAGACCTTGGGCTTTTTATGAACTCTGATGTGTAGGGAGTAGCTGGGGCTTCCTTTGGTCCCTTAGTAGCTTGCAGCCTCCTAATGTTTCTTCCTGTTGCAATGTTCCCTATCCTCTTTGACCTCATAGCTTATGCCTTAGGAAGTAAAGGATGGTCTGGAGAGATAGCTTAGCAATTAAAAGTACTGGCTACTCTATCGGTGGACTTAGGTTCTATTCCTAGCACCTACACAGTGGCTCAACCATCCACAGCTACTGTCCAAGGGGATCTTCTAGCCACTGAGGGCACCAGGCATGTACATGGTGCATAGTCATACATGCAGGCAAAACACCTATTGACGTAAAAAGAAGGAGGTCTTTCCGGTTGTCTTTAGTGAGGGGCAAACCCTTATGTTTGGGCTCAATATTTTACATGACCTAGATGTCTTGATGAAGTTCCTGGGAAGTAAGTGAAATCTTAGGGAGTAGCAGTTGGTGTTTACTGAGCATCTTCCATGTGGGTCCTTGTGCTGAGTGACACTTGCATCATTCTTTGTAGTCACAGGCACTGCTATGCACCTGCTTTACAAGAGTTAAATGAGCACAGAGGGGTTAAGTAACTTGACCCAGGAACCTAGTCTGGTAGGTAACAATTTCATCATGTGGCATGGGAGGTAAGCTGGGGTATAGAGTGGGTGTCTGGGGCAGCTGCCACCTCTGGGCAGCAGCATCCCAACTGAATGCAGGCAGGTGCTGTTGGGTACAGATATGAATGTGGTCAGCTGCATCAGAGCTTATTTTCCTGGGTCCCTGCCTGAGCCATCTGAGGGACACTTCCCTGTGCTACAGGGTATGGAAGGCAAGCAGCATGGTCACATGTAACATAAGTATTCCTTTACAGCATGGCTTGGCTCTTAGCTTCCTTCCTATCCCTTAAACATCTTTTTACCTGTGCTTTTGAGCTAAGCTGAGTCTCCTTTGATGCCACGCAGGGGTGGGTGTGCAATATGTAAGAGGGTCTGCACAGCCTTTGCCGAGTCTGGTGAGTCACTTCACACAGCAGCCTCTCTCAGAAAACATTTTTGAATCACTTATATTTCTGCCCTTCTTACAAGAAATCACAAGATGATTTTTTTCCTGTAATTTTTCTTGTGCTCCTTTTTGTGAGGAACATCTGGAAAGTAAAAAGGAAATGAAAATTGCTGTATTGATATTACAAGTCTGGTTTCAGTTTCCCAGTGCCCTGAAGTGCCCCAGGGGCAGGTCTAGGCAGCAGGTTGCTCACTCTGCAGTGCTCTGTTCAGGTCCTGGTGACATTATTCGGTTAGGAGTACAGGGTCCTTGAGTGGCAGGAGAAGGCAGCAGCATCTTGCCCAGACTCTGGGGAGTGCACAGGGTTCTGGGGCTGTGGCAGTCTCGTACTCCTAAGCTTTTAAGAGGAGTAACAGAAGGCCCAGGGCCTGTCCCAGGTCCTAGTAAGTCAGTCTTTGGCGACATGGCTTCTTTCCCATTAAAGAGGGAGTCTCTTAGGGTTTCTTGATTGGAATTCCTTTTCAGTTAGGATTGTAGTAGTGAGAGACCATCTGTGGAAACAAGTTATTTTGCTAATCTCCTAAGAGTGGTCTTGAGCTAGTCCTGAGGTGATGGATGGGTCCTTCCCAGCATTCCTTTCTCTCCTTCCCAATTCTTCCTGTTCCATCTCTGTTAAAGGAAGTCCTGGCTGGAATGTGAAAAGCTCTGTTCCCAGTGGCCTGGACACTTTCCTAGACTTGGGTTTAGCCCTAGGCACTGCTCTTGTTTGCTCAAAGCCACTGGCCAGATCTGGAGCCATAGCCCAGGGGGCAAGTGCTGCTGCTCAGTAGACAGAACTGTTCAGAGCTTCTACAGGCCCAGCAGGGCATCTGGCCAAGATGGGGACGAGCCACCTCCCTTCCTTCTTGCTCTTATTGCTAGAACTTCTCCAGGGTGGTGGGCCAGATGGGGGTTACGATCACTGATCACTGGCCAGTGAAGCTTGTGCCTTATCCCACGGCTGTAGGGGTCCTCAACTGCCATAGGCAGGAGGCAGACATGTTAATGGAGCCCTTAGTGCTTCCTGGCAGCCTTTAGGACTCAGATGTGTCCAGCCTTTTGACACTGGAATATAATACTCTTGTCTACAGAGTTTATGCTCAAGGACCTGTAATTGAATTACCAAAACAAAATACCAAAAAACCCTCAATGTTTTAAGTAGTTTTACAATTTTGTGTATGTCTGAGGCTTCTTTTATCACTCTCCTTGGCTGTATGCATCCCTTGGGCTGTAGGTTGGACATGCCTGGTAGGTGGTATAATTGGTTTCTTATTTTAAACAAAACTAAGTGGACTTCATTCACCTATATACAGAGTTGGCTGGGCAGTTCTAGTGAGACAGGGCCAAAGTGTGTTAGAAAGATTTATTTTTGGTGATTTACTTTCCTTTCCTGGGAAGGGTAAATGTAGAGCTTTAGGAAACCTGAAGGCTCAGATGGTGATACCATCACTTAAGTTTTCATTTCTTTGTTAAGGTGATGCCACTCTGAGCTTTTATAGACCTGGAGATAACTTACTTTGGGGAGTAGGTAGGACAAAAGGTGCTTCTTACACTTTTCCTACAAAGGCTCATGCGGGTGAGTGGTATCTCACTGAGAGCTGCCCTGTGGTGGGAGGCCTGGCTGTACCAGAATGTGGCCTGTGGGCAGCTTGTGTAGGGCACATGTACTCCTGGCTCTTTTGCCTCTGAGCTGTGTGGAACCAGGTTCCTTGTGGCTCTTCAAGAGCCTTCAGGGTGAATGATTGAGGGTGAAAGGCTTTTTGTTTGTGTTTGTGTAAACAGTCCCTGGTTCTTCCCGTCCCTCCTGGTGTTGGTTGGCGCCGATGCTCTGTGTCTAAAGGGAAACCTGAAACTCTGAGCAGCGGCTTGCTTTGTCTTTGATTGGGAAACTCAGTTTGGGTTTGTGAACTTGGGCCAAGTCTTGAGGATTCCCACAGTTTTCCTCACCTGTCTGCTCTCCCAGCCCAGCAGTGCGGCTCTGGGGCCTTGTTTTCTGGCCATGCTTGGGACTTGTTAATCTTCCAGGTGTAGCCCAGCAACTTTTTTCTGGACACTTTTGCTATGCTCACAGCTATAGAGAGAAGTCAGTTAAACTGAACAGGGACAGGTAAAATTTAAAAATGTACACTAAGATTGCCTTTTCTCTCCCCATGCTACACATAATAAGAATTATGATAGTAATATTGGTGAGCAGACAGAGACGTGCAGAAAGCTCAGCCAGACTTCCCTGACCGGCCTCTCCACACTGCTGTGTCTGCTCTCTGCTACATCTCATCATTTACCAAGCTTGATTGCAAGGTTATTCTTTCTCATTGGCTGTGTCCCGAGCTGATCACTTCCCATCTGTTGCAGTTAGCGTCTTTTAGCTTTTTACTTTTTTCCCCAAAATGTTCATTTTGGTTTGCTCCCCCTCTTTTTCTGTGTTATGACTTTCATTGCTTCTTAACTTTTATTGTTGCTAGTGTTCTGAGACCAATTCTAGCTATGTAGCCATCAGTGGCCCCAGAGCAGCGCTCTTTCCGCTGCTTCCCAAGTGCTGGGATCATAGACAGTAATTTTTCATTTTTCATTCAAAAATTTTTAATTAGTTAGTGTGTATGCCTGTTTTGTCTGCATGGATGTCTGTTATTTATTTAATGTGTATGATTCTTTCTGTCTGCATGTATGTCTGTGTACCACATGCATGCTTGGTGCCTACAGAGTCCAAAAGAGGGCATCAAATCCCCTAGGACCTAGAGTTACAGATGACTGAGAGCGGTCATGTGGGTGCTGGGGAGTAAACCTGAGTCCTCTGCCGAGAAGCCGTGCTTTTAACTGTTGAGCCATCTTTCTGGTTCCACTTTCATTTTTTAAAAGGTAGAGTCTTCTGGCCTCTGAGGGCACCAGGTGTGCAGGTAGTGTACAGACATACATATAGGCATAGTACCCATATACATTATAAAGAGGGGGAAAAAGGACAGGGTATTGCTGTATAGCCCATACTGGCCTGGAACTCCAATCTTCCTCTTCCTATTTCACCTGTCCCAGTGCTAAGACTGCAGATGTTACCACTGTGCTTGGCTTTCTCACTTTCTTTTTTTAGAGTGTCCTCTCCTCCTCCTCTCTCTTTTTTAGAGTGTCCTCTCCTCCTCCTCTCTTTTTTAGAGTGTCCTCTCCTCCTCCTCTCTTTTTTAGAGTGTCCTCCTCTCCTCCTCTCTCTCTCTCTTTTTTTTTTTGGAGACAGGGTTTCTCAGTAATACCCTAGCTGCCTGGAACTCACTCTGTAGACCGGGCTGTGCTCAAACTCAGAGATCTCTCTGCCTCTGCCTCCCAAATGCTGGGATTAAAGGAGTGTGCCGCCGCCACCACCTGGCTTCAGGATTATATGGTTTTGAAGGCAAGAATTAAGTAAGAATCACCCTTCATTGAACATGTTAGGCGTTGCTCTGCTTGTTGAAGTTTTAAGTCTATGGCTATCTTATAGTAGGTGCAGAGTCCACACCCTCATTCCCAAGGGTCCAGCATGGTCCATGCATAGAAAACAACATATGCTAGGCTGGTGCCCAGGGTTTTCTATCCTGTTAGCTATTCCAGGTCTTCCCTGGAGGCTCCAGGAGACAGTTGTACACAAGGAGAGAAAAGCAACAGTAGAATGAGTGCTTGTGAGGCAGGGTACCTCCTTCCTCTGCAGCGCCTCTGCCTCTCCTAGCTGGCCATATGCATATAGTCACTCAACCCTGGCCTTGCTAGCTCTGAGCTGGGCATTACATGTGTGGTGACACTGGTGGTGTCCCTGAGTGTTACTATAGATGTCAAAACTGATGGAAAGTAAAAGTAGGGCTGCAGACATAAGTTGGTAGCGCCAGTTCTCTGGGAATTTTCCATATTATTGATAGCAATAAGGTCAAATAATAAGCCAGTAGAAACAAGATACCGGACATACATCCTTTCCTGTCTAATAGTGTGCATGTATGTAACATTTGAACAGTAGAAATAACAGGCTTGGGTTCATGCAAAAAATTAATAATATTGTATACTCATTAGGCATAAAATAATCCTTAAGAAGCCTCAACGAGTCCCAACAGTGGACCATGTCCTCAGATTGTGAAGTGGCAACAAAGATTTTTGCTTAGAAAATTTTTGGTTTGGAATGGACTCTGTTGGTTTGGAAAGTTTGTATTGTTGCTCTGTGCCTAGTTAAGTCAGGCTAGCCTACCCTGGATCATGTACAGCATACTTGACTACTGTGTTTGTTGATGCTATGGTTCTTTTTACTGAATGTTTGACATTGTTTTTTTCAAAAGTTTCTCTATGCATACAGAATTTGCCTAAGATATCTTTGTATCTGAGAACTCTTCTTTAGGATAATTTTACTTGTTTTGAATTTTTAGAAGTTCTTCAGTTAAGGTGTGTTAGTTTTAACCTTAGCTCCTGGCTGGCCACTCCCATGGGGCCTGCTGGTTTGTGCGTGCACGGCCAGGGGCAGCTGTCCACATGATTGTACTCAATGCTGGCTACCTCTTTTCTTGTTTCTGAATTTTGCAATACCACCCTGGATATGCATAGATACAGATTTCTTGTGTATCTTCTTTTATGTAGTTATGTTTTGTGTATCTGACTTGTTTTTCAGTTGTTTGAGAAAATTTCCCTGTAATCTGGAATTCCCTTATTTCTATTTTCTCTTTATGAGAGTCAGCCAGATCCCTTCCCACCTTTTGTGTCTTCCAGGCCCTTCCTCTTTCATATTGTCTGTTTCCTTTTGACTTGCATTTTGTATGATTTATTTATTTATTTATTTATTTTTAGCTTTCATCATCCTGATAAGGTTGTCTTAACTGCTACATCTTTTCCTTTGTTAAAGCCAGACTTCGTGTTTTTAATTTAGGTCATTGCATATTATGCATAATAAACTTTACGTTTATATATGTGCATATTATGGGTATTTAAGCATTTTAAATTGTCTGGTTATATTTTTGGTCCTATCTTTGTAGTTCATTTTAAATTTCATCCTTTATTTAAACATTTCTTAACATGTAGTGTTCTACAAAATTGCTCTTTGGATTTGTATACATGAGTGTGAGGACATACGTATGTGCTTGAACATGTGTGTACACACAAGCATGGGGAAGCCAGAGGACAGGCTGTCATTCCGCTGACACTTTCCGCCTTTCTTCTTAAAGATCTTAATTTTTAAATTGTGTATATGTGCCTGTGGAGGCCAGAGAAAGGTGTTGGATCCCCTGGAACTGGAGTTGCAGCCTTTTGTGAGCCACCGATGTGGGTGCTAAGAACTGAACTTGAGTCTTGTTCAAGAGTCATGGGTGCTCTTAACCCCTGAACCAGCTCTTTAGCCTTCCACCTTGCTTTTGAGACAGGGTTGCTAATAGGCCTGGAGCTCCTCGGTAGGCTAGGCTGGCTCTAAAGCAATCCCCCAGGGATCTGTCTGTCTTTGTCTCCCCAGCACTAAGATTACAACACATATCACTATGCCTGGCCGCCTCCTCTTTTCCTCTTTTTATTTTCCTGTTTCTTTTTAAAAATAAAAATGTGGGGTTCTGGGGATTGACCTCAGGGCCTCACTCTTGCAGGGCTTTACATGAGACCATCTTCTGGACACACTGACTACTTTAAACCGAGTAATTCACTAACGTGTGGGATATGCAGGGTTGCACAACCATTGCTTCTCTCTCATTCTAAGACTTTTTTTTTTTTTTTTTTTTTTTTTTTTTAATTCACCACAGGAGACACCAGAGCCCAGTCACAGTCACCCATATTCTTCCCCAACATTAACAATTACCAGTTTGTTTTCTGTTTCTAAGTTAGTAAGTTACAACTTTTGGATCTGGCTTCTTTCACTGAATACCCATGTTTCAGAACTCCATCCCTTTTAAAGGTTAAATCCAGTGGTGTTTGGGTTGTTTCTTCCTCTTAGATATCATAAGTAGTTTTGCTGTGGACATTTCTAGAGCAGTATTGGTTGAGTTCTCTGTCTGCTATGAACTTACCAGATCTCATGACAGTTCTCTGTCTGCCACATTGTTTGCCATGGCAGAGTTTTGTCTTATACCTCTAGTGGTGGTGCACTACTCAGTCGATTCCCTTTTGCCCAGTCTGGTGGGTATGAAGAGTGTGTGTTGGTGTGATTCTTGACTTGTAATGATCTTGAGCATCTTCTCAGGCACTTGTGTGTCTTAGGTACTGTATCTCTTTGGGCAAAAGAGATCTTGCTTAGGCTGTGTTGTTCTTTTGCTGCAGCTAATGCCTATAAAACACAAACACGAGACTCAGCGCCCATGTGGAGTTTATTGAGAGAGGGGAGAGAAAGGGGGGGGGGTAGCTGGTGGCTAACCGAAAGGAGAGAGAGAGCGCAAGGGGGGGCAGTGAGAGAGAGGAAGCCAGAGAGAGAGAGAGAGAGGCGCTTGGCACGCTTGCTTTAAAAGGGGGGCTTGCACATGTGTAACTGAGCCCTCTGGCAGCCAGGTAAAACTTGAGGTATCGATGACTTTGGCCATGAGCGTCCCGCCCATCTTTGGGGGTGGGGGTGGGGGTCAGCTGGCTGCTAGTTCCTAACAGGCTAGGTGTGGTAGTATGCACATACATATCATCTCAGCAGTCAGAACGAGGCAAGTAGAGCATACATTTGAAGCCACCCTAGACTACCTAGTAAGACAATGTCTCCAAAGAGACAAACCTCAAAAACCCCAGCAGCTCGTGCCTGGTTCGTATGGGAGGGTGTGAGTGGTGTTGAGAGACATTTATTTTTTTGAGAGGGAGAGTGCATTTCTTAGATGACCTTGAACTTGGGATCCATCTGACTTCAGTCTGTCTGGTGCTAGAGTTACAGGTATATATTGTCATGCCTGGGGAGTTTGTATAGTATGGATACTAAACCCTTACTAGCTATGTGATTTGCTGGTGTTTTCTGTCACCCTGCTGATCTCATTCCATTTATAGTATCTGTGTTTCATCAATATGTATTTATCACTCTCTTCAGTTTTTTTTTTTTTGTGTGCACAGTGTGTATATGAACGTGTCTGAGTACATGCACACATGCATTAAGGATGGGCTTTTATCTGGGTCTGGTGGTTCACACCTTTAATCCCAGCATTTGAGAGGCAGAGGAAATGGATTTCTGTGAGTTCAAAGTCAGCCAGGGCTACATAGTGAGATCCATCTCAAAAACAAAACAAACAACAACAAACGCAGGGCTGGATAGATGGCTCAGTGGTTAAAAGCACTGACTGCTCTTCAGCGGACCTGGGTTCAATTCCAGGCACCCATATGGCACCTGCCAACTCTGTAATTCCAGGCCCAGGGGACCCAACACCAATGCACATACACATATAAATAAATAGTTAAAAACAACAATAACAAACCCAAAAACTTTAAAAGCATCTTTGATTCATTGCTTTTGTTTGGTAATTATTTAGTTGGAGTTGGTATTCTCTGTGAAATAATGTATTGTTCAATAAAGTGTCAACATGTCAAAGTTGTCTGTATCTCAGTTTTTATTGTTCTTGTCTCTGTAGGAGCCATATGCATTGTAAAACCTCTCTATTTATGTTACATAGTTTGTCTTGTTTGTTTATGAAAGTGGAAATCAGCTCAGGGTCAGACCAGAGCTGTGATACTTGTGAGTATGGGGTAATACTTTGCTGTTTGACCCTGCAGTACTCAAGGTGCCTTTCTACCCTTATCTATTATTTTAGACACTCTGATGGTGTTTATGCCATTTGATGAAAAAGTTCAATTACATTCATTTTTCTTTGGTATATATCCCATGCATGCCATAACACACATATGGAGATCAAGGAACAACTTTGGGATGTTTTCTTCTATCATGCAGTTCCCTGGGATAGAACTCAGATTGTTGGGTTTGGAGCAAGCACCTTTACCTACTTACTGAGCCTTCTTTGCCGGCCAATTGATGAAACCATATTTTAGTGAGAAATCCTGCTCTGCAATTAAAACCTTTCACATGCTGAGCTTACTTATTTTTTTTCTAGCCAGCCTTCCTGGTGGTGGTGGTGATGATGATGATTTGTGGCCAGCTGATTTTACTGGGGAGTTGTACATCTGATTTTGCTGGCTGAAGAACCCAGGTTTCAGCACTTAGCAGGACACAGTTCCTGGGACTTGAGTGGGTCTTCCGGAGCAGAGAAAGCTGACAGTTATCCTGCATGTGCCTTCTTGTTTCTATGCTTGCTGATCTCTGTTTGTGTGAAGGGCCTACTGTGAGCAGATCACTACAGCTCCTGAGACCCAACTGCTTGCTTTACCCAAGCACATTGGGCTTGTGGGGATGAGGGAAGGGGAATTGAAGTACGTCAGCCAGTAGATGTGAGTGGAACTCTTCACTTCTACATGGGAGTCTGGCTTTGTCCTTGATCCTGCGTCCATGTGTGGTGCATTCACATGTGGCCCCATAAAGTGAGAGTATCTTTAGGGATGTGTTTTCTGTGTTACTCAGCCTTTTGTTGCTGTGACTCAAAAGGAAAGATTTATTGTGGCTCAAATTTCAGTTCAAGGTTATTTAAATGTGAGACAGAATTATCATGGTGGTGCAAGTACATGTTGGAGTAAGGTATGGCTTGCCTCATGGTGGTCAAGAGGGAGAGAGGAAGGGAGAGACCTATTTCTCCAAAAGCTTCTACCCCCTAAAGTTCCTCCTCCTGATAATGTCATCAAATTAAACATTCATCAGTATATTAACTCATTAAGTCAGCACTCTCATGGTCTGGTCACCTCTCAGTGCCTGGCTCCAGCAGCTGGGAACCTAGCCGTCAGCATATGAGCCTTTTCATTTGGTTTGGATACTTCTAAACCATAATAGTTCCCCTGAAGCGACTTGATTTTTTTGTAGAAAGTGAGTGCCATGAAGAATGGATGCTGTGCTTGCGAGCTGTTCCTGCAGGTGACAGATAACATTTTTTTGTAGAATCCAATTCCTGTAGTGAATACAAGTGATGGGGGTTAGAATTTATAATTACAGATACCAACTGAGCATCCTTTGGAATTGGTAGCCAGGGCTGACTGCCAGGCAGTATGATGCTGCAAAGTCTGAGACCTACTCAGTGGGGCTATTCCCACCAGGAACTGCATGTTCTCCTATCCATGATCATGACTAGGGAAGTTGTAGACATGTGGAATGGTGATACCAGAACCTCTCTAATCTGGTAGTTAAAAGATGGATGCCAGGCTTGCCATTAACCACGGCTAAGGACTTGCTACCATGTTGGATGTCCTCTATGACATTGTTCCTTCTGGAGTCTTGTGTCTCTCTTGCAACATTGCCTTGGGGATGTTAGAATCTCTGGGATCCTCCTGTCTTCTGAAATAGCTATGATGTTCCCAGAGGCTAGAGCCAGGGTCATTGTCTTGGGCCATTGGTGGCCTGGGCCTTGGGGCTGGGGACCCTGGTTGTAAGTCAGGTAGAACTGGTCTGACTTCCTGGTTTAGCCTTTAATCCTCCTGGACGCTGTTTTTGCTTCTTTCAAGCTGTTGTACTTGCCACTCTGTCATTAGCTGTGGGTGTTTTTGTGCCAGCAGCACAGCATCAGCAGAGGCTCACACCCTTGGTCCTGGAGGCACCTCCTGCCTCATGGTAATGCCATGTATCCTTCCTCTGTGGTGGCCTGTGGTGGCAGTGGGCAGGAACTGTGACAGCTGCAGGGTGATAACAAAAGGAGCCAATGGCACAGATAAAGGGAGCCAATACTAGGTCTTGTTGAAAATGGTTACCCAGGGAGTCTGGGAGTGTTTAGTTGGCAAAGAACCACCAGCATCACTTGAAAAGACTAGTATAGCATTGAGTCCAAACCTGGGCAGGCTTGGCCAGGCTGGAAGTCAGCACTTGGGTGTCTTTGAGAACCAACAGATATACTGGCTGACTCATGATGGAGAAGGTAGTGAGTCTTTTTTGTCAGTCTGGTGGCCTTTTCTTGTGCTTTTGTTGGGCTCCACTAAGCTCACGGCAGGGGATCCAGATACATCACAGTCCTTGTTTGTTGTGGTACTTGTGTGTTTGGGCAGTTGTAAGAATCATATCCCTTTGCCCTATGTTGAGGAGCCTGTGTTTTGCTTCCCTGGGAGACTGTACTGACCTTGCTTGAATACTCCAACCTGATTTTGTTTGAGTAATATAGGATGGGGTTTATAGGGCTTTTGGCATGTCTGTTGGGATTCATGGGGGTTGTTGGCGTGTGTAGTCATGGAGAACACAGAGAAGGGGAGGTGTAGCTGTGGGAATGTCCTGCTGTGAACATGTGATATGGAGCCTGTGGTATGGTGTGCACACCCTATCATTGGTAGATGGAATGGGGGTCCAAAGGTAGGTAGGATGGAATCTGTGGGGCTGGGTGTACACCTAGTTTGTATAGAATGAGGTTTGTGGGGGCTGTGTGCATGCTCTGTCATGGGCAGGTGCAACAAAATCTGTGGAACGGTTGTATGCGCATTCTGTCAAGGCAAGTTAAATGGAATCCAAGGGGAAGGGTGTCGTTCAGTCCAGCATGGAAGGGAAACCTCTCCTGAACTTATTTTGGCAGGAGCCTTCATTCATTTTGTCTAGGCCTTAAGTTTAGGCCTCACTTGACCTTTACTGATGAAGTGGAATTTGGTGGGAAGTGAATTGGGTATTCCCATGGATGTCTGGCTTTTCCCTCCAGCCTCATCTGTCATCTCTTGTTGGCCTGTTGCTGTTAGAGCATCTGACAGCACTTGAACACCATATTTCATGCAGCTGCAGCTCATCTTTCCTCTCCAGAAACCTTTGTAATACGGAGCAGTGTCTTGCATGTGAAGTTGACTCCGCTGAAAGGGCAGATAGCATAGACCTGTTGTGTGTGGTACTTTGGTAGTTGTTACTTCCGGGGTGTGGAACATGGTTGTGAGGGACTACGACCTTGGACTGAGAGAGGTTAGCGGGCATGTAAATAACCCCTCCAAGGAGGGTACTCTTTCTGGAGAGAAGCTCACAGCCCTGGGGTAGTGGAGTTTCAGTGGGGCAGAGAATTTGGCTTCCCTGTTGCCTTGAAAACTTGCATGCTCACTCTTGCTGTCTTTTGCCAACCTTCTGGAATACATGGGGGCACAAGTAAACTCTTGTTGCCTGCCCTCTCTGTCACCCTAACCATGTGGGATCTCACAGAAGCTGTTTTGTTTATGGTTTTTAAAAGACGTTCAGTAACTCTGGCTGACCCAGAACTCATGGAAATCCATTTGCCTCTGCTTTCTGATTGCTGGAATTACTCAGAAATTGTAATTTCTTAGTGAGTAATCAAGCCTGGCTTGACATGGAAACTTTCTGATGCTTACTGGGACAAAGCTATGCTATTGAGTTCTCTCGGACATGTGAATGTAGCTGAGTGGATGCTTTGCTGGTGTCCTTGATTCCTAACCATTCACCCATACCTTCTCCCTGTCTTCCTGGTAACATTAGCTGAACAAGGTCCTCTGGCCTTTCCATCCAGATAGGTGCTAGACCAGGTTCAATCAGTGTGACTTCTCAGAGTTCTGGGTTTTTCTTGACGCAGTGTCTTTATTTTTTATTTATTCATTTGTTTATTTTTGGCTTCTATGACAAGACACTCCATGCTTAACAAATAACTTGTGAACATAAGAAATTTACTGCTTGTTCCCAGTTTGGAGCTGGGAGTCCCAGATGAATGAGCTAGCATATTGTGAGTCTGGCTTCCTCACACTTGTCACTTGCTGTGTCCATCTGTAAGGAAGGCATTTAAGAGCTTTCTTAAGCTACTATATGTGATACTCATCCCATTCTTTGTGGGGCTTTCATAACCTCATCCCATGTCCCAGACAACACTCCAGGGTCTCATTCTGCTTTGACTTTTGTCCAGTCATTCGTCATTGCTTTGACATTACACCTGAGAAAAGGATGTCAGGAAGGGAGGGTTTATTTTGGCTTATGATACCAAGGGTTCAGACCATGATCAGTTGGTTCTGATGCTTTGGTCCTGTGGTAGAGTTGAGGTAGGAGGTATAAACCTTTAAAGCATTTCCCTAGTGGCCTACTTCCCCCAGTCATGCCCCACTGGCCGTAAGTTGTGAGATCATCAGTATCCATTGACACAGTTAGCGCCCTTGTGATCCAGTCATCTCAGGAGTGCCGCAAAACCCTCAGTAATCTTTGGAGGTACATTTCATATCCAAGCCAGAACAGCTTTTTATTATTATTATTATTATTGTTATTATTATTTTCCATTCTGAAGCACTTACATATTTACAAGATTATAAAGAAGTGTTCAGAAAGACCCAGTGGGTTTTTCTCTGTGACACACCAGAATTACAGTGTCTAAACCAGAATGTTGTCCTGGGCACAGGCTGTAGCTGGAAGAGATTCCCAGAAGAGTGAGTGAGTGTGCACGTGTGTGCACACGTGTGTGCATGCGTGCTCACATACTATCAGTCCCAGATGTGACTTTGTCTAAACTACCCCTACAGCTGAGACTTCACTATAGTGTCAAGTGTCATCAGTATTGTTCTTATCTCACCTCTGGTCTCTACTCCCAATCACATCCATCAAGAGTGTGGTATTTACCTCTCTGAGGAGATATGGGGGGGGTGGGATGTGGAGGAGGTGTGAAGAGGGGAGGAGAGGAGGGAGAAACTTGGATTGGTATATAAAATAAAGATTGTTTTAATAAAAAATCAACACATTTAAAAATTTTGCAAACAAAAACAAACAAATGGTGTTTATGGGAGCCCCATAAACACACTTCTTACTAGCTATTTTGTGGATTTCATCTGATTATCCAACTAACGGGGATAGAAGTAGATATACACAGTCTCGCCAAAGTATTTCTTATCATTATTCCCAGGAAAACCTGCTGCACCACCTAGGAGGCTGGTGTGGGTGGGTTGGGCTTAGAATTTCTAATGAGACTTCACCTGACTGAATTTCTTGGGGGGAAATAACCTTTGGAATGAAGACACTGCCAAGCTGCTGTGTTTCTTATGGGAATTTCAGGACACCTGGCTCTTGGATGTATAGCTGGAAGGTTTCTTGGGGGGTTTCTAGGACCCAGATGAATGCAGAACCTTTTTCTGGATTAAGTGTGGGCTTAATGCAGTGATCTGCTAGGTATGCAAACACCTGAAGTGTCCACTGGGCATGGAAAAGTGCAGTCCCCAAGTCGGGTGAGTTGTGCCTGGCTCTTTAAGGACAGGCCAAACTCTGCACATTTGAGGATTCCATAGCCATAGGCAAGAAGCTGCTGCTGCAAATCACTGAGGGGCCTGTGAGAAATTAACCTAGAGGTCTATGGAGCCTGATGTTCTGTCTCCAGCGTATTCAAGGGGCATTTCCCCAAGCAAGTTGGACTACATTCTTAAGGACAGTACACTGGCTGTTGGTACAAGGGCAGGTCCTGTAGCCACACCTGATCCTGGAAGCTGGCACTCTGGAGCTCAGGTTCTGTTGGCATGGCTCTATTCGTGGGATGAGATAGCTCATGATATTGCATGGACTTAGGCATAGCTTGGGAGACACTGCTCTCTGTGATGTGTCTATCTGTCCATGGCCAGTACCTTGCCCGTTTGTGACCTCCTGGGCTGCATTGGAAGAGTTGATTTTTTTTTCTTTTTTCTTTTTTCATATTCTTCTCTTAGAATTACTCAGGCCACTGTATACCTCCATCTCTGTAAGTTCTTTATCATGGAGTTTGAATTGGGAAGGTCAAGCAGAGCCTGGGGTTTACACCAGACACACCCCAGGAACCTGTGAAATTCATGATTGCCCAGCATGATAACGTGTTTTAAATTAGTGTGGCCGAGTGGCTGTCAGGAAATGTAACTGTATGGTGATTTTTTATGGGCTGGTTGTTTCTGCTTATGCAGAGGATGCCTGAATCCTCGTTCCCTGGCTTATAGGCTCTACAGACCCTGTAGTGAGGAAATGTGGGGCTCTGGGGTTAAATCACTTCTCTCACTTGGAAGCTGCTTCCTCCTTAGGCAGCCTGTGTTAAACAAACGACACGCTGTCTAGAGAGAAGGGTGTTCAAATTACCTTGCCGGACTCCGAGTTGCCAAAAGGAAGCCCTCTGGGGTATGATATATATATTTGACATGCATTTGCAGTGTGTAATTGGAACCATGAGAAAGGTTTTTGTTCAAAGCTATTGAACAGTTTCCTTATTTTAAACCTGTTGAATCTGGAAAGAGCTGTTTCTGAATTTGTCTGATAATGACTATATAGAGGTTGAAGGCAAAGAGTTTCCTGTTCCAAATCATCTCCCCCTCCCCCTCCAGCCCAGCTTTGTTTGTGCCCTTGTAGCCACTAAAGATAACCCTGGCTCTTATTTCCTGGAGCCCTGAATATCAGAGCTGGAAACTCAGTTCCTTTCTCTCACAGGACAGAGGCTAGATACAGCCCAGTAGGTCATCAAGTGAGGTGCCCTTTCTTAGGAGCAGCAGAAGCAGGCCCAACCTGTCTTCTCTTGCCCGGCTGCTGCTCTCACTACCTGAGGATGAATCAGTGACATTAGTCTGGCTTCCCTATTTTTTTGGTACATTATCTGTCATTGCTGTCTTTCCCAAGCTGTTGTCTTTTCTACAAACCAGTTCCTCTCCAGTGATCCCTTACTGGGCCAGCCTCCACTTAGCAGCAAGTCATTGGTGGCCATTGCCTCACACTGCATTGTTTGTCGGCTCTTGGTGTGTTCTCCGTGCATCTGTGGAGGCTGCTTTCATGTTTCTTAGCAGGAGAAAGGCCAGGATGCTGTCTCTGAAGACTGCTGGCTAGGCTGTAGGCCAGAGTAGAGGGAGGCCAGTTAGGTCTTTGGGCAACACTGGCAGCCACTGGCAGCTATGGATGACTGTAGGGCCTGAGGCCCCAGTGAGTTTTGCTTTCTGGTTTTCTAACTTAGAATTGTAGACAAACACAGGCATGGAAGACCCAGCATA
Organism: Phodopus roborovskii; assembly: GCF_943737965.1. NCBI lineage: Eukaryota > Metazoa > Chordata > Mammalia > Rodentia > Cricetidae > Phodopus > Phodopus roborovskii. Next base: position 34,917,627 of record NW_026125052.1, read on the forward strand.
TTGTGACATCTGAAGGTCTTGGCCCTGGCTGGAGACAGGCAGGATGTGAATGGGTTCTTAGAGCCTTCAACTCCTGTGGCGTGTCAGGCAGTCTGGGTAGTTGGAACCACCAAGTGTCTTCCTAGGCAATTGGTTCTCCTAACAGTAAGTAGGGTCATATCCTGAGAAAGTTTGTCAAGACATACTTTTAGTGGATACAGACCCATCACTTGAGTTTCTGTGGCTGGCTATGTCATTAGTCCCTGAAAAGAGCTAGTTTCCAAAATTATCTCACTTGAACTTGGGGACAGAAATCTGGGCACTCTGGCTGGGCTAGGTACTGTGGTGTGTGAGGTCTATGTCTGCCTGTTGGGGTTGCTCTTGGGTGGCACCAAACAGTTTCCTGGTAAAGAGAGATGTGAAATGAAATGTCCAGAGTGCTGCTGCTGCCGCTCGCAGTTACCTGTCTAGAAATTGGTCTTGTCCTATGGAGTGATAAGTTGACACTTAGAGAGCACATTCAGATTTCCCCGAGGCCAGAGGCTTGCTGGCTGGGCTTGCCCAGAGCATCTGGGCTACATGAGCCCCAGGGAGTCCAGCTGGCAGTGATACCATATATATGGACACTGCCCTCCCACAGGTGCCACAGCCAATTTTCTTGACATTGTTTGCTCCCTAGCAAGCAACCCTGTTAATTAACAGAGTAGTGAATTTGAGCTGCAATTCCAGAGCAGCTAAGGCCTGTTTCAGTAGAACGGCTGATGGCTTTTTCAGCATTGCATATAAATGTAGTTAGGATTCCTAGTCCTTAGCAGCCATGGCGGTTCTCTTTTGCAAGGTTTATATTTAACTGTCAGCTCCATGTTTGGCGAAACAGGTGTGCACAGGAGTAATAGTCTGTCAGATAACTGGGTTTAGCTTGTGGCTTGCTGCTCTGCTTCCTGTTCCAGAGAGTCTGCCTGGTGGTGTGCTGCTTAACCTTAGGTTGTAGAGGAGTCTTGTAAGGCAATGGGAATTCTGGCAGAGAAGGGGACTAAGGCTAGATGGGAGCTAGGTATGAGTCGTAGGGACTTTAAGAATGAGCCATCGAGCCAGCCTTTGTGGCCACAGGGTGTCTCTGAAATGATGGGAGGTGGGGTTGGGCTGAGCTGAGCTGTTGGAATGTAGGAGCTGCTTTTGTGGATGGGGCTGACTCAGAGATTGGCTGTGAAGAGGCCAGGGATAGCTGGCCCTGAGATGACCACTTATTGAGCCCTACGCTATGCCCAAGACTTCAGTGTGGCCATGTACATGAGAAACTGCTGGGAAAATGGGCTGGACATCTAGAGGCCACAATTTGTCCCAAGTCAGTTGTCCTTATGCTGTGATATTCAGGAAACAGGGGATAGGCTTTATTTGGGGTTCTTCGCAGGAGGAGCTGGCTGCCTTCAGCATCTGCACGAGGATGTACTTTGTACAGTATTGCTTCCCTTAGGATGTTTGTGTCCAGGTCTCTTATCTACTACTTATCCTGTACACAGTTTACAGCCTCCCTGAATACCATAGGAATATGAAATATATTCCACTAGAACACCACTACTATTGGTATTTATATAGAAAAATCCTTATAAGCAAAAAGGCAGTGATTTGGTTTTATAACACTGATGGGGGAGGGGATATATTTATTATATGCAAGAAATGGGTACCTACATAAACACACCTGAGTGGTGCCATTCTTTACACTGTTTGTGGACAAAGGGTTGGTACTCGTGTGTGGTCAGGATGTAGAACACACAAGTTGGGGTTTCTGAGGGTGGCGTGCATGCAGTTGCCATCAATGGCATCCATTGATCTTGTCTTTGGAGTCCTTGGGCACTTTTAAATACTTAGTATCTGCTGCTAGTATTTGACTACATCCTTTGATTTATCTGTCAGCTGTGAATCCTACCTTGATGGCCTTCAGTGTTCCTGGCCAACTTCTGCCAGTAAGAGTGATCATTGAACCCCAAATTGCTTTGGAATCTCCTGCCATGTTATAGAACACATGGCTATTGGCACTGCTAGAACTATGATGCCAGCAGGCTCTTCCTCTGTCCCTCTTTAGATAAGGTGCTAGAAATTGAACCCAGGGCCTCACACATTCTAGGCACCTACATGCTTTACCACTGAACCAGTCGTATTTTAAACACATTTAAACTCCCTGGTCCAGGCTCCATGGTGTCTGTCTCTTCCCTTCCCTGACAAGACTTGTATGGTATCCTGTGACTTTACATCCTTCTGCTTCAGTTGTAGGTCTCACAATCACTACCCATAAACACATGACCCTTTCTATCCTGGTGTGAACTTTTGGGTTTTGCACTCTCTTGGTATGACCACAAACTTGGGAGCTTAGCTGTTGTTGGCATGCAGACATGGCCTGTCTGTGGTCCTGCCTAATGTTGTGCCATCAGTTGCTCATTGTTTTTGTCTTCTGCCAGTTGTCACAGTGATCCTGAAGGCACTGACCTACGATGAGAAGCGGGGTGCCTGCAGCGTGGGTGCCAACGTCAGGGATGCTGCCTGCTATGTGTGCTGGGCTTTTGCCCGTGCCTATGAGCCTCAGGAGTTGACACCTTTTGTGACTGCCATTTCAAGGTAAAGCATGTTGGTTGCAATTATGCCATGTGGTAGATTTACCTCAGGCAAACATACCATCTTCCCTGAACTTCTTGTCCACAGATAAGACATTCTCTACAAGTAGCTGTCAATACCAGCATCCTTGGACTTCACCAAGTGGACAAGATAGGGAAGATTACCTTATCCCGTGGAATGGGACAGGATCTGCTAGGTGGGGAGAAAGGGTTCCAAGCACTGCTGTCCAGGGAAGCAAATGGGCTCCAGGTCCCACTTCAGTGAGATGACATGCAAGGGGACAGAGTAAAAGCTCAGTCACTAGAATACTCTGGAACCCATGCTGCTAGTGACTCTGGAGCCACTAGTGGCTGTCTCACAGTGTGCTAAGGACAGATCAAGCCATAGATCTTGCCCTAATGAACACAAAGACTCAGTCATAGAGGACCCATTATGGCATTCACACCATGATGAACACACTGAGCTGCTTGACACCCTCCTTTGGCTCCTTAGAAAGAAAACAGAATGAAGCTTGAATTCAAAGAAAGTTGGCTGCCCCTCCCTGCCAATGTTATGTGCCTATTGATGCACAAAACTGCTTGTGCTGAGGACCCATTTGTTCTGCATCTTTCAAAGGGAGAGGAGAAAAAAAAAAAAAAAAACAAAACTCCTGAAGAGCATTGGTCATTAAGAACCAAGGGGTCATTCCCATCCTTCACAGTCTTTTGGCAATGCACCAGTGCCGTGCCAGGGTCACACCTGGCTCTATACCTATCTCCTACACCCCATTCTATCCTGTTTTCATTTTCAAAAAAAAAAAAAAAAAAAAAAAAAAAAAAAGGACACTCTAAGATGGCCTTGCACAATCTCTTGGCCATGAGGTTCACTGTCTAAAGACTGTAGAAGGTGGCTCAGATTGAGTCTGGCATGGCCTTCCCAGAGCTTATGTGGACTGAGCTTGCTCTGAATGTGGGATGTCTCATGGGGAGATGTGAGGTCCTCGTCCTGCTGAGTTGAGATGTTGGGCGTGGTGTAGAGAATGCTGCTTCTGTTAGGACTCTGGGTGAGCATATAAGTGTCCTTGACTTTATGTACATACAGCTCAGCCTCTGGAATGACCCTAACTTTCCTGGCCAAGGAGTGGTCGGTAATGCAACCATGTCTAGCAGTAGTCTGTAGAAACTCCTGTGGGTCCTACAGAGGGTTTGAAGAGGTTGGTCTTGCTGACATGTGGGGAAGCCTGAGGGGCTGCTGGGGAGCTCACATCGTGTGTTACACATGGAAACTACAGCTGTCTGGCTACAGCACTGCTAGCCCTGTCCTTCACAGCCTCCTGATTCTTTGAGCTGGTGGTCAGCAGACAGTGGTCGCTGCTATGGAATTTCTTCTGGCCCCTTTGCCTGCACCTGCCTGAGATGGGCAGCAGTGCCCTTTGGATCTGTGCTGCTGCAGGTTTCTGGCCGGTTGGACAGGTTCTAAGGAACCTGTGCCTGGCCCTTCCTGGCCCATCTGACTTCAGGCACCAGTGGGGGAGGGCATCTGTGTGAGTCAGGTGCGCCTGTGAGCTTGGGGCCTGCACTACCTCCCGCCTGGAGCTCTATGCTGTCTTGAGTATCGGTCGGGTGTGCCCTGCAGACCTGCTTGTGAGGTTTGTCATGAGTGACCATGCTTTTTAATTACCAGGTTTTTAAGCCCATTAATTCTGGCACTTGATAAAATCTTGGTATCTTTACTTTCACAAACTCCTCAGTGTATCCTGTAAGAAGTAGAGTTGAGATCCAAATGTAGATCCCAGAATAAATAGAAATATCTGTCAGAAAGAACCAGGGAGGTGATCACTGAGGAGTTCTCGTGTGCCTTGGCGCCTGCTGCAGAGACAGCCACTAACTAACCTTTTCTAAGTTTTGGCTGAAGAAAGGGATCAGTTGTTCTTCCCCCTCACAGCCTTAACTCAGCTTTAGAAATCGTAAAGGATTTTAAAGGTAAATTTGTATCCTTTTGAAAGACTTTTATCTTTTTGGCTGACTTTGAAAACCATCTTTCCTTGGCTTTGACCAAAGACAGGTGGAGCAGGAATGACTATTTTGTGGCACAAACCTGGCTTCCTGAAAAGCCCAGTGCAGAGCAGTGGCAGGAAGCTGTGAAGCGAATATGTGATGTCTGGTAGCATGTCACCCACATGGTTCTTTCTAACCAGAAGTCAAAGTCTGATGTACAGGAAAGAAAAGAAACTGTCTGCAGCTGCCAGAGTGCTCTGCCTGTCACCTCCTAGTGATTTCCTCACCTGAAACTCTTTTGTAAGCTGAGCTCCTGTTGACGTTCACTCCGCCCAGGCACAGGCCCGCCTGTGCCAGGGGCAGCTCCTGACTCTCACCTGCACTGTGCAAACCGGCAGGGCAGCGTGGGCTGCCTGTGAACAGCTTGGGATTGGCCCTGTAGGATCTCTTCCTCCAGGGCAAGATTGTCCTGGAAAAAAAAAAAAAAAATCAGGAAATAGCAAGCATTGCTCAAAGCTATGTCTTGTTCTTCTCAGCCTCTCTGAATGGCCCAGCGTCCAGAGAAAGGAAAACTCCTGTCATGAGGAGAAGGCCAGCAATTGGAGATAGTCTTGGTGTGCCAGGCCTAACTTTGTGCTGCTTGGCCATGACCCCAAAGTACATGGTTCTGCTTATGGCTTAGGGAAATTAGTAAAATGCAGGGTTTATATTTTAATGGGAGTTGCAACTTTAAAGCTATAGATGGACAATGAGCTATTAGTTTTCTCTTTTAAAAATTACTTCAGAATGGCAGTGCTATATGCTTGCCTTTGAGTGCTACATAGTATCATACAAATGGAAAACACACACACACACACACACACACACACTCTACATGTGCTGAAGTGAGGTAGAAAACTGTGGGGACGGAGAGAAACAGGCCCAGGCATGCCACTTTCCCTTGGCTTGTACCAAAAAGAGCATCCCTTCTGTGTTGGTAAATCCTGGCGAGCTATCACACAGCTTCCCCAGAGAATCAGGCCAGTGGACACACCCACAAGCACCTCTCTCCAGATACTGGCTTTCATTGTGGTTGCCAGGTGTTGCTCTTCAGGTTTTCTCTGAAGTAAGAGGAGTAACATTCACACAGGGTCATCCTGCTGAGGGTGATTGAGGCCCAGGTGAAGGTTAGTAGGGATGAGAACAGTGATTTAGGAAGGTGCTTTTCTACTTCTGTTTGACTAATGTCATTAAACCCCTTTGCAATTGAAACATATTTGTATTTTTAAATAATCCAGTCTTGTTCTGAAGGTAGGAGAATAGTTTTAAGGAAGTTAGTCAGGAGCTGGAGAGATGGCTCAGTGGATAAAAGTGCTGGCTGCTCTTTAGAGGGCTTGGGTTCGATTCCCAGCCTTAACATGGTAGCTCACAACTGACTGTAATTCTAGTTCTAGGGAATCTGAAGTCCTCTCTTGGCATCCTCAGGCTCAGCACACATGTGTTACACAGACAAATAAACACATACAAAAAACAGAAACAAAAACAAAAAAATAGAAAATATAAAAAAAATTTAGCCTAAATTGAAAGTGTTTAAAAACCTATTATACTCATAAGTGCATGCAGATTTATTCTAATTAACTTGAAGCTTACTGTTACTTAAATAGCAGCATTTCCCAAGTATTGTTACATTTACCTCAGTATAATCTCTGAAGTGTGATGAAACAGGTAAGTCCTGACTCATGCCTATAATCTTAGCACTTGAGAGGCTAAGGCAGGAGACTAACCTGGGCTACAGAATGAGTTCCTTCCTTAAAAAGAAAGAAAAGTTATGAATGAAGCAGTGACTTTTAAGGCATTTGCTTAAGGAAAAGCTAACTTGATGGTAGTGTATGAGGCCGTTGCTCCTCTTGACTGTGTTGTTAATGTTGCACACAAGCTTCCTCTGTGGTGACAGCCGATACTGGGCTCTGACTCGATGTCCCAGTCCTCGTGGCTTGCAGCTCACTTTGCTTGCTCACACCTTGGTGAGGTTTGCATGGAGCAACTTGTGTGTGTTCAGTGTCAGAGACCAAGAAGAACTGTCGCCAGCAATCTCGCTGTCTTGAGAAAAAATAGTTGAAACATTCCTGTGCTCTAAGGAGCATGGTAGCTGGGGCTTTTGTGAGCACACAGACCTGTTAGAGTGAGTGTGGGCAGGGTGGCCCCACAAGTAGGTGGCCAGGCCTGCTGCAGCTGCCTTCCCATTGGCCATGGTCCCCATGGGAGGAGCTGCTTCTCGGGGCTTCTTGTGTTGATTCTGAGCACAGGCAAAATGCCAACAGATACATGTATAAGGTACTCACTCAGCTTCCCACACACCTGAGAAGGACAAGAGGAGTTGGGAGAGGGCCCCAATAGGGGCTACCCTAACTAGCACCTCATCATGTCTCATTTGCAGCTGTAAAGTTACTCAGTAACCTGTGGAAAGCATTTTAGGTAAAAGGGTGAATTGGGCAGAGCCCTATCCCTAGGAGGAAGGAAGTAAAACATTGAAACTAATGCTGGAATCAGCATGTTGTGCAGCTTTCATTTTATCACCATACCTGTCTGAGGCAGGCAATGTGCTGTTTGGGATTTTCCTCATTCCCCTGCCCAGTGCCTGGATGGATACAATGCATAGAGAGGACTATGAAAAAACAGCTTTATTTTCTGAGTGGCCCGGCTCCTCCAGAATGAACACTGGGTTGAAATTGGACTTTGCTAAATTTGCCTGGGCAGGGTAGGATGTCTGCAGATAGGCACTTAACTGGGGATTTAGGAGGTTAGTTAAAATGGATTGTGCCCATGATTTTGGAGAGGACAGAGCTGTCTGGAGATGGAGGTGTTGTTTGTGTTCATCCTCTCTTCTCTAGTCAGTGTTCCATGGCTTAACATAGTAGTTGAGCCAAATGCATGAACAGGAAATTCTAAGAGTTCAGTGCTGCATGACCTTTCAGTATTATCAGCTGTGGCCTACATTTCTTCTAGGCAGACATTAAAGGAAAGCAGACATTTTTACTTTCTTTTCCTAGAAAACATGGTTTCAAAAAGCAAAGCTCTAATACAGAACAGTACTTAAATTTCCATTCTAAGAGTGTAATTAGAATAAATGCCCAATGTACTCCTTAAAAAATAGAATATCTTCTTCTTTTTGACGATTTCATATATTTATACAACGTATCTTGAGCACATCCACCCACAACTCCTCCATCCCACTCCCCTGGCAACCTTAACAGGTCTCCCTCCCAAAGCCCTCTTTTTTTCTGTAGCCCAGTGAATCTGGTTAGTGCTGTCTGCTGAGGTAATGACTGGTCAGTTTTGCTTGGCCTTGAAAAGGTCTTGTGCAGATAACCTAGGCTTCAGGGGGTTCATGAGCCATGTCCTGTTCCGGAGACAAGATTTCATAGCACTCCATCCAGCTCTCAGAAGATGGAAGATGTGCCCTGAACCTTGGAGAAGGGGATGGGGTGGAGCAAATACATTCTCTTAACAGCAGTTAGAATGTGGCTTATGAATTACTAGACCACCTGAATACAGTCCTCAGCCAATGTTATGATCTGAAGGCCTTTCACAAAAGCCTTTGTGGTGTGTTAGGGTAGAAGCAGTTTTAAAATGTTCATTACCCTCCCCTGTTATAAATCAGATTTCCCCTCTTCTCTGTGCTGCCAACTGTGATTATTACAAACCAAGACAGTTGTGTTCCTGCTCCTCCCCCATTTGCATATTGGAATTATAGAGCAGTGTTTTATCATTTCTTTTGTTACACTTAGTCCTCTCTTCTGTGGCAGGTTTGGCCAACTGATACAAATATACTTAGCACCATTCTTAGTTTTTAAACATTAAAAAAAAATGTGTGTGTTTGAGTGTTTGCACACCTGTATGTGGAGATCAGAGGACTTGGTTTTCTCTTTTACCATGTGTGAACCAGGGATCAAACCCAGGTCATCAGGCTTGGTGGCATGCCGAATTATCTAGCTTCCTCTAGTTCTTGCTCTTGAACATTTTCTTGCTTTCTGGACCTCAAAGATCATTTTTGTCCTTTGGTGATCCCTGGTGTATTTGGAGTCTAGGATTGCAGGTGTCCTTCTCCTAAGAACCCCCCTTTCATTGAGTACAGGATTCCAACTTCATCTGTGGAGGCTGTTTGTTCTTGCCTGGGCCTATAGGAGGCAGTGGCTCCAGACTGTGGGAGTTGGGTGGGTGGGTGGGTCTGTGGCCCCACAGCTCTGTCTCCTGGGCTGGGAATAATGCTCACTGCATGTCTGGGAAAGTTGAGAATGAGGTTGAGAAAGACAGGCTTGGCTTGGTTGTTGGTCCTTAGGTCTTGCACCTTGCTAATTCCCGAGAAGGTCCCTGGGGCTTCGAGGGATGCAGGGACCAAGGAGGAACATCCCGGGTGGGGAAATGCTTTCCCTGGGCAGTGTTCCCCTTGAAGATGGGGCCCATAGCAATGATTGGTGGATGCAGGGGAGACGAGAGACGTGAAATGGGGAGGAGCAAGGACTCTCTAGAATCTGACAGTAATGAAGTTTGATAAGAGAAAGACTTAGTTAAAGCCTGTTGAGTGTAATGAGAGCTGGGAATAGTTGTGTTGGTGTAGTGTCACTATTTCTGTCCGTAGAAAAGGTTGAGACTTAACAGCTGCCTTCCATGTGGTAACTGCTATAACCGGCTGACTGACTGTTATCAGGTTACTCGTAACTATTTCAAATACTTGAAGGATACTACTTATAAAAAAAAAGGCTTATTTTGGTTTGTGGTCTGGGTCCAAGGTCAAGAAGCTGTATGTAGTGGTGGCCTCCTTGCCCGCAGAATCCTGAGGCGGCATGAGTGTCACCTTGAAAGGGGCAGGGAGCAGAGTATGGGATATATCTCCCTGTAAAATCCCGAGGATCCCATTTTGGTCTCTATCCTGCTAACCTCATCTAATCCTCTTCATGTGTCATATCTGTCAACCCTAGATGTAGACACTGCACGACCTATCATGCCTCACACTGGGTTGAGCCTGTGGGCGTTGTTGAAACCATATGTTTGGGGCAAGCTGCCTGCAGGGTGCATAGAGCTCTTGCTGTTCAATGTGGCTTGGGAGGCATAAGCAGCCATGGTCTAGGAGTGTTGGTGTCAGCCACCCACTTGTGACCATTTGTACACTACCAATTCTCATCCCCTTGCACCAAAGACATTTTTCTCTAAGACACTAGAGGCTCAGGGCACACCATCTAAGGACATTTGTTAGGGCTGGGGGTTTAATGCTTGGCATCTTAGAGGTCACTTAAACCCGTTGTAGCTTCTAGGAACCTTGAGCTTCCTGCTGTCTGTGAGGCTCTTTCACAGCAAGTGAACAGTGGGAGGGTGTCTCATGGTCTGGGCACAGCTTTGGGTTATCAGGAATTCTGTCTACGTTTTTAGAGAAAGGGTTTCCTGTTGGCCCGATGTTCAGTCATCAGGTGAGACTGGCCAGGCAGTAGTTCCAGAGATGCTCCTGTCTACATCTCCAGCACTGGGATTTTTAGCATGCACCACCTCACCAACATTTTTATGAGGGATCTCATCCAAGACAAGCAGTTTACTGACTGAGTTATTTTCCCAGACCTTGCATATTTCATTTTAATTAATCATTTCCCTTGTTTTTACAGTGCACTGGTCATTGCTACCATATTTGACCGAAATGTGAACTGCAGAAGAGCAGCCTCTGTAAGTTTCATTGTTCCCAGTATATTCCTTTCCTGGAGGTGGGGGTGTAACTATTGTAATGTCCTGTATGTGGGCCTCTGTGTTCCTGGAAAACCCATTCCCCATGGCAGCAAAGGAGAGCATTAGCACAAATGATAAAAATGCAGAGGCAGATAGTAGGGTTCAAGCTGAAGATCAGAAAAGCAAAGCAGCCAGCCATTGCTCATACCTCTACCAAGGCTGAAATGGAGCTCCTGTCTTCTCTGTGACTAGAAACTGAATCTTACATGAGACCTTTTGCTTCTTCCTTATATACCTCTCTAGAGCTGGGATTGAAGGCATGAGCTATGTTACTCTTTTAGACCGATACACTCTTGTGTAGCCCAGGTGGTCTTGGACTCAAAGAGACCCATATGCCTCTGTCTGCCTAGTCCTGGGATTGAAGGTATGTGCCACCACTGCCTGGCATCGATGGCTAACTAGTATGGCTAGCTTTGCATTCTGATCCCCAGGCAAGCTTTATTAAATCATAAACAGTGTATCACCACAGAGATCAGATGGAAGAACTGAGTAAAGCAGTCATTATGGCAGCACTTACGGGGCATTTACTGTGGGATCCTTGGGGAAGTCAAGGTTCAAGGCCTCCATCCAGTGCTGCTGAGAGAGCCACAGTCAGCTGTGGTGAAATATCTTGAACAAGTACAGGTGAACAGGTTTCTGACAGTAACCAGACCAAGTTCAGGATAGCCCAAGCTCTTCAGAGGAGGAGAAATTTATCCTGTGACTGTAACCCAAATGCCATGGCAGGGCTGGTCCAGGGATGGCAGAATGGGACACTGGAGGCTTTGTGCTCTAGGAGGAGCTGTTACTAAGCTGTGGTTAGCTCTGCTTTCCTGGCCACATTCGAGTGGATCCCCCTGGGTGAGCTTTGGCCTTACAGCTGCCTGTGGGCCTTGTGTTTGAACTCAGTTACCCAGGTTCCCTGGGATCCAGCTTTTGGGATGGGTTTGGGTTGGGGGAGCCTGATTAGCTCTGTGTGCCAACAGAGGTGTTGGCTAGGGCTGTTGATGAGACCAGAGTCTCATGAATTGCAAGGGAAAGAGACTGAGATGTTTTCCCAGGGTTGCTATAGCTGGCTGCTGTGATGAGTGACTGAGGCCCGGTCTATGAGTGCTGCAACTGAAAGGACCAGGCTCTGTCAGGAGTGCTGTGATGTCTTAGCAGTCTGGGGCTGAGTCTTCCTCTCATAGACAGGCGAGCAGCTGAACACATTTGTGGTACTCAGGAATGTGGGGGAAGCCTCTGAGAGAGCTGTAGGGTGAAACCTGCAGCTGGCTCTGAGCTCTGTGAGCTGGGAGTTTAGAGTTCCCATGAGCACAGACGTTCCACACCTTGTCTCAGCTGGTCATAGACACAGACTGTGGGAGATACACTAGTACAGCTGCTCAGACTGAGGGAAAGGACAGGGGTGCTAGTGTGCGGGTGGGGTTTGTTAAAAGTAGGGGGGGGTCTGTGGTTGAGTTGGCAATGTTGCAGATGTATCCTGTGGGGTAGGAGCCAGGCCTCACAGTAGGATGGAGAGGAGTCTCGGGAAAAGAATTTCAGAATCGGTTCATGAGGGTGATTAGTCTTTTGTTCAGGTACTTTTGTCTGCAGTTGAACTGAAGATGAATTAACACCGTGGAGGGTTAGAAGTGTTTCTCTTTTATTTTGTACCACAGTTTTTAAGAGATTAATGTTTTTCTACTTTAATTTATTTGGCAGTATTTGCCTTAAGAACCCATCTAGGCATTTTTTGTTTTTGAAAAAAGTTCCACTATTTTCACTTAATACAGATCTGCCCAGCTTTCTTGTTCTCAAGATGAGCCTCTTGTGTTGTTAAGTGAAGTGATTTGGTGTTATCAAAGGCTTCAGCTGATTTCATCTTCTCTATCACAGTGGTCCCTGCTCTTGTTCAATTGCCGGTCAGAATTGATGGAGTTTCTGTCTGTTACTTGGCTGCTGGCCTACAGCTGGTCTGCACTCACACCCTGTGTTCCCAGTTCCTGTGTATCCATTGCTGCCTCAGCTATGTGTTTAGCATGTTAGCCAGTGTGTTGGGCACTCATATGTGAAAACCTACTATGAAGGGCTTAAAAAGTACAGCTGTTCAGTGCCGAATCGTAGCACCTCAGCCAAGGGGTAGGGCATGCTTCTGGCATTCTGGTCAGGTGACTTTTGAGGTCCTGCTGGCACAGGTCTCTGCCTACATCTGCACCAAGAAGCAGCCAGGATGCAAGCACCCTGCCCAGAGTCCTTTAAAATTCTCAGCAGTCCCAGAGGGACTCCATTTTGTCTACAGTGTTAATAGGAACCCAGTGATTTCTTGGGAGGCCTTAGCACTCTTATTCTCATAGTTAACTGATAGGCAGTGACTGTAAGTCTGTAAGTCTGTAAGTCTGATTATAATAAAATTTTAAGCTAAATCTGTACTAATATATTATTATGTTTTCTTTATTGTTTTCTGTAACCTTAGACATATTTATGGGAAGCAATAATAAAATCAAAGCCCTATGACTTTATGTGACCTGGGATAAGGTGAAATAAAACTCTATAAATTTGTTTTTTTTTAAACTTGAAGTTAAAACACTATTAAACTAGTAAATTCTTTGTGTTCCTTTTGAATTTAGCATTATTTACATAGTAGACTATAGGATTCAAACACAGGAAGGTGAGAAACACCTCCATCTGAGGCCCATTTGAAGACATAAATGTTCTGAGTGGACCAAGAGCATCTTGTCAGGAAGCTGCTGCTTCAGGCAGCTGCTGCTTCAGGTGGACTCTTCAGCTTCTTGACTGACACCTTTCCAGGCTTTCTCTTTCTGGGTGTGTGAGATATCTGTTTACCTGGACAGAATCCAGGAGGTGAAATGCCCAGACGGTGCCAGTTCGTGGCCTTACCTTTCAGCTGTTGTTGGCTGACCGACCCGTCCCCTCTTCCTGGTTCCCTTGTGTCTGGTGGCCACAATGCTTCTGAGGAAATAGGGCCATTGTCTTGGAAACTTTCATGTTGCCGGCTCTTTATGGTGGTCAACATTCGGGGGCTGGACAGAGCAGTCCTGGTATTGCTTGGTGGAAAGGATTAGTTACATGTTGCTAGCTATTCCAGGTTTTGCATGCTAGATGGTATCCAGCAGGCTAGATTTGCTGACTCTGTGAAAAGGCCTGTCCCTCTCCTGAGGACAGGAAATGGGTGTGACTCTTGTGGGATCCTTGGGATGAAGAATGGAGAGGAGATAAGAACAGAGAGGGAGAGGGAGGGTGGGTGAAGGAGAGAGGAGAGAGAAGCAGTAGTCAAAAGCTTTCAGTTTTTTCACAGTATTTCATTTTAATTCTTGTATTACTTTTTGCCTTTTATTTTGACATTATTGGGATTCACATAGAGTTATGAGAATATAGTAAAATCTACTTGCCCTTTTACCCTGCTTTCTACTGGGTAACATCATAGGTTATGCATCTCTCCCATCCTGCATTTGCTTATAAAATAACACCCTGAGGTTTAATATTAATTATAATTGCTTGGCCAATGGCTCAGCCATATTACTGACTAGCTCTCACAATTAAATTAACTCATTTTTACTAATCTGTATATTGCCACATTGCCAAGGCTCAGGAGATCTTGTCCCTTTCCCCATCTCCAGAACCCCATATGTGTTTCTCTTAGGGTCCTCCTTGTTTCTTGGCTTCTCTGGAGTTTAGATTGTGGACTGGTTATCCTTTGCTTTATGTGTAATGTCCACATACCATGCTTTTCTTTCTGTGTCTGGGTTACCTTACTCAAGATGGTTTCTTTCAGTTCCATTCATTTGCCTGTGAATTTTAAGATTTCATGTTTTTTCCCCGCTGAGTAGTACTCTATTGTGTAAATGTACCACTGAAACTATTCTTACATATAAGCAGCATGACAAATTTCTTGTTTAAAAAAATGTCTCACTCTGTCTATGGGGCCTCTGGTAGTAGAACCATATTTATCCTTAGTGTAGACTTTTGGAGCCCATGCCGCATAGAGGGATACTCCCTTACCTTAGACACATGGAGGGGAGGGCCTAGGCCCTGCCCCAAATGATGCCACAGACTTTGATGATCCCCCATAGAAGGCTTCACCCTCCATGGGGAGCAGAAGAGGGATGGGGGGGTTGGTGGGGGAAGATGGGAGGGAGAGTGAACTGGGATTAATATGTAAAATAAGATTGTTTCTAATTTAAATAAAAAACAAAACAAAACAAAATGCCCCACTGAAAAGGGTGAAGAATGGTGGTCATGGGCATTATTAGTTCCACTCTGAAGAAGCAGTGAAATCCTCGTTGAGCCATTACTTCAAGGTTGCACAGTTATAGCTCCTTTCAAAATTTTTAGCTAAATTCCCATAGTGAACTGAAAGAGGACTTTTCTGGCCCAATAAGAGTGAAGTGTTCTTTGGAATGAAGCAAGATATTGGATACTGTAAAGTAACACCTAGCTGGGCTGAATCATACACGATTGAACTTTCAGTGAATATACCATGTGGCAATTCATGCCTGATGCCACAGCTATTTAGAAGATAAAAGAACACAAATACATCTTGATCCCTATAGGAGACACGACAGCTGTATCCTAGGGAGAGTTCATAGGCTTGAAGTGGCAGGTTTCTCATGCCAACAAAATGTGTCATTTTAATATCTACCCCAGTATAAGTCACAGGATTGAGTTATGTTAAGAAAACCATGAGCTGATGCAAAAAAAAAAAAAAAAAAAAAAACAAACAAAACACAATGAGTCCTCCCAACACGGCAGAGATCTTCACACTGGCTGCAAAATTTGACCCAAGGGCTCACAGGAAACAGGATGTCATAGTTTCTGTTTCTGAGGGTGTGTGCCTAGAGTACAGTTTTTGGGTCCCTTCTTCCAGGGTGCTGCTAACTGTTCCCCAAGGTGGCTGTATTATAACGGGGTCTCCCCATCTCTGCTGAGATGTGGCAAGGGTTGCCTGGTTTCTTCCTGGCCACTGTGCTGTTTTAGTCTTGCTGATGTGTGTGTGTGTGTGTGGTTTTAGTTTTCTTTTCTCTGATGATGCTGAGGCTATTTGAGGTGCTCATTTGCTGTCTAGGTCCTCCTGAGTAAGATGTGTCTCTACAATTCTTAGTCATAGTCTAATTGGATGGTTAGTTTTTTTTATTGCTGGGTTTTGGGAGTTCTTTTTGCATTCTAGATATTTGTCCTTTATATTGGATGTGTGGCGAATCCCTTGTCTGTGGTTGTTTTCATCCTCCTCACAGGAATCTTCTTTTTGAGTGAGGTTTCAGTCTTGTTTATCTCTGTCTTTGGTGTGTGCTTTCAGTGTAAAGGCTGCTAACCACTTGTTCCCAGCGTTCTTCTGTTTCCTGTCTGTCTAACCTAACCTCTTATTTTCAAGGTTTTTCAACACAAATCTCGTGTTAGTTTTTAATTTCTTTTGAAGACGTCCCTGCTTGTTTAGGTTGACATTGTATCTTTATATTACCTTTCTTTGGCCTTCCTCTCTCTCTCCCTCCTTCCCCTCCCTTCCCTGCCCTCTTCCCTTCTCCTTCCCTCCTTTCTTTCCTTATTGACTGCAAGGACCAGGCAGTGGTAGCGCTCACCTTTAATCCCTCTGTTCTGGAGACAGAGGCAGGTGGGTTTCTAAGTTCCAGATCAGCCAGGACTACACAGAGAAACCCTGTCTCAAACAAAAACAAAAACACAAACAAAACGAAACAAGAAAAGAATTGACTTCAAGGAGCTGAAGCACTAACTGTTCTTGCAGAAAACCTGTTTGATTCTGAGCATCCACGAGGTTGCTTACACCATCCCTAACAGCAGTAAAGGGATCCAGTTTCTAACCTCCCTGGGCACTAGGTATGCATGGATACATGCCGAAGGAGATTTTCTCCATCTATCTCAGTCGCACTGGATTGGTTTTCTCTCTACTCACTGGGTCCCACAGCCACTTAATGAAATGGCCACTCTAAGACTTAATATCAGTTACAGTTGTTTAGCCAATGACTTAGGCTTCTTACTGGCTAGCACTCTCTTAATTATTAACCTATTTCTATTAATCTGTGTATCTTCATGTGGCCTTGTCTTACCAGATAAAATACGCAGATATATAAAGAAAAAAGTAAACCTTAAGGGGGGGGCAACAGCAAAAACATCTCATTTCCCCCATTTTGGAAGCATCTAGCTAGTCACCTAGACCTCTGTCCTACCATGAGGCTCTGTCCTGCAGATGCCCCGCATTTCTGTCCTGGTCCTTACCAGTCCTGTGGGGTTGATGCATAGATCCTAGACTCCTGTGGCTTAGTTTGCTCTCTTTATGTACACCTGTGCTTGCTTGCTCTCAACCCCCAACTCACGTTGGAATGTCTACTTTGGTAAGGGCTGTTTCTCTGCCACCACTGCCTTTCCCCGAGTCTGTTCTCACCTCTGCTTGCTAGGATGGTGCATGTTTCATGGTCGCGTACGGCTTTACTCCAGTTCCACATGGAGCTTGTGTCTACAGCTGTCTCTAATCCTGATTGGAACTCAGCTGTGGTTGCCTTGGAGAAAGTTTGAAACTCCACTGGATAATAAACTGGGCATGAGGTTTCATTGTCATTTTGTTCAGACAGTCGTAGAACAGAGTGAGAGTCAGGAAAAGTTGTCAACGAGGAAAGAAGAGTTTACCTAGAAGTGCTTAATTTTGTTCAAGTTCACATGGTACATTTTCAGTCCCGATTTTGTGCCTGGCATGCAGGACTTAGGTAGTTCAGAGAGTTGGTTGGAGACAGGATTGTACCCTCTAGGAGGCAGCTCTGAAGTGTTGGGGAGGTGGTAAGTTGTGTTCGTGGAGTTCCTAAAGATGTTTTAGGACTTGACTTCTACTTACTGACCTATGTATATAGTTTGTTCTCAGAGTTGTATTCTGGGACCTTCACTGGGATGTTAGTGTGAAAATGTATTTCCAGTGAAAGGCCACTCTTGGGTATCTGATTTTATAAATAGAATTCTTAAACTGTGGTTTTAAAGAGTACCAGGACATAAAAACAGTGACAAACCACCCTCAGGGCTCTGGTCAGCCAACAAAGGGGACTTTTATTTAAAAAGTAAAGCCATGGGTCATTTACACTGTACTGTGTTTGTTTTGAATTTATCTTCTGATGTTTAGCAGAAGCAAACCTCACTCACCTGTTCTGTTTGTTCTTTTTGCTCCTTAGGCTGCCTTCCAGGAGAACGTGGGGAGACAGGTATGGCCACTTTATAAATCTTTATTTCTGAAACTTCCTGTAGGCTTAGAGGTGGGAATCTTGACAACTTTAGTTTCATATCTTCTTGTACTGTTGGGTGTGGGTAATGAATGTGTGTCACCTCAGAGCAAGCTAATAAGCATGGCAGTCCTGATCCCAGACCCACCATAATATGACCAGGGAGAACTGATTCCCAGGAACCGTTTGGGAGACCCTGTATGAGTGTTTGATGCAGGTAGGATCTGGCTTCACATTCTGCTGTGGGCTATACACGAGTCCGATACCAGGACTCTATCCTGGTGAGTCCCTGGATTTTATAGGCCTCAGCTTTTCCCTAGCTTGTGATTTATTTGGAGGCTGGGTTCTGGCCTCACCTTCCAAAAGCTTTGACCATACAGCTGCTCTTGATATTCACCGGTGGTGTAGCTGTGCTTGGGGCTGCCTAAACCATGCCTGTGCCTCTTGACACCCATCACAGGCCTTGAAAGTAGGGTTTTGATTCATTCATGTGTAAGATTCTGGCACACTGGAGTGTATGGTCAGACTTATGGGAGGCTGGAGAGGGACTAGAGCAGTGGTTCTCAACTATGGGTCGTGACTCCTTGGGAGTTGTTGAATAACCCTTTCACAGGGCTTACCTAAGACCATTAGAAAACACAGATATTTACATTACAATTCACAACAGTAGCAAACATGAAATAGCAATGAAAATAATTTTATGAATGGGGGTCATCACAACAGGAGGAACTATATGAAAGGGCTGCAATATTAAGAAGGTTGAGATCTACTGGGTTAGAGACTGGGAAAAGTGGCAGCTATCAAGATGAATCTGGACAGGGAGGAGAGTTCCTGAGTGACACCAGCTAAGAATGATTGCTCTAAGGCTTCATGATAGAAGGTGGCTTGGGTGGTTGTTAATGTTACAGGTGAGGACGGTAAAAGGATGGTGTGCAGAATAGGCTGTGTGTGAAGGATGATGGAGCGTGGGGATGTGGGGCAATAATATTGTCAGAAGCCATATGCTTGTAGTAGAGGATGCGGAATGCTTGGAATAGTTCAGGAAGTAACAGGCTGCCCAGTCAACCCCTGCCTCTGGAGGGGGGGGGGTCCTTACGCTTTCCCTTGAATTGGCCTGCTGGAGATGTAGGTCTTTGTGTGTGTGTGTGTGTGGGTGGGTGGGGGTGGATGTGTGCTCTGTTCCCTTCCTGTAGCCTGCAGGATCTTTGCAGGTTATGATTGTCCAATGGGCAGTTGTCATGTCTAGGACCAACATGAGGCTGTTTGGATTGTTCCTGGGTCATAGTTCTGTGCAGGTGTTTTTCCAAGACTACATGCTATCATGTATTCAAGTGAGAAATCTGGGGTGCAGGGTGTTGAGGTTCTTTTCTGGGGAAGAGAGGACAGCCACCTGACCAGACAGAGCCTTAGCCTATTGCTTGCTCTGTTTTGGGGTGATATGGATACTGCTGACCACAGTGTAGATTTGCCCATCCTCCTCCTTGGTCACAGCCAAACCTGAGCTCCACTTGCCTGCCAGTTACATGCTATTGTCTTCTTGTGAATCAGGCTGCAGTGGTACCTTTGCCTGAGCTGTGCGTTTCTCTCTCATTGTTATGTATGAGTCTGGGTTCTCATTGATAAATAATTACATAATCCAAAGCATTTTGTTAAAGCAAAAAGTTTTAACTTGTTGCAGAAAGGTTCAAAGCCACCCCCACCCCTGTTTTGTTCATTGAGCTAGGGTTTCTCTGTGTAGACCAGACTGGCTTCAAACTCACTAAGATTCACTTGCCTCTGCCTCCAGAATTCTGGGATTAAAGGTGTGGGCTACCACCAGCCACTGCAAAGCTACTCTTAATTCAGCAAGCAAGCACTCCTAGTACTTTTAACCCAAGGCAATAGGTTCTGTGCCTCACAGACTGACTGGTTAGAGCTTGGTCTCATGTTACTTGATTGGCAAATTCAAAGTGGACCAGCAGTTTGCTAGGAAGAATGAAATTTGAACATATATCTTGACTTTACCAATATGTTATCTGAAGGGATTCTAGCTAAATGGTGTCTTTACCAATTTCTTTAAACATTGAATTTCCTCTGTCTTTTTTTCTTTTTTTTTTTTAAACTCTGATAGAAAAGACACATTTCCCACACCATAAAGTGGGCACTGTGGCTGAACCAGGAGCCACACTCCAGTCACTGTACTCCAGCTCAACCGCCCCCTCCCCCCCATGACTTACTGGTTCATAAGGCATCTCAGTTCATCCTCCTCCTCACAGGCAGAGAGTTGGGGCAGTCTTTCTAGGAGGGCTGTTTTCTGGGTAGTGTTTGTGAAGTTGTGAGATTTTTAATGAACAGGCTCCAGGATTGGCTTGCAAAAGGGTGCAGAAGGCATTGAGGGTAAAAATGAAGGTCGTCTGCATGGACGAGTTGCTTCCTCTACTGGCTTTGTTTTCCAGCCCTGGCTGGTAATAGTGGCTTTTCCTCTCAGCCTGTGCCTGGGGTATCCCTAAGGGCAGAGGCCATGGAGCAGGAAGCTGGCAGACCTCAGATGTTTTACTTGGGCCTGTGTTTTTAGCTGTTCTGGATCCCATATGGGTGATGCATCCCACCATGTCCTCAGACTAATTAGCATTTATATGTAGCTTGAGGAATAAACTGTTTTTGACATTGTCTCCATGGTAATAAATAGCCTAGATTTCACATGGAAATTTAGACTCAAATTGTAAATGTCTTTATTTAGTGTCAGTTTCTTTGGATCTGGTCATATACATGCATGTGATATAGATATACCTCTGATCTGTTTTGAGCTGGCTGTGCAGAGGGGTGACACCTTATATGTGAGTAGATTGCTCCCAGTGTGAGATGTGGCGGGTGCTTGGCGCTTTTCTTGGCTTTTGCTTGTCGGACTTGTGACAGCTTTGTGCACAGATAGGGAACCTCATCTGTTACTGGGATGGAGCCACCTCTGGGCTAATAGCTGCAAGACTTTCTACATTTGGCTACAACTTTTCTACATTTACATTTTTAAAGAAAGTTATTTATATAGTTTCTAGATTATATGTATATTTTTACCTGTAAGTGATAATGTTAGAGAATGCCAGTCCTGTGATGATTTTAGGGCTGGGGCTCCACTAGGAGCATTCTTGGTTGGGGAGAATAGAGGAGCCTGCTTCTTGTTTTTGAGTTTGGGGAACTGATGGCTTCTTTCCTTGATGATCTGAGAGGTTGACTGTTAGCCCTGAGAGTGATTGTTTCTCTCAGCCTCATTCACCCTTGTCACAGGTAGAGAGGTGTGGGCCCTACTCCAGGTTTCAAAGCCAGGCAGGGGCTTGCCTGCCCTCCTTTGGCAGTTCTGCTCCATCAGGCTTTGGAATCGAGGGCTGTACTGTTGTCTTTGTGACCAGAAAGGGGGACCAAGTTCCAAGAGTGGCCATGTCAGCACTGTTGAGACCCAGTGTCTTTTTAAAGAAAGGACTTTCATAGCATTGAAATTGAAACAGTGGGTTTGCAGAATGAGCTGTACCAAGTACAGCATGTGGCCAGGCAGGATAAACACTGACATACCAGCTGGGCATTCCATGAGCCACGTGGCTCAGCTTTGGCTGCCCTGATTCGTGCATGTGACCAGTGATTTCACATGCCACTTCTCACTTTTTCTTTACTTTTACTTTTTCCAGGGTACTTTCCCTTATGGAATTGATATTTTGACTACCGCAGACTATTTTGCAGTTGGTAACATATCTAACTGTTTCCTGGTTATAAGGTAAGTTTTAATGTGTGCAATATAACTGTAGTTTAGTCTCTTTGTCTTGGGTGCCAAACATCAGCTTCTACCATCTCTTCCTCCATTATACTGTGGTCTACTTGGTGTGAATATAGCTCAAGTTGTAGAGAGGAGAAACTTGAGTGGGAACAGTTACTGAAACTGTTCTCATACCGACTTGATGCTCAGTGGTACATGTCGTAGAAGGTGCCTGCTCACACTTCAGTGTGGTGATTAGACCTTCACATCTGCCCTGCTCAGTCTTCTCCTTGTTGCCATCCTAGGTTGGTGCTGTTCTGCAGACCTTGGTACCATGCAGGGAATAGCCACAAGCACAGCTACGTTTGTCCCTCTGTGTGACAGCTTTCCCACCAGGTGTCACAAATGTATTGGTCTTTCAAAATGATATTTTGGATTCAAAGTGACTGTGTATCTTCTAGTTGTTTTTGTGTGTGTGTCGGAGTTGTAATTATCTGATTGTCAGATCCGTAAGAAAGATGATTGAGAAATCAGGTCAAGGAATAAATATTTATACCCATAACTGCTGTTTTCAGAAATCACATCGAATTGTTTTTACTTATATAACTTAAGTGCTAGGGAATAGTTTCACACTGTAATAGTAAAGTGAAAAGGGTGTGCTTTTCGGAAGTGGAAGAAACATGCCAAGTACATTTTTTAAGAAAGTTCCTGACTATTTTATACCCTGGAGGTAGATTTCCTAACAGCCCTGCTGTGCAGACCATGCAGAATTTACACTTCTCCATAATCAGCCTGGACAGACTTTAAAAAATAAATAAATAAATAAATAAACAACTAAAAATAAAAAAGTGATCAACCCCTTTCCCAGGAAGAATGTGACCAAACTTGCCTCTTCTGCATGCCATTACCCCATGCTATTACCCCTCAGCCAGCACTCTGTGCCTTGTGTCCATGTGTTCTTTGTTCTCTGATCATTAGGGCTTGGATGTTGTATGTGAGGTTCTGTGACCTTTTTTGGAGTTTGTTAGGTGAAATAGCTGATAGTTAAGTTGAGCTTTGGCAAATTCTACTTGTTGCTAAGGTTTCCACACCAGTCTAAAATGTAACATATCATTATGTCCATTCACTGAAAATACATGAGAATGTGACCTAGCCCTAGTGTGTTCCTTCTCCAGTACATTGGACCTGTGTGATGCTCAGGTCTGAGCAACAGATCAGCTGCTGTCTTATGAGGGCAGTCCAGTAACAGGTGTTATCACATCCTAGTACCGCAGGGCCTCTGACCAGGGTATCATCTCCCCAGCTGGACCCCGGAGGGCCATGTTGTGGGGCCTTAGTAAGCCATGGGGTGAAGTAGGAACATAGTTCCTGTGCTGGATTTTATAGCAACTTGACATAAGCTAAAGTCATCTGAGAGGAAAACCACAATTAAAGAAAATGTCTCCATATAAATCTGGCTATAGGTAAGCTTGTAGGCATTTTCTTAATTAGTGATTGATGGGGGAGGGCCCAGCTTTTCTTTTCTCTTTTCCCTTCCCTTTCCCTCTTTTCTTTTCTCTCCTTTTGTTTTTTCAAGACAGGGTTTCTGTGTATTGCTTTGGAGCCTGTCCTAGAACTCGCTCTGTAGACCAGGCTAGCTTCAAACTCACAGAGATCCTCCTGCCTCTAACTCCCAAGTGCTGGGATTAAAGGTGTGCACCACCAACGCCCGGCTGGCCCAGCCTGCCTAGGCCGGTGGTCCTGGGTTCTATAAGAAAACAGACTGAGCAGGCCATGATGTCGAAGCCAGTAAGCAGCACCCCTCCATGGGCTCTGCATCACTCCTGCCTCCAGGGTACTGCCCTGTTTGGGATCTTGTCCTGACTTCCCTGGAAGATGAACAGAGATGTGGAAGTGTAAGCCCAAAAATTCCTTTCCTCCACAAGTTGCTTTGGGTATGGTGTTTATTGTAGCAATAGAAAACCCAACTAAGATAGTCCCCAAATGCAATAAGCTTGTTCAGCACTGTGTTCTGGTGAATTAGAAACTGATGTAGAAGTTGGTCCTCTGGAGCAAGTGGTGTTGGGGTAGTAGGCTATAAAGGGTATCAGGAAGGGACTGGGTACCGGATGGGCCCTCTCTGTCGGTGTTGAATTGTAAGTACCTGTGGCAGTCTTCACTTGGGCAGGATCCAGGTTGTTATAGAGGGATGTAGTTGGAGGTTTTTCCTCTGTCTCTCCTGGTCCCGCTGTACTGGTTTCTCTCCTGCCCACTGGGTTCCCACAACCATTTATGAAATAATACTCTAAGGCTAATATTAAAGTATACTTGTTTGGCCAATGTCTCAGACCTATTACTGGTTGAAATGGGTTATAAGTTAACCCATTTCTATTAATCTATGTATTGCCACGAGGCTGTCACTTATTGGTAGGGCTCCAGCATGTTATTCCTTTTGTGGCTACATAGCATCTCCCTGACTCTGCCTTCTTTCTCTCAATAACTCTGGATTTCCCGCCTAGCTATATTTTGCCTGGCCATTGGTCAAAACAGCTTTATTCATCAACTAATCAAAGCAACACATATTCACAGCATACAGGACATCCCATATCATCTCCCCTTTTCTATCATTAAAAAAGGAAGGTTTTACCTTTAACACAGTAAAATTACATGTAGCAAAAGGTCAAGCAAGAATTATAGTTTAATGTTTAGTCCATTTGTATTTGGCAAAATTAAAGAAAATAAATTATTATCTATCTTTGTGAGTCTAAAGTTTTATATCTAATTTACCTTTTATTATAACCAAAGAAACAGAGAGAAACTGGTCCAGGCAAGACAGACAAAAACTTCCAACTACAGAGGAAGTTCCTCTGAGCTAGGTTTTCTGCTATGTAGACCAGAATCAAAGGTGTGGGTCACCATTGCCTAGCTGACCAGGAGACTGGGAGAAGACATAAGTGGCTTTTCCTAGGGGACTGACAGGAATGGGGCCACATCACCAAAGACCTTGGCTACAAAGTTCTATGGCATGTCCCTTGCATGCACAATAGCCAGGTCCATAACCAGGCAGCAACCCTAAAGCCTGCACAGGGCCAGGGAAGGGCAGGATTCCAGAAAAGCATAAAACAATTGGTGCCTCACAGAAGAAGGGAGCAGAGAGAGGGGAGACCAGACCATCAGAGGCCAATCCCAGCTCTGCCACCAGCAATGAGGCAGATGCAGTTGGATTTCTGTGGGTCGAGGCCAGCCTGGTCTACAGAGCGAGTTCTAAGACAGGCTCCAAAGCTTGAAAACAAAACAGAACAAGTTTACTCAGTCTACTTATATTTGCATATGGATAGGTTGGCTGATTATGTGAGGAGCATCACTGGTCCACTGTTCAAGTAGTATATGTTTCCTGAGTGGGAGCACAGATCATCTGGATACTGTGATCTCAGTAGATCCTCAGGACCAATCAATATTTATAAATGCTGTGTGGTTGATACAACTTTTTACTTATGTGTTGTATATGACAATATTATCAAAAGTGAAGTTATGGTCTAGGGTATACTTGCTTATTAGCATATGCAGGCCCTAGGTTCCACGCCCAGCACTGCAGCCAAACAAAAACCAGAAGTGGATTTGTGGGCCAGAAGAACTTTATGTTTAGATTCCTAGGTCTTGTGGCCATTATATACAGGGCCTGCCCTGTCCACAGTAAGTCATTCCAGCTCTTGACAGTGGCAGGCCCTCGATAGTTGTTTGGTAGAGACACTAAATTCTTTTTCATTCTCTGCATGGTGGGGCTGAACTTAGCTTCTGGAGGCTGTGTGTGCATTGCCCTTGATGCTTCTGATGATTTTTTTTATGGGCCGATGTCCTTACTAAGTTGAAGGATTTGGTTATTTCAAGGAAGTCTGCTTTGATACCAGTAGAAGATACTTTTTATCTGTGTTTGCTTTGACTTTTTTTTTTTCCTTAGAAGACATTTTCTTTAGAGTTTTTGTGTTTTAATACTTCAGCTTTTATGGCTCTAGTTTTTTCATTTAATTAGAAAGGTCCACCCCACCTACAGATCATGTTTTTAAGCCCTACCTTGTTTCTAAGAGTTATTTTCCAGTGGTGCTGGGATGGAACCCATACCCTCAAGCTTGCTAGGTGAGCCTTCACACCGTGAGTTCTACCCTCAGCCATGTAACTTTTATCAGTTTACTTGCAACCCAATGTATGTCCCTCATTATTATTCAGTTAGCAAGTGCCGAGCGTACCCACTCAGGGAAACCACACTTTCACTGGGGTCTCTGTGATCTGCCCTGCCTGGCTCTGAGTGCTGGTGCTTTGCATTAATACTGCTTGCAGAGTATGTCTCCTCGTTTGAGCTCTTCCACTGAACACTGATTCCCTGTTGTGGGTGCCTCTGTATTGTGATATCCCTGCTGCTGTGGTGCGGTCAGCCTTCCTGCCAGGGTGATTAGCAGTTGGTCAGCAGTTAGGCCTTATTCATCAGAATAAAAAAAAAAAAAAAACTCAAAAATGCCTAGACTAGATCAGAGGACAGGATGTCTGACCCATGCTAGGCCTAGAGATTAGACAGAGACAGAGTGTGGGTAGGCTAAGGGTCAGTCAAACTCAACAGACTGGTCTGGTGCACAGGATCTGTTCTTATTATTTTCAGTCATGTATATGTGTTACAATCTGTGTTAGCACATACTATACATGTGTGGGCCCTTGAGAAGGCCAGAAAAGGGTGCTGGATCTGCTGTAGCTAGAGTTACAGGCAGCTGATAGCCTTCTGACATGGGTGTTGGGAACCAAACTCAGATTCTCTGCAGGAGCAGCAATGTTCTTAACCATTAAGTCCTTTCTCCTGAACTTCTTGACACAACATATAAAATGAATGAACTGCAAAATAATCATGCTAATGGAAAGAAATTAGACAAAGGTAAAAAGTCTATAACAGAAAAATAATTTGGTGGTAGATGACAAGTATGCTCATAACCTTGTTACCCATCTGACAGTTTAAGTGTCCTCCTCTGTCAGACTTAGCAAGCTTTATACTTTGTATGCATGTAACATGTGTTAATTGCACATCAATAAGGCTGTTATAAGTGATGTATAGAAAAAAGGCACAGTTGGCAAACTGTTTGCACTAAAAAATTATAAGGAAAACAAAATCCAAATAACTGGCCTACATTTGCCTAGGAACTTTACTAAACAAAAGAAACAAAAATTGAGTAAGCACATGGCAGTATGTCCAAAATAAGGTTATTAGCAAAGATGAAATGCCTTGAATGGTAAGACATTCAAAGGCTGGCTGCTGCCAATCTCAGGAAGGTATGGAGAGGCCAAAACCACACATTCACAGTTCCATACAAAGTTAAATCTCCACAAATTCCCATGTTAGTCTTTGCATCAGAGAATCAAAGTACACATCCGCATGATTAATCTGTAACACAACTCATACACCTAAGGCTCAGGAAACATCATGGAAGAGGAGGTGGGAAAATTGCAAGAAGCAGAGGACCAGAGCATCTTCTATGAGATAATGTCTTCTATGTATGACAGGAAACTATACCCATGACTGCCTAAACAAGACCTGTCCTATTACAGCAGCAGCTCACATTCCAATGTAGATGGGGAAAATCTCATAGGCTGCAACTCTAGATGAAGAGCTTTAGGCAATCAATGGCTGCTGACAGAGGCACAATCAGTCTTTTCCAGAGTCAACCTCCCCTGGCAGGTTATCCAGCTCCCAAGTGGTCAGCCTTAAGTGTATTAAATGAAACCAGCAACACTAAATGAACTCAGAGGGTATATTTAAACATACCCACCCACTAGTAGTTAAAGAGGTCATGAAATTGTAAGGAAGTCAGAGGGTGGACAGAAGGAGTTGGGGGGAGAGGGTGGGATGAAACTGATGTAAATACCATACTCATGTTTGTAATTAAAAAAAAAAAGGGTGGGGGTTCAAAAAGCCTAATTAAATAGAATAACAATAAATCTTTAAACAACAACAACAAAAAGCCAGGTTTGATGGTGCATGCTTTCAATCCCAGTGCTTGGGAAGCAGGCTGATCTTTGGTTTTGAGACCAGCCTAGGCTACATACTAAGTTCTGTGCCGCCCAGAGTAGACCCATAGTAAGACCCAGGCTTCAAACAAAAAGCCCATTCCTTTGTCCTGCCTGTGATGTGGACAGATAGACAGTCTGCTTCTCCATTAGCCTCACGTGCATGGAGTGTTCTCCTGTTCACAGTCCTGGGTACGCTACCTAGCCGTGTGCATTGTTTCTGAATGAATGCTCTCCTGTCTTGAATAGCTGAAGATGCAGGGACTGTTTGGGTCATCTGATAGGTACTTTTTACTTTTGAAGGAATGGTCAAACTATTTTTGAATGTAATTGTTTTTGTTTTCATTCTCAAGAGCAGCATATGAAGGTTCTGGCTTATCCATGTTCTTTATTTTAATCTTAATTTTTAATACATAAAATCATGGCTTAAGAGAGTTTTATACATATGTGTCATTGTACCTGCTCATATTTGTCCCTTTCTCTAGCTCTTAATGTTTTCCTTTCAGTGTGTTTATTGCTGGCTTCCAGGAATATACAAAGCCGATGATTGACCACTTGGTCGCTATGAAAATCAACCACTGGGATGGGTAAGTTTTGTGTTTTTGTGACTCTATGAAAATTCCCTCTTTCCTCCTAACAGGAGAAGTTTAATTGAGCTTATAAGTTCATGTGTATATTTTCTCATTGTAGACAAACTGTTTTAAAATAATTATTTCTGAGAAGTAATGAAAATCCCAATCTCTATGTGTGGCATGCTTGTTAATGAACTATCTGTCGCTGGTCAGGCAATTCTGAGATGTAATTATATCTGAATCCCCTTGTTATATATAATAGGGAAGCTATAGCTCAAGGACAGGACAGTCCAGGCAGCTGGAATAGCCTGGTCTCCCTGGTCGTTTGACCCGCCTCCATACTGATTCTGCTCTGCCTGGCCTCCTTAGGTATCTTATATGTTGTCACCTAAGAGCTGAGCAGACTTTATAGTGATAGTTGTCAAAATTACAGTGACAGCTTTGGGGCCTATTTCATAGGTAGTGAAAGGCAAGTGTGTAACTTAGATATATAAACATCTCTAGGCAGGCCTGGTCAGCCAACACAGAGCAGATGCTGCAGAAATTATAGTCATGGCATCCCTTCCAAATCCCAGTGTCCGAGTGGGTCTTTGTGGTTGAAAGACCCAATCTGACACTGGGGACTGTGTTTTAGCTTCCCAAGAACCAAAGGCCTTTCAAGTATTTGTTGGTTGATGCTATGCTTGTATAGCAGTGTACAGTCTGCTTTGAATTCTGTGGAGTGAGGAGCCTCTGGCTCAAGCCTCTATGTTGTTCACTGGGCTAGCTGTGACCACCTACCAGGAAATTTCTCCTTTCCTTCAGGAGATTATGTGCCAGGCATGCAGGCAGACAGAATATTAAATCTTTATTCTGGAGAAGAGCGCCTAGGCTTGCTCAGCCAGAGGCTAATTAAATTTCCTTTCATATTAACTTACCAGCCAACAAGACATTAAAAAAACACATTGTAAATATGCAATCCCTGGATTAGACTAAATTTTTGAACTTTTGAAATCTCTGATTGATTTTCTAAATGTCACTTGTTCTTTCCTGTGTTTTGAGTGGGGCTTCCTTTTTAGATGCATATATACTTCTAATTTTTCATCTTCTTGACATATTTATCATGAAATTTTCTCTTTGTTTCATAGATTTCTTAAAGTGTAACATGATGGTGAATCTGTGCACATGGGCTGTCAGCTTTTTCTTTAAAGGGGCAGTTAACTCCTTAGATCTCTCATATATATATATATATATATATATATATATATATATATATATATATATATATATCCTCTTTATGTGACCCTTAAAAATGTAAAAACTATCCTTAACTTAGAGTCTTGCAAGAGAGGCCTTGGGCAGTTTTTGACCTGCTGACTACATATTGACATGTCATCACAGCAGGTGTCAGAATCCTTTCCCTTTTTAGTCGAGTAATATTCCATTGTCTGTATCTACCATTTTTGCTTATCTATTCATTATTGATAGATCCTTGGGTGTGTCCATCTTAAGGCTGCTGTGAATAATGCTGATGTGAGCTCTACTAACAGCTACTGTTCCTTCTCAGGGCCATCCGAGAACTGTCTGCAAAGGCACTCCACAACCTCACCCCACAAGTACCTGAGTACATAGCCTCTCATGGTAGGTGTGCATACCACTTCCTGCAGCACTCATGCAAGTGCACATGCGTGCACATACACAGCAGAATGATGTGCTATTCTCAGAGTGGATGACGATGGTGTCTTATGTCTGTTGCTGAAGAGTAAGCCATAGGTTAAATCGGGATAGACTTTGAAGACAAATGCACCCAGCATGTTTGTCCAGTGGCAGCTTTGGGTGGCATCAGGCACATGTGCCATCCACAAAACAATAGGTTAAAAGTGATGGGGGATTTCAGGGGCTCATTTGAGTTGTCAGTGCCTCTAGATTGATGTGTACTTAGAATTTGGAGCCCTTCTGCTTTCTCCTCCCTAAACACCAGAGGCTGGCATGGAGAGGAAGTGTCTGTCACCTTTTATGGTTGCGTGGCCTTTGATCTTCCTGCTGTCCTCAGGCAGAGTGCTGCCATTGCCTATCAGAACATGGCCGTTCTCAGCTGTCCCGCACTGGGCATCTGGGGTCCTACATGCCTGTACTGATTTATATGCTGTGACCTAGCACATTGCCCTGGTGGCTCAGGAGGAACTGTGGTGGTGACCCTGCCACCACCAGAGGAAATACTTCTAAGTAATGAGTTGTCCCTTGTGTGCCCTTCAATTTGACTACTGCAGTATTCCCGGCACTGCTGTTGATGACGCTGAATCCAGATCTACACACAAGACACGGCGCCATCCTCTCCTGTGCAGAGGTCACCTATGCCCTATACAAGCTGGCTTCACAGAGTAACAGGTAGGATATGCCATCTGGGAAGCTAGGAAACAGTAGTGATTTTGTCAGCTCTGATTGTTGATCATTTGTGTTTTTAGGGTCCCATTTTATGTTGAGGCGGTTAGTGGTTAGGACTACTCTCCTAACCACAGGGAAGGACTGCTGATTGGCATTCATAAGGGGTCTGTGCTACCTCTGCCGTTTGTTTTCCCATCATGATCCCAAGGCTATGACTCAGACACAAGAGCAATGGCACTGAGCAGTTAATTTGTCACTCTCTCTGTGTGTGTGTGTCTGTGTTTCTGTGTACATGTGTGCACTTGTGTGTCACAGATCATGTGTGTAGGTCAGAGGAAACCTTGGACATCTTCCTCATGTCCCATCTTGTTTAAGGCGGGGTCAGTCTTGCTGCTCACTAGGCTAGCTGCCCTTTGTGCTTCAGATGATTCTCTGTTCTATATCACCCATCTTCCTGGGAATACATATAAGTGCACCACTGTGTCTGGCTTTACCTGGGTTCTGAGGATCTGAACTCAGGCTGTTTGACTTGTATGGCAAGATATTTTCTTGACGAGTTATCGCCTCAGTCCCCATTTGTCACTTTAATAATTTAAACTACTTGAAAGGGTAAGTGGTGGCATACTCTTTTAATAATTTAATACTACTTGATTAATAATTTAATAATTTAAACTACTTGAAAGGGTAAGTGGTGGCATACTCTTTTAATCCCAGCATTTGGGAGACAGAGGCAGGCAGATCTGAGTTCAGACATCTATACAGAGTGAGTTCCATAACAGCTGGAACCCTGTCTGTGAAAAACAAAACAAAACAAAAACCCCAGAAAGAAAAAGATGAAAAGGTAGGTGCAGAAGTTTTCCTTGAGCCTTTCCCCTCCCCCATTGGCTACATCTATAATAGAACTGCAAAGCAAGAAGTTAAGACCAACAATGAAGCATTTCAAGAGCTGTGTAATTTCCTGTGCGGTTGACTTCTCAAAAGTAAGATCTTATAGACACAGTAGCATCACTGTCCTCCCCTTAGGTTCAAGCTTGAAACTTGTACTTAAGTCATTTCCTGTTGCATTAGGTGGCTCCCTGGGTCAGGGTGACAGCAGATTGGTCCATGAACCGTTTTCCTGCCTATCAGCCCCAAGGAGGTTTGGTTGTTCCTTGGCCCCAGAAAACTGCTCATAGTCTGTATAGGTGGAATGGGTACCTGGTGTTGATGGCCTTGCCTTCCTTGGTTATAGTAAAAGGTACATAGACCATGACATTTCTTAGCAGTGTATTGTAATGATATGATATATTTGAGAGCCATTCCCAAGCTGTTGGGTTTATACATGGCCTCAGAGTATAAGGTTCTACATGGTTCTGCTCAACACATAGGAGAATTCAGACCTCCAGGGCACTGGGCTCTGTGTGGCTCTGCCTAGCACCTAGCAGACTAGATCTCTAGGGAGTTGGAATTAGTTACCACATAGCTCTGCCTAGCAAGTAGTAGATATCCAATCCCCAGTGTGTTGTGACTGTACATAGTTATGCCTAAAACACAGGAGATTCTAGCTCCATAGGTAATTGACACTGCATAGCTCTGCCTGGCAATGCCATACATATTTCAGAAGAGAGCAGATGTTCAGTATAAAATATGATTTACATTATAGCACATGCTCAGTGAGTTACCATGTGAATCAGGCAAGGTAGAACTCTCTGCTGGAGTCTTAAGTGCTAGGTTGACTGTAGCAGATGTTTTTCTGAAGACAGCAGAAGGCTCCTGTGGGATTCCATGTAACCCTGAAGGGGACTTACCTCATCCACAGTGTCAGCAGGGGCCTGATGTCCTGATCACAAGGCTGTGTCAGAGCATAAAGGTAGCACCCAGATGCCCATCTGCTGAAACCAGTGCTGTGTGTGTGTGTGTGTGTGTGTGTGTGTGTGTGTTTGTGTGTACACAGATGTACTTGTCTTGTCCATGTGTGAAGGCCAGAGATTGACAGTGGGTATCTTACCTTCCTTGGTTGTTCTCAATCTTTCCTTCCTTCCCTCCCTCCCTATTTTTGTTTTTTTTGAGATAGGGTTTCTCTGTGTAACAGTCCTGGCTGTCCTAGAACTCACTTTGTAGACCAGGCTGGCCTCAAATTCACTAAGATTCACCTGCCTCTGCCTCCCAAATTATGGGATTAAAGATGTGTACTACCACCACCCTGTTGTTTTTTTTTTTTCTTTTTAAAATTAAATTTAGTGGCTGGAGACCATGTTCAGTAGTAAAGAACACTTGCAGAAGGCCCAGGTTCAGTTTCCAGCACCTGAATAATGGCTCACAAACCTTTGCAATTTCAGCCAGTTCTAAGGACTCTCATACCTTCTTCAGGACTCCATGGGTATCACTCATGCATATGGTGCATATATACATACTGGAAAAGTACTCATACATTTAAAAAATAAGATATTGAAATTACATCTGTTTGAGAGAAGGAGAAACAGAAATGTGTGGTCATGAGTTTGCCATGGTGCACATGTGGAGGACAGAAGACAACCCGTGAGTCCCAGAGGTTGAACTCAGGTTGTCAGGCTTAGCAGCAAGTGCCTTTGAGCATCTCTCCAGTCCCCAAAACAGCTGTAATTGAGGTGGAAGTGGGAGATCTTCAGGGATCGTGAGAGCATGAACAAGAAGCTGATCTCTCTGAGTCTGTGTGTTCTTTACTGTGAACCTGGGCTCCGACTTAATCTTCATTGCACTCTGTGCTGTGTTTCCCTATGTAGACCAGTCACAGACTATCTGGGTGAGAAGACAGTGCAGAGCCTGAAGCAGATCCACCAGCAGGTTTGTGCCATCCCTCTGAACCCCTTCCATCTGGACAGGATTTGCTTCTCTAGTTGACCAAGACATATGACTCTGTGGGTTCTCTCCACCAACATTACTCTTGGGGGGTTTATCTGGAACTGGTAGTTGGGCTAGACTTGTTCTCTGCAGCCAGAAGCCGTCTTGTTGGGTGGCATCGTAATCAGTGGGTCTCAGGGCTGTACTAGTGTCTCATTGTGGGCCTTAACAGTTCTCAGCTGAGGGATCGGATATCCTTCTATAGGGTTAGGGACCTAGAAAACAAAGGCCTTTTATTTATGTCTTTGCCCCTGTGGCCCTAATCTCCTCAAATTTAATACCAGATTTTGCACATTTTAGGGATGGGAAGAAAGCATGTATGTTTTTCTGGGATTTAAATAGCCTCAAAACCTATGACATAAAAGAGAAAAAGTATGAACCCAAGATATTTTCAAGGAATTAAAATTCCTCCACATTCCTAAGGAATTAAGTGGTTTTATTGTTTCTTACTGTAAATATTTTTCTATTCCTTACAATTTTCCTTTTTTTATATAATGGTTTGTCTTAGGTCATAATGACTGTGATGAGGCTATTTGGTTAGTTTTAGCATTTCTTGCTTTAAAGTGGAGCCTGGCATTCTTAAGTGTTGGAAGTGAGGGTGTGGAGGGCGGTAGCCCTGTGCAGAGGCTGAGGATGGAGCTGCTGTGTCCTCTGCACCAGGACTTCCTGTTTCTGAGGAATGTAGATAGTGACAGAGCTCCTGCTTTTAGTTTTTGTGGGAGTTTAAAATACATCTAAAGAGCTTAGTGGAACTGGCAGTAGTTGTGTGAATATCCACAAGTGTTAGATGTACTCATATTACTTTTGAGTTTCTTCCGGAGACAGAAAACACCAGAGCCATTGGGCATAATTAGTTTTCTGCCTGAGTGGTGACCAGTGGGCCAGCATGAGAGGGGCCACCTTCTTTCTTCATGCCTGTGTGCCTCAGCTTCCCTTTAGAGATCATGCACCTAACCAAGACCAGGCACAGTGGGGTGGGCCTTTGTCTTCTGGCCTTCCTGATTGGCTTTCTGGCAACTAAAAGTTCATCTCTGTCACACTGATATCATTCTTATGTTGATATAGTCACTGTTATAAGCATAACAAATTATTTGACTAAATAACTTAATTAACTTTTCATTCTTTAATTTTAGCTTAGTGATCGTCATCTTTACAGGTAAGCCTACAGAGTAAAAACTTGTATGTGTAATGGAAATGTGTGTTCTCTGGAACAGCTGGTTCATTGAAGCACTTAAATTGTGTGTATGTGTGAGTGTGCACTTAAATTGTGTGTGTGTGTGTGTGTGTGTGTGTGTGTGTAAAACATGCCATATGCACTAGTGGAGGTCAGAGGACAACTTGTAGGACTTGGTTCATTCTTTTTATCTTGTGGGTTTCAGGGATTGAACTTAGGTTGTCAGGCTTGGTGAAAGGCATCTTTACATGCTGAGCTGTTTTGCTGTCCCTTGTTGTACTTTTAATTAGCTAACAGCTCACCTTCATCTGTCCTTACTGCTATGTGTTTACTTTGAAGGCATGCAACTGTCACTCAGCTGCAGCTCTTTGGTGTCTTTGGGCTTTTTGGAAGCTGCATGTTTCAGTGTGTCCCTGTGAGCTCTGTGGCTGAAGACAGTTGTAGCCTGCCCAAATGAGCAGGTGTTACCTATCTGCTTTTGGTGACTGTTGACTCTTGGGCCCAGCACCTTGAGCGTTCCCTGTCTCTGTAGTCTTCCTCCTTTAGATTCTGTGCAGGTAGGATAATATATAAAGCCTTCAGGTTTGGTTCTTTCTTCCAGTGTGATTTTTGAGATTCGTCCATGTTAGTGTGTATGTTATTTTTCTGTTTTATTTTAGACTGGGTTTTACTATGGTCCACTATGGCCTTCTCAAAAAAAAAAAATATTTATTTATGTATGTTGATGTTTTACCTGACTGTATTTCTGTAGACAACATGCACACAGTGCCCAAGCAGGCCGGAAGGTGTCTGTTTCTTTCCTTCAGATGGTTGTCAGCTGCTGCACGGGCACTGGGAATTGAACCTGGATTCTCTGGAAAAGTAGCTAGTGTTCTTGACTGCTGAACTATTTCACCAGTCCTGAGAATTACCTTTAAAAAAAAAAAAAAAAAAAAAAAAAGACAGGGTCTCACTATGTTGCCCTGGCTGTCCTAGGACTCACTGTAGACCAGTTGCCCTTGCATTTGCAAAGCTTCATCTGCCTCCCATGTACTGGTAAGAATATACCTCCACATTTGGTCCTTCTCTACTGGCAGTTCAGCTGCTTCATTTTCCCTATGCTGAGGTTCCACCAACCTTGTTTGTTTTGTTTTCTGTTCCCTTTCACTGCTAAGAAGCAATGTGTGTGCTTAAGGAGTCATCTCAACTCAGTATAGTATGGAATGAAGCTGCTGGGCACATCAGCTTGTATCTTGGTGTACATGTGTGACCTTGGGGATTCCTTGGGGGATATCAGGAGTGGTTTGGCACGTGTCTAGATCACCCAACCTATAACCCTGTGTCCTAACAAGCTCTGCCTCTGAATGTTTGTGGTCTGCAGTGGTATACTGTACTGGTATTCATTGTTTCTAATTTGTTTGTGAATATAGTTTATGTGTCCCCAGTAACTTAAGTGATGCTGAGCATCCTGTGTTGATTGAACACTGCCTGTCTCCTGTGGAGTGACCATTCATTGAATTCCTTTTTTCCTCCTTTGAGACAGGGTCTCTCTGTATATCCCCAGCCATCCTGGCACTTCTTATGTAGATCAGGCTGGCCTCAAACTCGTAGAAATCTGCCTGCCTTCCGAGGGCTAGATTAAGGGCACATACCAGCATGTCCAGCCCTTACTCACTTTCTTAAAAATAGTTGACATCTGTCTTTTCTTGTTGAGCAGTCAGAGCTCTGTATATTCTGGATCTGAGTTCTGTTAGACACAGGATTTCCCTGTTTTTCTCCCATTCTGTTCATTTCTTGCTGTGTTGTTTCTTTTTGTGATATGGGGTTGAACACTGACTGTCCTGTACTCTTGAAGTGGGAGGCCTCACTTCCTACTTCTTAATGAGTAGGTAGTAATGTAGGTACACACAGTGAGCTATGCAGTGCCCGAGAGCTTTTCTGAAGCTAAGATTATCCCCCCTTTTGGGCATCCGGGCCTTTCAGAACTGCCTGTCACATAAGCCTTACTCACTACATTAATCACTTCTTTCTGTGAGACCTTGAAACATTTTCCTTCTTTGCTTTTGCTACAATCTGTTCCTGAACCATGCCCAGGTCTGAGTAAAAATACCATTTAATTTGGAGGGCTGAAGAGATGACTCCACAGTTAAGATCACTGGCTGCTCTTCGGAGGACCAAGGTTTGATTCCCAGCACCCACATGGCAGCTCACAGACCTTCAGATGGTGCCCAGACATACATGCAAAACACTCATACACATGAAACCTTTTAAATCTATTTAACTCTTGCAGTGTTTCCTGAAAGCTACAGAGGGGACTATTTTTAAATAGTTTAGAGATTGGGAAGAACATGTGATTTTATTTGGAGAGCTTGCCGCAAGCCACAAGGCGTCAGTTGTGGCACCTCAGTCCCCAGATAGGATCATAGGCACCCTCTGTGGATGATGATGACTGGGGTTGCTGCTGATGCCCATGTTTCTGGCATCCACAGTGTGTTTCTGAATGGCATTGGGTCAGACTGATTTTCTAGCAGGGTTACTGGTAGTGAGAGGCTTAGGGAAGACTCTAGCCTATGGCTATATCTTCAAATGAGTACTCATCACTATTATAATCCCCGTGTTGGAAAGCAAGATGTAGGTGTTTTCCTATTCTGCTGTTTATCCTATAGCTTAATTTAACTTTTTTGAATAAATAGTTTACATATGATAAAGCTCATCAATTTCAATTTAGTAAGATTTGGCAAGTCTGGGGTAGACAGGCTTCCCCCAGCTCCTGGTTCCATCATAGACCTGCTTTCTGCTGTTCTAGGTTAAACATTTTTTTTAAAGTATTCTGCATGTGTTCTCTGTGTCTTTTCACCTCCTCCTTCTGCTTACATTTTCTTCTGTCCTTTTAGACTATATGAGGAATATAATAGTTGCATTAATGATCTCATGTTTGAACATTTTTTGAGTTGTGGTCATGTTTTCCTGGTAGTACTCCATTGAATTTCCATTTTTTTCCCTAAAATTTACATTTCTGGATTTTGAACTCTCTCTCTCTCTCTCTCTCTCTCTCTCTCTCTCTCTCTCTCTCTCTCTCTCTCTCTCTCTGTCTGTCTGTCTGTCTGTCTGTCTGTCTGTCTGTCTCTCTCTCCCCCCTACCTTTTTTTCTGGTTTTGTTTGGACACTTTCAAGACTGTATCAAAGCCTTTGGTCATCCAGAGCATCGTTAACCTGCTTCTGATGCACAGCCACTGTAAGGATCCTGCCATGACCTCCCCTTCCTGACTGACAGATTGTTTCCAGCCTGAGTAGATTGAGAAGCATCCTGCCTCCTTCTTTCATATGTTTTCTTCTACACTAGAGTCCTTCCTGGCATACACAGCTCAGTGTCAGCTGTAGACCCTCTCCTGTTCTGTGTCTATGCTACTGGACAGCCAGGGGTTCCACTTGGGCTTCAGCTACATCTGCCCATGGGAACTTCAGTGGTGACCTGAGGTATTAGAAGTATTCATGCTGCACTGGCTTCCAGAGTCTGCTGTGTGGCACACACATTCTCTGGCTTCCCAATTGTTTAAGGCAGTTCTTGTTATTACTTGGGTCAGAAGCTAAAGCCTCCTAAGCCAGTGCCGTTTTCTCACCTGAGCACTTTGCGGCTCCTGCTTGCTAGCATTGCAGGTTGGGTAGCTTCTGGCAGGCAGGATGGGTGATGCTGAACAGTAGTGTACCATTGCTTTGGACCATATGATGGTCATCTTGGCATTGTTGTGAAGTGTGGTTCAGCAGCATGTGAGATTGGTTCTGTGTGATTTATCAGTGATGACCAAGTGTCTTGTGGAAGCTCTAAGGACAAGAGACTGCCAGAGGATGATCTTTGTTTCTTTCCAAAAATGTATCTCACACTTTGGGGGTGGGGGCTAAGTCCCCTAATTAAAACTGTTGAAATGTATTTATTGATTGATGGGATGTTTCATATTTTATGTGTAAAAGATTTTGACTCTGTCTGTTCCTTTTTGTTTTTAGGGGTCTGGGAGGAGAACTTATGAGACAATCAGGTAGGTCTGGGGTGAGAAGGTGCTGTCTTTCATCCCAGTATGAGGAAGAGTACCCTGAGGTCAAACGAGGCCTCCCAGTAACAAGTGGTAGTCGTTCTTTTCTGTTGGAGACCCTGCTACTGCCCCTGGCTTGCTGTTGTCCCAAGAGGAT
The DNA here is from genome assembly GCF_943737965.1 of Phodopus roborovskii. Classification (NCBI taxonomy): domain Eukaryota; kingdom Metazoa; phylum Chordata; class Mammalia; order Rodentia; family Cricetidae; genus Phodopus; species Phodopus roborovskii. The sequence continues at coordinate 34,956,017 of NW_026125052.1, forward strand.
GTGACCGGGCTCTGAACATGGTCTAGTGTGTCCAATTACTCCATTTCTCAGTTCAGGGGCTCTGATTTGTTTTACATGCCTCTATACTATCCCTCACAGCCTGCTGAGGTCATCTGGAGGCTGGATCTTAAGGTCTACATTCAGAGGCCATGTTTCTACAGGCAGGTCTACTGTGAGTCTTGGCATTTTCCTTGTGGTGGACAGGGGTGGGGCAGCTTTAGGGACAGGTGGTCTTAGAGTACCCCACATTGGGATAGACAGGTGGCACCAGTCACAGGCTAAAGAGCTTAAGGCTCCTATGATCATTTTTAAAAGCAGTGCCCTCTGAAGGGCTGTTATGCCCATGCAGGCTCCCTGGTTGTCTGTTCAGTCTCTGTGAGCCCCTGTGAGTCCAGGTTGTTGATTGTGTGAGCCTTCCTGTGGTGCCCTTGACCCCTCTAGCTCCTACACTCCTTTCTCCTCCTCTTCTGAAGGATTTCTGAACTCCCGCCTAATGTTTGGCTCTGGGTCTCTGCATCTGCCTTTATCAGTTGCTGGATGATGCCTCTCTGATGATAGTTGGTCCAGTCACTAGTCTGATCACAGGAGACAGCCAGTTCAGGCTACTTATCTGCTATTGCTAGGAGTCTAAGCTGCGTTCTCCCTGTAGACTCTTGGGAGATTCCCCTGCTACGCTACTGGTTTCCACCTGACCCTGAAATGCCTCCCAATAGTTCCCCTTAGCACTCTCCCCTCTGTGCGCCCCCAACCTGATCGCTCATGTTCCCATCCCCACTTACCCTCAGTCCACTCACAAAATCTCTTCTGTTTCCCCCTCCCAGGGAGATCTGAGTGTCTCCCCATGAATCCTCCTTGTTACCCAGAGTCTCTGGGTATAGTTATCCTTAATTTACAGCTAATATCCACTTAGGAGTGAATACATACAATGTTTGTCTTCCTTGGCCTGGTTTACCTCACTCGGGATGATTTTTTCCTAGTTCCATCCATTTGCCTTCAAATTTCCTTCTGTCCTTTTTTTTTAAGCTACCATGTGGGTGCTGGGAGTTGAACCTGTGTCCTCTGGATGAGCAGCCAGTGCTCTTAACCTCTGAGCCATCTCTCCAGCCCTTGTCCTTGTTTTTTAAAAAAAAGCTGAGTAATACTCTATTGTGTAAATGCATCACATTTTCTTTATCCATTCCACAGTTGAGGGAATCCAGAATCTGGCTATTACAAATAAAGCTGCAATGAATATAGTTGAGCAAAAGCATCCTTGTGGAATGATTGAGCGTCCTTTGGGTATATGCACAAGTGTGTCATAGCTGGGTCTTGTTGGTACAGTATCTTAAGTTGTCTTCTCTATGTAAGTCACATGCTAACCTGTTGTGTTCCTACCCATGGGTACATTCATTATTTTCTATGTCACAAATCAACACAATAGCACTAATAGATGATTAGCATTATCAGAACATCAGGTCCAAAGTCCATCTGGGACCTATCATTGAGGGTAGTGGGCCTTACTGCTCTGTTTCTAACAAATTGTAGCCTGGGGCTACCCTGAATTGTGCTTCCATAATGAACCTGTGCCTTACGTGTTACACCCCCAGATGTCCTCCTGCCCTATACCTGTGGACCTCAGGTACCCATCTCCCTACATCTGTGCTTACCTGCTCTGTATTTCTGAACCACAGGTGCTCATCTGTCTTATACCTGTGTGCCTCTAGGTGTTCAGCCAAGCCCTCTGCCTATGCAGCCATTTGAGACTTTGTGGATATTTTTGTTTGGTTTGTTGTGGTTGTTCCTTTTGTGAGACAAAGCTGACCCCAGGCATGGATCAGTTATTGTTTTCATTGCTAGTACAAAATATCAGAAAAAGCAACATAGGGGAGTTTTCTTGCGTTTGTTTTTTGCTTATGGGTTGGGGGAACAGACCATCATGGCAGGGAAAGTGACGCAGCAAGACCAGCTGCAGCTGCAGTGGGAAATAGAGATGGATGTTGATGCTCCACTTCATTTGCTCATGGAGAGAAACCATGGGATCGTGCTGCCCACAGTTTCTCCCCGAGGAAGCTTCTCTAGAAACTTTAACAGACATATCCAAGAAGTTATTTTAAGTCCTATCAAGTGGCAGTCTACATTTTCCCAGGACCCAAGCTGGGCTAAGATGCTCTACCACCAGTGTTAAAAGTGCTCTGGGTTCACACAGGTTCTTTTTTGTTTTGTTTTGTTTTTTGAGACAGGGTTTCTCTGTGTAACAGCTTTCGATATTTAGGAACTCACTATGTAGACCACAGAGATCCATCTGCCTCTGTCTCCCTGAGTGCTGGGATTAAAGGTGTGTGCCACCACACCTGGCTCACACAGATTATTTTTAAGAGGGGTCCCCAGGCTTCTGTGTCCAGGCTAGGTCTACAGTATCTTCTTCCTAGTGTCCATCTGGGGAGACAGCCAAATTTGCTTATGGCCTGTCCAGCATTAAAGGTGGGTGAGAGAGTTAGGTGCTGGCTATGTACTTTTTGAAAATAATGTTTTTTCTTTTTTCCATAGTGTGTGTTTTAATAAAGAACTTGTCACTTTCCAGAATGCCCTTTAAAGGTGACACCGTGATAGGTAGGTGCTTTTCTCAATGACACAGTTAATATTTTCTTAATACTGTTAATCAAGTTACAAAATAAGAGATGAACTTGTTGGGGTAGGATGAAGGATTATAGTTGAAAAAGTCACAATATTGGTACATCTGATCTTGATACTGCAGCAAACCCCTACCACCCTCTTCTAGAAAGGACAGGGAAGTTCTTCTGGAATCTTCCATTGGCACTTTTCCCTGGAGCTCTGCATGACACCACTGTACCCAATCCTGGACATTGGTGGTCTTTCCTCTACTGGTACTTAACTTACTGCGTATATGGTTCTTATTGCTGACACAGAGACTCAGTCTTCCTCAAGCCTGCTGTACCCTAGTCTAAAGTTACTAATTTTATTTAGCTGAACAGAGTATGCATATATCCAGTTCATTTATTGGATATAGTTGGGTTGAAGTTGGGCTTAAGTTGCCAGGGACCAGGAGAAATTGTCCAAGTGAAAGAGATAAGACAAGATCACTTGAAGCTTGCAACTGTGAACAAAACAAAAAGTCCCCTATCATGATGTGCAGGTCTTTGGTTTATAGGGAATGGCATTTTCTGCATAGTGGTGGTAGAAGCAGGGTACGTGGGTGCTGACTTTTAGCAGCCTGAGGTGGGCTTCCTCGTGGAACTGGGGCCCTTGGACTTCAGTGCAGTGTGAAGAACGTTCACTCTAGAGTTTCTCCAGGATACATTCTAGAGGTTACCATCTGCTCTAAAACTAAGCCAAAGATGTTTGTTGCTTTAAATATCGGCTGACTACTCTGAGGGAGGTAAGTCATTATCTTTGCTTCTTGGGCAGATGGTTGGCAGTGGCTGATAAATGACACTCTCAGAAGTCTTCACTTTATTTCAAGCCATTCCAGACAACAGATCAAGGTATGCTAAGCACGATTTCTTTCCCCTGTGCAGAGAACGACAGAAATGCTGTCTATAGTGCCGGTGTCAGTGACCCTTTCATGCACTAACCTCACAGTCGACAACACCATCATTGGGCTTGCATGATTTACACAGACAGGTAGCCTAGAATTTCCATGGGTGAAGCTACTCTTTCTTACTACACTTTCTGCCGCTACCAGTCCTCTTCTCTGTTTTGCTAGTAATAGTATGCTTAGGTCATGCCTGAGTTCTGGTAGCTGTAGGTTAGGTCTGGAAAGTATTCACATGAAGGTGAAAAAAAAAGGGGGGGGGAACCCCACAAACCAGACTCTGCTTGAGCTCCTAGATGCTAGGGCTTATGTTCACATCTCGGGGTCAGGTGGCCTTAGGTTGGCAGACATGTGATCCACTTTTTTAGGTAGTAACTGTTGATGTTTTGGAAAGGCTCCGATGTGCCAGATGAGGAGTGGAAACACATTCATGCTTACATGAGCCCCTGCCTAGCCTGCGCTTCTTTCTGTGGGATTCTGGTATAGTCTTTCTGGTTAAATTTGGAGGCCTCCTGGTTGATGTCTCAGAATTTTCTTTTAACACTGTCCATAATCAAGTCCCACTGGCCACAATCATGATATTCTGTGATGTTTAGTGCATGTAGCATCTCTGACGTACTGAGGAACTCCCATGCTGATTTTCACCCAGTCCCTCCTCAGTTTCTCTCTCCTTGGTTTTGGGGCGGGGTTGATGGAAGGATTGAATTGAGTTGGAGTCCTCTATTGCAGACTGTGGAGGTGGGGAACCAAGGGGACACCACACCACCTCCTGATTTGTATGAGACTGCATCATCCTGCCTCCATCAAGGTTACTGGGCTAAGACTGGTTCCTCACCCTGTCTGTTCTGAATAATTTTCTGTTGGAGATGCCAGTGGACTCTCCTGTTCTCTAACCCAGGTCCCAGCAGTCCACACAACACACTCAGTCCCCACATTGCTTCTGCTGTGAAGGAAAAAATGTTTTGTCTTATATTAACCGCACCATAAAAGAACACACAAAAATTGTACTGTGTGGAAGAATAGAGTTCTCACTTTAGGTTTACTAGTGCAGCGAATTTAAAGTGATCAATACATCTGACAGGTGCTGATATCAGGTTTATTAGAGAAACCAGGGTGTGGCATACTTTGTTTTTAAACGATCACTGTGCCAGACTGCAGTGATGCATACATCTGTGGTTGAGGACTTCTCAGATGCTTTATTCACTCATGTCCTCTTCTGTTTTAGGAGGCAGCTGTCTCGGCCCTGGCCGCCCTCTGCAATGAATACTACACGAAGGAGCCTGGGGAGGCAGGCTCTACCACTGAGAGTGAGTGAACTGTATGTTGGGCCCAAAACAGGGATCCACAGTATAAATGGGAGCTGGGTGACACCTGCCCAGCAAGCTTGAGCTGAGTTGGCCAGTGGAGGCAACCCTGTGATCATCTTTCTGGACTTAATCTCTCAGAACCCACCCACCTCATGCCAGGCAGCTGGGCTACAGGAAGAGGGTTCTCAGTTGCACAATAGCCTTCACATGGTCTCTCCTGAGCCACCTGGGTTCAGGGCAGGTCCTTAGATTCAGCGAGAGAGCATCTTAATCTGAACGGGGAGCTTCCCTGGGACACGACTTACTAGAGATGGCATAAAAATCACTTGTCCACACCTGGCTGTGGTGGAGCACTCCTTTAATCCCAGCACTTGGGAGGCAGAGGCAGGTGGGTCTCTGAGAGTTCGAGGCCAGCCTGGTCTATAGAGAGAATTCCAGGACAATCAGGGCTACACAGAAAAACCCTGTCTCAAAAAACCAAAAACCAAAACCAGGCAACCAAACACAAAAAAAACCAAAACAGTAGTCTACATTTTTTATGATTTTTTTTTTTCTCCCAAAAATACTGGAGTTTGGTGTTCTGGCAGATACTTTTTGTGTGTGGTCTTATATCTGTGTGTTCACATTTGTGCATATGGAGGCTAGAGGTTGCTGTTGGGTGTCTGCTTTAGTGTCTCTTCACTTTTTTTTTTTAAAGGTAAGGTCTTCTACTGAACTTGGGTTCACTAGTTATGCTGGACAGTGAGTCTCAGGAATCTTCTTATGTACCTCCTCAGTGCTGGGATTATAGGCATATGCTACCATGTCTAGCTTTTTTACAGGGTTGTCTGGGATTCAAACCCAGGTCCCCTTGCTTAAACAGCACTTTACTGAGTCGTCTTCCCAGCCCCCGGCAGACTTTTTCTTTTTGGTTTTTAATCCTTATCTCTATTTTACATGTGTGGGTGTTTTGCCTGCATGTATGTATACCTGTGAATCACTTGTGTGCCTGATGCCCACAGGAACCAGAAGAGGGTGTCAGCTCCCCTAAAACTGGAGTTATAGACTTTAGTAATTTTTACAGTATCCCTCAACCACAGGCAACTTTATGCAGACAGTAACGTTATATGCAGTCTGTCTTTTAAAAGTAGAACAGCAAGGTCACATTGTACTTTTGTCTGTTTGAAAATAAATGGTGTTCCCAAGTAACCACTGCTGTGTTGAAACTTGGGTACACTGCAAAGAGGCTCGAATGTGTGAATGGAGAGTGTTACACTTTTCTTCCCCTACATCTGAGGATGGATGGAATGTGTTTCTAGGGATTCAGTGAATGGGTCCTAGCAGCCAGTGATGGCCAGAGTCTGACAGATAGCACTCAGTGATGGTGTCTGCCCTCTCTACTGCTTGCTGAGCTGAACTATAAAAGAACAGAACTAGCTACTCACTTTCCAAAATTCTCCCTCTCACCCTGCTCTGAGCCCCTAGGCCTCTTAGTTTCTGCTTCTCCTTTAAGATCTTTGCTTCTGCCACTGCTACATTCATAGCCTTGTGTGTCTGACCAGCAAGCATTCATCGCCTTGGGCACTGCTCCTCTCATCCCAGAATTGCTTGGTCACAGTGTCCCAAAGCTTCGCTGTCAGCTGGGAACTGTATTTACTCCTCTCTTAGTGGACTCTTGTTATTAGGATGTTGTATCTATCAAAATCATTTATGTACTTAGTAAGTACAGGTGAGAGTTCTGAATGTGTCTGCTATTCTTACCATTGTCTGATTTACTCCCCTAACAATGAAGCCATGTAGTTAACATTCCTAATGAAAGCTAGGTTTGGTAGTGCATGTGCATGATCCCAGATAAGCTATCATAGCTCTTAACCCATGGGGAGGCCACAGCATTGTGAGTTCAATAATCAGCCTGGTTTAAATAGAAGGACTTTGTCCCAAACAAACGAAACAAATACAAAACACAAAGGAAAAAAAAATCTTGAGTCCAGTGGTGGTGGCTCACACCTTTAATCTCAGCACTAGGGAGGCAGAGGCAGGTGGATCTCTGTGAGTTCAAGGCCAGCCTGGTCTACAGAGTGAATTCCAGCATAGCCAGGACTGTTACACAGAGAAACCTTGTCTCAGAAAATCCAAACAAACAAATAAATGAAAAAAACTTTTACATCTTAAAGAAACTCTAAAACCACCTTATATAATTTTTCTTATATCTTGTATCTTACTTTGAAGGTATGTCTACATCAGAGCATTGTCCTGGCTTACCTGATACACCCCACGTGTATTTCTGAGGGTACCACTAGACAGAGGCCACTTGTAAACATTTCTTTTTCTTTTCAGCAGAGCTGATTCCACAGTACCTTGCTGAGCTCCAGAGCCCAGAGGAGATGACCCGCTGTGGCTTCTCCTCAGCCTTGGGTGCCCTCCCAAGTTTCCTTCTCAGGGGTCATCTGCAGCAGGTGAGCATGCCAGCAGCGCCAAGAGGGCACAGGTGTGAAGGGCTGGCAGTTGATCTGCACACCTCTGGTTGGAAAGGAATTCTCAGCATTAGCACATGTGACCATGAAGGCAGTGGCTGCTGGACCTGCACTCACGGTGTGGGCTAACTGCTCTTGCAAGGCACACTTGAGATCACTGTGCTCAAGACTGTAGGATAGGAAGGCACTGTCTTAAGAAACTGCTGCCTCTGTGCAGAAGCTAATGCCTGAACACTTCTTCCATCCCTGAGCCATCTCAAGTTATTTCCTGAATAATAAAACCATATAGCTAAAATTCCCTAGGACATTTTATTTACCTGATGTTCTACCTTGTTTGTAAGTCATGGGGGGAGGTAGACTAGATATGGGCAGAGGCCGCTAGCCCCACGGCTCAGCCTGGTGTCCTATGGGCTTCTTTTCTGCCTGTGCCTCAGAAGACTGTATCATGCATTATTATTTTTGCCTCCTGTTGAGACACTATTATTTTTTATTAAGACAGTGGATACCTTAACAGAGTAAGGTGGTTCAGGTGCTACCCTCTCAGGCTTACTGGGCCTTCTTATCCAGCCCCTGTGAGCTTGAATGGCCAAGAGGTATTTTCTCTGCTGGTTCCACCATTGAAAGCCTTGAGTTGACAAGCAGTTGAGTTAAGAGGCTTGCCCATTTCTTCCATCTAGGTTTTTATCCCAGGTGACACATGAGGCACCCTCTGCCTCAGTACCATTTTCTCACACTGTCTTATCTACTTTGATGTGGCCTGCTCTCTCCCCATTGCTTGTCCTTCTCAGAGCCCTAAAGCATTTGTCCCTGTCTTAGCCCTGGGCTTGCCTCCAGCCTGGCTCTGGAGACTCTCCTTTCCCCACTCACCTAGTCCATTAATCTCATCCTTTTTTTTTTTTTTTTTTTTTTTTTTTTTTTCCCCTGTGAGTTGAAACACCAGGTTTGGTCCTGCTAGCACCCCTCCCCCCTCCCCCCAAGATGCTCTTGCTATTATTGTCTGTCTCTGCTGCCTGCCACACAGCCTGGGATGCAATAAGACAAGCTCTCCACATTTGCTTCTATATAAATGGTTCTCTTTCCTCCTATGGGCTCAGGCAGCTTTTGATGATGTGATGAGTAGGCCCTTTACCCTGTACAAAGCAGAGTATAGCTGCTGTAATAACGGAACTCACCCTGGAATTTTTTCCACTTGAAATGTGGATAAACATGAAAGATTTTAGAACTGAACTATCAGTTCAAGAAGTAATAGCCCTAGGCCTACAAGGTGGCTGAGTGAATAAAATTACTTGCTGGGCAAGCCTAGTGACCCAAGGTAGAGAGAACCAACTCCACAAATTTGTTTTCTAACCTCCACACACAGACTGTAGCATGTATGATTGTATACACACACACACACACACACACACACACACACACACACACACACAGAGCAGGGGGAGTGGGTGGGAGAAAATATATAAATACTATTTCCCATTTGTCGTTGGGAGCCAGAATGTCAACTGTCCTTTGTCCATGAGGGGAACAAGACAGGAATATCTTGTAGGGCTGAGACCAGATGCATAGCAATTGCTGGAGTCTGGGTAAAGCAGAGGGGAGGCTGTGGGATGATGGGATGACCCCTTTTCATATGTTCTTCCAGAAGCTGAATCGGGACTTGTTGTCTTCTGTGGGAGGTAGCCCCTATGAGCTGCCTTGCTAGCCGTACCCATGGCTACTGTGTCCTGTGGCTCCAGAGCCACATCTCTAAACAGAAGTGTGTTGACAGCCATGTCTGGTACTAAACATGCAGCACTTAGGATGGTGAAACAGGAGGGTTCTTAAGCTCCAGGACAGACTGGGCTACTCACTGAGACTGTCTAAAAAAATGCATTTACTTTGTAGCTGATGCTTCTTTGGTGGACTTTTTTGCCCTTAGGTTCTCACGGGTCTGAGACTAGTCACCTGTACCTCTCCCAAGGATGTGAGCTTTGCTGAGGCCAGGAGAGACAGTTTGAAGGCGATATCAAGGTGAGCCTCTGGCATAGCAGGTGGGCATCAACAGGCACCACAAGGATTATCTATCATGTTAGCATAGGAAAGAAATGTATAGAGATGTTTTGTTATTTCTTGTTTTCTAATTTCTTCCCCTTTAGAGCATTGTCAGGGAACATCTGTATCTTCACCTCAGAAACCAAGGAACAGTGGTTTGAGGCTAGCCCTGGCAATATTGAGGCCTTACCTCAAACCAAAGCATTATGCTGGCTTTGGGAACAGCACAGTGGCAGGGTGCTTGTTCAGCATGTGCAAGGCTATGCGTTCTCTTCTCAGTACTGCTAAATAAATGAATAAAATGGATGAAGAATTTGGGATTGTGCCTCAACTTGAGGCTGACAAAAGGGGCAATGCCTGGATCTTGTTTAGTGACTTCTGTCAGTAGGTGCAGTATGCAGCGCCATGTGGTTCAGTAAGCCCATTCAGTCCTGACTTCTCACAGCAGCATTAACCTTTTCATCAGGGTGGAAGACAGAAAGAGCCAGCTACCTTGCAGACTGTGGTCGCAGTGAAGGTGACTTCACAGTGAGCGCCATTCTGCACTTGCTGTGGGGAGGGTGCCCTGGGCCTCTACGTCTGCCCCAGGCTCCTATGCCATGCTGGATGTTCCCCACAGTAAGACACTTCAGCTATTGTAATGTGAAGGATGAGCTCACAAGCATGCATATTTTAATTTCAGAGTTTGCCAGACGGTTGGTGTGAAAGCAGAGGGACCTGCAGATGAAGTTGTGTGCAAAGAGAACATTTCTGAGGTTTATTCTGCATTACTGGATTGCATGAACGATTATACAACAGACAGCAGAGGGGATGTGGGAGCCTGGTAAGGAGTGTTTGTAGTATGACTTCCCTGCTGTCTCATGAACCTCCTGAGATAGGGGAGGACATGGCGTCCCAGGTAACCAGAACTTGAAACAACAGGCATTAAGTCATGGTAGAAACTCTCATAGGAGTGGCCTGCACTAATGACTCAGGTGAGCAGCGATGAACTTGTGCTTTCCTGCTCTGCTGCTCAGGCATCCATAGTTTTTTGAGTCTGTCCGATTGTCTTTCCTTCCTCCTCCGGTAGGGAAAATTTCTTTCCCGGGTTGCAGAAACACCCTGTGAGGGAGAGAGCAAGGCTGCTGCTGCTGTTGTCTGAGCCAACATCTCTGCCGTGTGCCTCACACTCCGTCCTGCTGGCTATAGGCAATGTTGTTACATAAGAGTTCAGAGAGGACTGGAGAGATGGCTCAGCTGTTAAAGCTAGGCTCACAACCAAAAACATAAGAGCTCAGAAAGAGCTTGTAGAAGACACTGTCTTGATTGTGATCCAGACACGTTATCCCTTGTATAGGATGTTTCAGACTTTATTTTTTAACATGTTCTTTCTGCTTATTAATTTTCCCTTCCTCTCATTTTGGGTACCTAGCCAGTTGTTCTTCTCAGATCCTATTGACTAGCTGTGCACCCCACTTTACTGACCAGTGTTGAGATCCTCCATGTCCTCCTTGAGAAGGATATATCTTCTTGATTGTGACATGTCATGTGGGCTGGAGTGCCTTGGGACATGTTTTGTTGTGCATACCCTTCCAGAATGTGCTACAGGCTTGACAACAGGCATTGTGAACCCAGCCCACTTGGGGCTGGTGACTTGTGTCTGTGATAGATATTGGCAGGTCCTAGGCTTCTTCTCTGAGGCTCCTGAATTCCCGAGAGACCTGGTTGACCTGGATTCTTCCTTGTGGTTTAAGACCGAGAAATGATGAGTGTTGTTCATGGAAGATGTGAACAGATATCTGTTTACCCATGATGGGGTACTGAAGACAGAATGAAGGAGCAGTTCCACCTAAGTCTGGCTTAGTGAACCCGTGAGTCCACTGGAGTTACTTACAGGAAGGAGCACAGATAGGGAGTAACTCAAAGCAGCTGTATCACTGAAAGGCACTCCATCGCAGGGGTGACAGCTCACAAAAAAAACAACAAAAACAAAAACAACAACAACAACAACAACAACAAAAAAAACAACTGCACCTCAGGAGACTTCTGCCTTAACTTGCAGGCAGCTCGACAGCTGAAGAGTTTCCTCTCCCCAGCAGTTTTTTCTGCTTTTATAACCTAGGGGAGGAAGCTCTGTGTACCTTGCAACAGTCTGAGCTTCCTAAGTTTCATTAACTGCCTGAGTCTCATGAGCTGCTGCTCCCAAAGCAATTTCAGTTTGGAGTAAATAGTTATACAACAGTGTGTTTCTTTGTAGTCTGCCTGGCCCTGAGATACCCCTTCGAGCAAAGCACAAAGGACTGGTGCTGGGTCCTCTTCCTAAGACCTGACCCTTGGGACCTGACCCTTTGCAAAGGTGGGCCTCCAGGATTCTGCTCCTGGGGGGGGGGGTGTAGAATTACCTGTAGTGAATGGTGCAATTCTAGACAGTCTTTAAAAAATATTTTCTTTATTACATCATTTCTCCCCATTCTTTACTCTCTCCAAACTCCCATATACCCACTTTTGCTCTCTTTCAAATTCATGGCGAGCGTGCGTGCGTGCGTGCGTGCGTGAGTGTGTTCCTTCCACTCTCTGAATTCCTTAGTAGTTCTTTGTGTAGGGTTGAGGCTTTGCCAACCCCAGTCCATGTTACTATGTCTGTTATTGTCTTTGTTCAGCTTAGCTTCAGGCAGCAATGTTGGGGCATTTCATTGGTATAGGAGACATAGTCTTATAGCAAACTCTGGTTCACACAGTCTCTCTGCTTCTGCTCCCAATGAGACCCCCTGGGGTTTAGCTGCTTGTGTTGTGTCAGTTGGGCCTGGGCTCTACAACTCTGCATTTTGATTTGTTGTGGTTCTCCATGAAGATCTCTGATCTTGCAAAGAGAAGTTTCCTTGATGAGGGGTGAGGACAACACTTTTCTGTGGGTATAAGGACAAACGTTTAGAATGTAGTTAGGGATTATGCTGGGTTAGTGTGGTGGTGGCAGTTGTAGGGTCTCCTCCCAAGATCCATGACTTCACAAGTCCTGGATTGTTGGCTTGGTTTCCAGTATAAGGCATGATTTCCCTCTTACTGAAGAGGCCTTAAGTCAACTTAAGAGAGCTGTTAGTTTCCCACACAGAAGGGGTAGGATATAACAATAGTAAGGAGTCTAAAAAAGTCATGGAATTATACAAAAATATCTATAATACATTTCAGTTGGTATAAATGTATAATTTAAATAGTTTTCCCATCTGGGCTAAAGGTCATCTAATATAAACCTTAACAACTTATAAAGATGCCCTCTTTTGAGCTGGTGGTCAGGGTTGTCCAACAGAGCCCCAAAATATTACAGGCTGTTGATTGCTATTGCCCCAGGTTGGCCCCCAGAGGTGGAAGATAAGTCCCTAATGCTGAAGACAGCCTGTGTTTCAGACACAGGGCCCTGAGGCCTCTGAGCTGGAGCTGAGCTGAAAGCCTCATCCCTGAGGACTGGCTTTCATGGTCCCAGAAGGCTCCATGCAGACTTCCAAAGGAGGGAAGTAATGATGTCCATAAACCACAACCACTGCCAGCACGGCATGATAACCCAGTGGTCACCATGTACCCGGTGACATACACACCCTGACACTCTGGTTTTGTTGTTGTTTTTATTGATCAGTATCTAGAACTTCTCAGAGATTTCAATTGTTTTTGAGATTCTGCCTTTTTCACTTACTTTTCTCTATTTTCATATTTTTCAGAGATAGTTATTGTAAAGACTGTACATTTGATCAATCTATTTTTGTCGCTTTTTTTTATTTTGGTATTTGCTATATTTTACTTACTATAGTTTTAAACTGAATTTCCTAACTTGTAGTTAAATTGTAGGGCTTTGTATTACATGGTTTTCTCTTAGCAGGTGGTAATAATGGCCAGCCAAATACCACTGAAATCTACTGTTTTAATCTCCAGGTCACTGAGAATGTAAGGGCTTCACAGAGAGGGGCAGCCAAGTCTATACGGACCTGGTGGTGTGGATTGGGCTCTGTGGCGATGTTTTATTCAGTTGCCTTTGCTCCCAGGATTAACCTCAGCACTATTGAACATGTCTTGGCTATGAGGCCCTCTGAGGCTCAGGACCCAGTTCTTTCTCCTTTTCATGTGCGAGTACAGCTTCTCCTTGTAGCTGGTTTCTGCTATGTTGTGCACCACACAGGCAACATGTAAGAAATGTACAGGTTACCCACCTGCACAGTATGTCTACTGTGTGCTTTCTAATTGTGTGCCCATAGAGCCAGGCACATTTCAGACCTCCCTGTTTCCCCTGGCATACTTTACAGATGTGCACCTTTGTCCCTCGGCACACTTAGCAGTCTACTACCCTGTCCCATGGTGCTTTTTTGCAGATCTCCCCAGTTCCTGGCACTCATTGCAGATGTGTATGGCATTCACCCCAGCATGCTTTCCAGATGTCCCTCCCTGCATCCCCTGGCACTCATTGCAGATGTGTACCCCGTGTCCCTGTAGCACACTGTAGGTCTACCTCACCTTCTTCAGGCTTGCTTTGTGTTCAGTGACTGTCACCTGACTTTGAGGAGTCCCCTGGACCCTTGTGCTGCACTGTTGTCTGTGAGCTCCCCTCAGAAGAAGGACCTGTGGGCCTCCAGTGGTAACCTGGTACAGGCCCCGTAGAAGATTTGGTTAAGACAGAGACAACCCCAGGCCTGAGGGTTTGTATTTTCCCTTTCCTAACTCTGGCTGAATCCTGTATCCTGGTTTAAATGGCTGCTTTGCTCTGGAATTAGATCAGTTTTTTTGTTTTGTCTTAATGAATTAATGACAGGCAGCTCTGTTTAGCAGGAAATAAAGTCCTGCTATGGCTATGAATGTTGGTGGCTTCTCTGGTGAGAACCAGAAGTGCCAGCCTTGTGCAGAGAGGCACTACAGGGGCCCAGCTTCACATGGGAGAGGCTGTGGGAAGTACCTGCTTCGATGGTGTGTACAATGTCTTATGCTTTGCAGAGACTTGTCCAGTCTTTCTTCAGATGTTAAGAATGAATCCTCTTGCTTGACAGTATGAGAGATAATAGCATATCCCTCGTCCAGCTGCTGGCATTGGTTTTCTCTGATGGTTTACACTAGTGTGGGGTTTCTGTAATCTCTAAAACTTTCCCTATGTTTGGGCCTTCTGGAACCAAGCTTATGTTTGGCCACTGGGTGTCTCAAGTGTCTCAAGAGTTTTTTTCCCCCTCATGGGATACTTGTAAAATCTATTCTGACAGGACCAAAATGGATGTGATTGGTGGGACCAGGGCTTGGGATCCCTGTCCTAGATTGACCTTCTTATGTCTTCTTAACCACAGGGTCCGTGAAGCTGCCATGACTAGCCTCATGGACTTGACACTTCTTCTAGCACGCACAGAGCCCATGCTGATTGAGGACCACATGTGAGTATCTGAGGACAGCTAGGGCTGCCCTGGTGCCTCCATACCTTCTCAGACTAGCTCCTCTGACCTCTCTCCTGACTCTCCATGTGGCCAGGGTCCTCCTCCTGTTCTGTATCCCCAGGACAGGCTTCATAATACCCACTCCCCCAACCCTATACCAGGACCTCCTTTGATCTGGTGTGTTTAGCAGCCAGCTTCAGAGGGTGAGGCTGTGGTGGCCTTTGAACTCGGGATTCTATAGTTGAGGTTCCTGCGAGGATGGGCTACCAGCCCCTGTGAGTCCCAACCTCTTCTGCCACACTGCTGAGGCCTGAAGTTCTACTGCTTTGTGAACTTTTCAACCTGGGTTCTCCTCCTTCCACTGACCTTCAGTACTGTTGGTTTTCACTAAGAGTGCATCAGCATTTACATGTACCTGTTTTGTGGCTCCTGAGATGTTGGGATGCAGAATGCACTTACACTCATCCTGGGTTGGTTAGTTTTTTTGTCAACTTGGCACAAGCTAGAATTAATTGGAAAGAGGAACTCAATTGAGAAAATACATGCGTAAGATTGGCCTATAGGCATTTTCTTGATTTGTGATTTATATGGTAGGTCCCAGGTCACTGTGGGTAGTACCATTCCTGGGAAGGTAGACCTGAGTTTTATAAGGAAGGTTGAGTGAGCCATTTAGGCTAGTAAGCAGCATTCCTCCATAGCCTCTGCTTAGTTCTGCCTCCAGCCTTGAGTTCTTGTCCTGACTTCCTAAGTGATAGAGATAACCTGAGAATTGTAAGCTGAAAACCCTTTCCTATCCAAATGGCTTTTAGTCATGGTGTTTTATCACAGCCATAAAAACCCTAACTAAGACACATCCTGATGTGGCTTCAGCAGCTACTGACCATAAGGTGCCCACACGTCCCCAGGCTGGCCTCATACATGTGCCCTCTGTTTGCAGATGTGAGCGAGTCATGTGTTGCGTTGCCCAGCAGGCAAGTGAGAAGATTGATCGGTTCCGTGCTCATGCTGCGCGGGTATTCCTGACTCTCTTGCACTTCGACAGCCCTCCCATTCCCCATGTTCCCCACCGCAGAGAACTGGAAAGTCTATTTCCCAGGTACTGTCAGGTACAAAGCCCCTTGCAGCCCAGTCCCTCCAAGCATGGCCTTGAAGACATCCCTTTCTTTCAGGTCTGATGTGGCCTCTGTGAACTGGAACGCACCTTCCCAGGCCTTCCCTCTTATCACCCAGCTCTTAGAACTGCCTACCTACAGATACCATGTCTTGCTGGGTCTGGCTGTGTCTGTTGGTGGTTTGACAGAGTCTACGGTGAGGAGGCATCTGGCTATGCAGAGCAGGAGATACGGGGGACTCCGTCCAGAGGGCTCTGCCCTACGTGTGCACTGCACATGCTCACTGTCTTAACAACCCAGCACCTGTAGAACCCTTGTGTCTTTGTAGTTTGCAGTTGTTTTTGTTTGGTCCTAGGCATTTACTGTTATTGAAGTAGCCTTGGGGAACCAAGGTAGAAGCTAGCCATGCTATGCCACAATAATGCTTTTTGGGTCGCAGGTCAGGCATTCTACACAGAGCCTCTTTGAGTACATGAAGAGGATTCAGAAGGATGCTCAGGTCCTGGAGAGCTTCAGTGGGACCCTCCTGAAGGTCTTTGAGGACAACCTCCTAAATGACAGGTGAGTGGTGTCTTGAGGCTAGGAGGTCATGGCCCCAATCCTATTTCCATAGAGCCTAGGTTTCACTGGGACACATTGTTATACTTAGTAGGTGAGGAGCAGGGCACAGCAAGCTGCCAGGTCTTGCCGGCTCCCGGGTTCTGGCCCTAACACTTTAGTGAACCCAGCATTCATCTCCAGCAGTCCCTCTCCCTTGATGCACTCTGGGCAGGAAAATGTCCTTTTCTGTGTGCGTGTGGAGATGCAGAATACCATGTGAATTGGAATGAGATTCTAGCCTATAGGAATATTCTGTCTTGTCTGTAACAGCCTCATTGAGAAAATAAGAAACCTGAAAAACAACATATATGTATGTGGGGTGATTCCTTTGGATGTGTATACCACGAAGCCTAACTTGTTCACCAAGGTTTCCTCCTGCCCCTCAGAGCCCTCCCAACTGTCCACTTTGGCAGCCACTGATCTGTTACCACCAAAGTCGAGGTGGCATTTTATAGATTTCCATTTAAACAGGCAGGCAGTGTAGTCACTCCTGTCTGTCTGTCTATCCCTCTTGTTGCCCAGTCAGGGCCTGTTGTGGGTGGAAGTGACTCATTTGTTTGGGCATTTCATGTTCCGGGCCTTAACAGACAGCTGCAATGGACATGCAGGGATGAATCGCTGTGGATGCACATTCCCTTTTCTTGATCACACATCTAATGACGGACCGCTGGGTCATGTGTATTACTTGTTAACTTTGGTAAAGCTGCTGTCTCCGTCTGTTGCTTGTCCTACCGGCACTGGCGTGGTCAGTCTCTCAGGTGGCTGTTCTGTTGGACACTCGGTTGCCTTCCTAGTGTCTGAGATGTCTGTTCATCGACACAGCTTGTTTAGCTGGGTTTTCCTTCTTACTCCTGTTTGTGATGCCTCCACTGTACTGGGCAAGTCCTTGTTACATCTGTGGCTTGAAGGACCCAGCTCTCACCTGTCGAGCTTCAGTGAGCCTGTGTGATTAATCTGGAGGTCCGAGAGAGCTCCCCTCTTCCAGAAGTTTTAGCTTTAGGTTCTGTCTTCAGCCCTGTGGTCAGTTTTGAGGTAGTTTTTTTGTGTGATCAGTTTAATCTTGCAAATGGTTGTCCAGCACTGTCTCCTGGACTGTTCACTGCATCGGCCATGCACCTCCTCAGAACCCTCAAGTGTACAGGTGAATGTCGGACTCTACTGGGCCACCTATAATCTTTAGGTCAGGAATTCTGTTCTTACCTTTGCTTTAGGTAATTCCTGAAAGAAGGCACATTGGCTCTGGCTTTGTTCTTACTTCCCATAGTCATTTTGACATTCTTGAAAGAATTATAGCACTGCTGTATCTGTTTCTATGAATTTGACAGGAATATCTTCACTCTTGTCCCATCTAGGAAAAACAATTGTGGTATTAGGGTCTTTTTTTTTTTTTTTTTTAAATTAAACCTCGTCAGTGGCATTTGCGTGTTCCTCACATGGGTAGCTCTTAGTTCTTGGGTGCTTGTGTGGGCTTCATGTTTGCTTATCTTATCCTCTCAGGGTGTCTGTGTCACTGCTGAAAATGTTGGACCAGCTGCTGGCCAATGGGTGCTTCGACATCTTTACCTCTGAGGAGAAGTAAGTATCTGCTTGCTTAGTGCTCCCTCTCTGGTGAAGCCTAGTTACCCAAATTTTTAAAATTTGTATTTATTTATTTATTATTTTTGTATCTCACTGTGTTGCTCAGGCTAGCTACAAACTCATGATCCTGCCCCCTTACCCTTCCAAGTGCTAGGATCACAACTCTATGGCTACCATAGCTAGGTAGCTGTTATTTTAAAGAAAGATCACTTGTATTAGGATCTCAGAACCCAGAAGATGACAAACTGCAAACTCAGGCAGCGGGCATCAGGATTAGGTGAAGTAGGACCCTGCTATCCATGTCCAGGAAGGCAGACTTGGACAAGGTAGTCCACCTACTAGGGCTGGTGGGCAGAGAGGTCTGGAAGTTGATGGAGCCTGAGATATAAGGGCTGAATGGAAATAGAACAGTATGTGGGTTGTGTTACAAGGACCAGGAGTGTGCCTATGCCCATCACAGCTGGACAGAGGTTATGGGACACAGGGTACAAATCAGTTGCTTCCTACTGTGAGTGGTTTATGGTTCCTTAGCCTCCTGTCCAGAGGAGCAGACAGACAGATTGCATTTCTCTCTTTAAGTTTGGAACCATGTAGGTGCCAGGCTGGCTTCCTAAGTGAGAGATACCATTTTGCTCATTTTTGCCTTATGGTCTTCACTGAATTCTCTATTGTTGGTTTGGACAGCTTTGTATTTCATGAAGATTTCTGAGCATCTGTTGCACCAATGATAACTTACTCAGAAACTAACTGCCCCTTGGTTTTGAATTTTCCTTTTAAACTAACTGGTGGTGGTTCCAAATCAGCTGGGTCTCAGTTGATCTTCTTCCCCTTCTGAGTCTTTGCTCACTGCCATTTACTTTGTATTTTCTGCCCCCCACTGAGAGGATCTGCATCATTGTCCTGTGATTTTCTTTTTTTCCCTGACCCCCTTTTCCATTGAGGAGGGCCACTTGGATATGGTCATACCCTAACTGTCTTGTGAGCAAGCTGAGCTTCAGGTTACTTGGTACCTACAGCACCACTAGATGTTAATACAGCATGAATCTATAGCACCACTAGATGCTAATACAGCTTGAATCATATTGCTCTGTATTCCTGTGAAAGCTCTACTTACAGTGTTTTCTTCTTCAAGCCACCCCTTTTGTGTGAAGTTGCTTGCACTTTGTAAGGAAGAAATCAAGAAATCAAAAGACATCCAAAAGCTTCGGTCGAGCATTGCAGTGTGAGTTTTAAGTGCTCCTGGGCGGAGATGGAAAAAGGAGGGACTTGGTGGTTCCTGGTGAGAAACACAATTTTAATCACAAAGCTGTTTAAAATGGAGTGTTTGACTGTTCATTTAGGAAAGTTCAAACGCCTATCCGTAGTGGCATTTGGGAAGAGGCTCAAACTGAACAGGAAAGCTACATCTCTCACTTGCTCACATCTGTCTTGATCTGGTACCTTAAGTGGCCCTGTAGATGCCCAAGGAATGTGGGATCTGGGCATATGGGCAAGCACATGCTGGCACAGAAAACTGGTCATGTGTAGGCAATCACATAAGGTATACAAGGCACATGGGAATGCAAGAGGCACATGTTAGCACCAAGATATCATCATCCATCATGTATAGATAGGTAAGCACATGGGAGCAGGTTAGTGTACAGTGCACACTTGCATACATGACTGTGTATGTCACATGGGAGCACACCCTGTGTTTACTGTGAAGGATGGCTCAAGATTTATGCTGTGTACTTTTTAGGTCTCCCATGTGTCTTGGGTCCTTGGGTAACAATGTGAGTATGGCATAGTTCCATGTCACCTGTGGCTCTTCTGCAGGCTCTGTGGGATGGTACAGTTCAATGGTGATGTGAGAAAGAAGGTTCTTCTGCAACTGTTCCTCCTCCTTGGCCACCCTTTCCCTGTGGTGAGTGTCTGCCCCACCTCAAGGCCATCTAAAGTCTGTGCTTACATGTGGCCCCTAAAAGATAATGCATGGGAAATAAGATTCACTGGACTCAGTATAGGTTGAGTGATGTTTATTCAGGGAAAATTCACTTACACTTGGAACAGATGACTGCCGTGGGTTCCCGCTCCACGGATGCCACCATATGCTCTCTGCAACCCGACCAGGAAGCAAGAGAGTGAGGTGGGGTCTGGGGCCACAGACCTAGCCTTCTCCAAGTCTGCACCTGTGCCCACACCCCCAGTGGGCATGGTCAGTGCAACAGGTGTGGGCAAGGTGGATATCTCACTACAGTATGTTGGTATAACTCTGAAATAGGTTTAGAAGTAAACACAGGGTGA
The DNA here is from genome assembly GCF_943737965.1 of Phodopus roborovskii. Lineage (NCBI taxonomy): Eukaryota > Metazoa > Chordata > Mammalia > Rodentia > Cricetidae > Phodopus > Phodopus roborovskii. The sequence continues at coordinate 34,976,285 of NW_026125052.1, forward strand.
GATGGTGTGCTTATGAAGATAGTTTCCAAGTATGGGCAGCCCTAGGGTATGTTAGCCAATTGGCTAGTATTTGTATGAAAGGAATGTGGGTGTTGGTGCTGGGCAGGGTGAGTATGGGGAAGTGTTGCTCAGGGTGGGGTGTTAACAGCCCAAGGTTAGGATTTCCCTCTCTTGTCCAAGAATTCTAAGTATCTCAGAGGTGACATTTTTTTTCTGAAAAGTCAGGGGAACTTGTGCAAAGGACAGTGTGTTTTTGAGGTAGAGTGGAATGACCCACAGCTTAGCCTCTTTGTCAGAAATGCTCATTAATAGGGGTAAATCACACCTCATGTGAAACAGTTTGTCATCGGGCATAACCCAAAAAGAGCAAGAGAGACAGATTCCCAGGTAGGAGTCCCTACTGCACCTTCTGACAAAAGGCTGCAGGTGTGTGTGTGTGTGTGTTCGTGTGTTCCCGCTGCAGGTGTGTGTGTGTGTGTGTGTGTTCATGTGTTCCCGCCTGCCTGTCTGTGATGACAGAAGTATTTGGGCTATGGCCACGTTCATCTCCCTCCTTTTATGAGGGACCCTTTGAGCTTCCTGGATGGTGATGGGTTTTCCTCCTGTTGACCTGCTGTTCTTGCCCCAGATCCGGAAGACCACAGCAAGCCAGGTGTACGAGATGGTGCTTACCTATAGTGACTTGGTAGATGCCGATGTGCTTGATGAGGTCATGTCTGTGCTCAGTGACACAGTCTGGTAAGTAGGACCTGCCTGAGCCTGATGCCACTTTTTCCTGTACCCATAGCTTCTGATGGAAAGAGGGGAGACATTCTAACCCTCAACTGCTCAGGGTCAGTCACCTCTCAGCTTCACATAGGGCTGAGGACGCACATTCTGGGGGCTTCAGGTGGGAGAATGTTTAATGAGCACTTGCCTTTCTCCTCTTGTGATCGAGGTGGGTAGTGGTTCAGAAGCTGGTGTTTTTCAGTAACTTGGTTATAGGGCCATCAGGATGCAACCAAGTGAACGTCAGCTAGCTTTAATTTTGCTACTGCAAGGGCCGTGTGGTCCTTCCTGTTTTAATGGCTTTAGAAACTTGACTTCAAAGTCAAGAGTGCAGTGGGTGGTGGTGGGGTGTAGAGCCTGTGGGTGTGATTCACAGGTGCTATAGGCTGAGCCTGGAAGCAATCGCAGTCACAACTGCAAAAATTTTTATGACCTGTGATCCAGGCACTGTTCACACACATGGCTTTGCATACATTTATATGCATGTTTGTACATATGATCACATCCATACAGCTTGTTCATATGCACTGGCAAGCACACACAAAGAACCAACATGTGTATACAGGTGGACTTCAAGCTGGCTTATCCCCTATTCTAGACATTTCATTTGGGAGGCACAGCCAGGTAGCCCAAATTACAGCTACTGACTGTGGACACTGTCCCCTCAGACTGATGGAAAGGCATACTGCTGATCTCAAATGCTGGCGGGTTTGTTGGGATGGCATATTATGCATGCCCCTCAGAACAGCTATCTCCCTAGTAGCTTATGCTAGGATGTGGCCTTCCTGCCTAGATGAGAGCTGTGGGGCCCTGAAAGGCCAGAATACATTTCAAGATCTTTGCTGTCAGTAGAAACTCAACTCGATACCTTCTGAGGAGATAGTTGTCATTGCTTCCAACTTTCTAGAACACTCATCTTCAATAAGGACAGCAGGGAGGGAGGAGGAACTTCTTTGTTTTTAAGATTTATTTTTTCCTTTATAATGTGTATGCATGTGTCGGGGCTTGCATGTGAGTGCAGTTGCCTCCCAAGGCCAGAAAAGGGTGTCCAAATCCCTCTGGAGCTGAGGTTACAGGTGGTTGTGAGCTTCCCTACATGGGTGTTAGGAACTCTGCTCTTTTGCAAGAACATGACACCTGGTTTACAGAGAACTATTTTTTATTAATTTTTTTTTACATATAAAACATGCTTAATACTATTCCGATGAAAGTCAACAGACTATTCCGATGAAAGTCAACAGCTTCAGAAGCCATCTTAGCCTGAGGTAGCATCTCTTCTGTATGTTCCTGGAGTGGGCTATGGCCCCTGGTGTCTACTCTGGAGGACACAGATTTTTTGTCCCAGTATACCACCAGATCTCACAGGGTCAGGGGAGCTGAACCATGTTGGCACGGGGGGACTCACATGCTTTCTTCCTTAGGGACGCAGAGCTTCCAGTTGTAAGAGGGCAGCGGAACCACCTGTGTGATCTCCTTGGCGTGCCCAGACCCCAGCTGGTTCCAAAGGTAATGCTTTTTGTATTCTGAGTACACACAGCACCTGTGCTGTCTGTTGTTCTGTGCTCTGGTCTAAAGTACACTGGTTCCCACAGTCAGTTCCATCACTACCCCTTACTTTCTCCAGGCCAACTGCAAGGGCTGCTTCTCTTGCTAGGGTGGGTAAGTTTCTCTATCTTCATAGTACTGGCTGCCAGGTATGCAGTTGTTGGAGGCTACATGTTTCAGCTTCCATCTCCTAGGAAAGCTCCTACTTATTATTCCATGCCTGGATGTACATGCTAGTGTACATCCTTTGAGGGCACCTGTCCCAGCTTCTCTCTCCCTGGACTCCTGGCCCACTGGGGCCTCGGTTTTCTTCACTCCTGTGCTTTTCTACCTATCTTGCTGTTTGAGACCCCTTGGGCTCTCTCTCTTTCTGTGTTCAGTAGGTCAGTCTTATCTGTAGGGACTTTAAAAATTCTACGCATTGAAGCTGTCTCTAGAAGCATGCCCCCAGCTTATTGATACTCTCCCTTTTATAGTGTCATCTACTCTGAGGTTTATGCAGTGTCACTGCACCCAGGGCCACCAGCCAAGGAGGGCACTACCCACACTGAGCTGGGCTCTCGCACATCAGTCACTAAGAAAATGTCCTACAGGCTCACCTACAGCACAGCTTATGAAGATATTTCTCAATTGAGAGTTCCTTTTCCTAAATGACATTAGCTTGTGTCAAGATGCCATAGAAGTAATTAACACATGGTAGGCAGGTGCAAAGTCTGCTGTTTCTGAAAGCTCGAAGTACTGACTCTTCACATAGAAATCCAGTTCACTTGGGACTGAGCAGCTGTGGTGTAAAGGGAGGGTCATTTTATGCTGCCTGTACCATCCAGCCTCACTCTAAAGAGGATTCAGTGTCCCCTCACCACAGCTGTCAAGTGACTGCCGAAGTATGACACTTTGGAATCCCTTTCATACACATGGATCATGCTATCCATCTGTAAGTCCTACAAACCGTATGAAGGAAGAGGTGTGGACTTCACAATTCAGGGTGGCCACCATGTCTTCCAGTTTTATTCTGCCCAAGATTGTCTTCACTCTTCTTGACCCTTGGGGTTTGGTTTAACTCTCAGAACGAGTTTACATACTAACCAGCCAGGTTTGCCTGGGGCTAGAGGGAGCTGAGGTACCTGATTGACACTAGGCCTCAGGCCCTCACTGGGCTTAGTTAGGGCTTATGTGCCCTGGAAGGTCAGCCAGTCCTATAGATGGAGATGCTGTGTGTGTGATTGGTTCCCTGGGACCGCTCATGTTGTTCTAATTGCATCTCTGCATAAAAAGTTCCTGACCTGTTCACATGCTAGCTTAGTGACTGTTTTTCTATGCTTCTTTCTGAACTCCCTTCTCTATACCTCTGCTGTGTTACTTTTTGATTGCTGTGGCAAAACACCATGATAAAGGCAACTGACAAAAGAAAGCATTTCACTGGGTTTACGGTTTTAGAGGGTTAGAATTCATGGCAGTAGGAACAACTTGAGAGCTCACATCTTCATCTGTGAACAGGAAATGGAGTCTTTGAATCCTCCAAAGCCTTTACCACCTCCGAGGAGGCCACACTTCCAAATCCTTCTCAAACATGAGCCTATGGGGCCTTTCTCATTCAAACCACTACATCCGCCTACTAGTTCCTGTATGCCCTCCGCAGCTCACCACCTTGGAGTGGCTTTAATTCTTAGCCTGATAATCTCCATCTCTATGCCCCAGGCTGTTGGGACACCTCTTATGTCTGAGTCATCCTTTTCTGTGTGTGTGTGTGTGTGTGTGTGTGTCTTTTCTAAGAACTAGACATGCTGATCAAATGGACAACAGCAGGTGGTCTTGCTTTTCTGGCTGGTAGCTGCTATTGGATGTTGACTGTGGTATAGGCCTCAGGGTTTCTCCCATTTGTTTTCACCCTTGACCTGGGCTCCCTGCCCTTACAGAACCCGAGCCCTTCAGAAACCCAGCCTCATGCTGGAGTCCTAGGTGAGTTGGGGGCAGAGGGATATTCCAATCATCCAGCCAGTCTCTAATCTTGGCCTGGCCTGCAGAGGACATCATTCTAGTATTCTGACTGAAGTGAATTTCCTACCTTGCTGGGTCTGAGTGAGCCTTGCAGACCCCATGGCTGGTAGTACCAAGCTCGTGCAGGTACACATAGGTCTTTTGGTGGCTCTGTGTCTCATATGTTGCATCTCCAGTTTCACAGTGGAGATCTCAGTTCTGACATTCTCAATAGAGTGGAGTGGGGCCTCAGACTCTGCTGCTCTGTGCATAAGCTGAGTCACAGTGCTAATGCTGCTCAAAAGTATTAGTGCACATTTCTCTCATCTTACCCCATCATTTACTGAGAAAGCAGTGTTTTACATTTGTCTTATGTTTGAACTTTGAGAGGTACATTTTGAAGCTGTGTTACTAAGTGCTCCTACCCATGACATCTCCCTTGCTATTAGTGTAGTGACATCTGGTCAGCATGTCTGTCATAATACTTTCAATGTCTATGAACGGTATAGTCAAGATTATGCCTTACCATCATTTAAAAATCTTAATTAGTGTTCCATGCATTCGTGTTTACTGTATAATTACTGACAAGTTTACATTCATCGTCTTTTGTTTTTCTGTTTGACCTTCCTGTTTAATGTTTCTTCCCCCCTTATCTGGATTTCATTTCCTATCCTGTAACTTGTTTCACTGTTCTGGTCTTCTGTCCCTGATTACCCTGGGGGCCAGCACTCTTTCTTGACACATTGCATTATCCCCTGGTCTTGACCTCTAGCTACAGAGCCCTGTCTGGAACTGGGCTGTCCTAACCCTGAGGCCTTGGTATTTGGCTGATATGGTCTTCATGGTCAGCTACTGTTTTTCCTCACTGTTCTGTTTGCTTTGATGGTCTAGCTTTAAACCCTGAGCTGTTACCTCCTTGCCATGTTGGGAAAGATTTTGTTCTTTCCCTTTCTTGTGTGTGCTATACTGGGTCTGTGTGCCCAGGGACCTCCCCTTGCAGGAGCCATAATAAAACACACAAGCAGTGGCCTGATTGTTTGAATGGCTCTGGGAGTGGTGACAACAGTCTCCTACGTGGAGAGTGAACTTGAATTTTCAACTGTGCTCTTTACTTTGTTAGGAAAATTTTGAGCATGTGTGGATGCAAACAGTTTTGCAACCCACTCTGACAAGCCACCAGAGCTGTCACTACACAATTCAAGGTGTCAGGATCCTGGGACATGGCAGTCTTCAGCCATACATTAGAGAGGATGGGGTTGGGGACCAACCTGATGTTGCTACGTGTCTTTACAGCCTGTTCCTGGAAGCTGAGTCCTTGCCTACCTAGCTGGGATGTCCTGCCCTGAGGCTCCACAACAAGCTGCACCATCATGGAAACTTTGTGCCATAGACCTCTGAGAAAGGTGGCACATTCTGCTAGATGGATTGGGAAGCCATCCACAGTGAGCAGTAACTGCCTTTACTTCTGCTGTCCTAACACAGATGCACTTCTCATTAAATCATGTACCATACACTGTGGGCTCCATTCCTGGTGCTTTCCTGTGTTTTAAGGCACTGAGTGATTTGTGTAGCATGATGGGTGTCTCACATCCTGGTAGAGTGTGAAGTGAGGGGCAAATGCAGTGGCAGGCAGCTCTCCCACATGCTGAGCCAGCCAAGTCACCAGCATGCTACACAATGAGTAAGAGGTCATCAGAATCCATTGTCCCTGTGGGAATAGGAATGGCAACTCTGATTCTGAGGCCTGGATCCCTTGTACCTCCTGTCCCAAAGCCTGCATGCCTACTGTCCTGCTGTGGTAGCCTCGTCCTGTCTCTTTCAACTCTGTTCCAGGCCTGGGAAGGACTGCTGAGCATTGCTCAATTAAGCTCCAGCCTCAGATGAAGGAGATGACTCTTACCTCTACGGAGTTGAGGATGTACACATGGCTGGGACAGACTTGATAACTGCTCATAAAGGTGAAAGTGGCCAGGCTCACAATCAAGGCCTGTGGTAGTATGTACTCACTCATTTAACAGCCTGCATCTCATGGAGCTGGGCTGCTGCCCGTATTGGGAGTCACTCTCCAGGCCTAGGTCTGCAGGAGGTTTGTGGTGCTGATCTGGTGTCAGGGCTCTCTGCCTGAGGCCTGGCTCATGCTTCATTTCAGTCTCACACACCTCTCCTAGACTCAGAATTTTCTGTTGTGACAGGAAAAAGCCTAGCTGAGATAACCTGTCTTACCTAATGGGATGGAGCAGGCAACTTCTAGGAAATAGAATGAACTATTTTTAGTATTATTTTTAAAATAATTTCACACATTAAATTTTAAGACATGGAGACCAACTGGTCTCCAGCAGACCTGCTGCTGACAATCTTTCCCTGAGATTTAATGATCAAAGGGTTTTGTTCCAGGCCAGCCACCTAACCACAGACAGTTATTGCCACTGGGTTCCTGGTGGCCAGGAATACCCTCATCTTGACAGCTGGGGTGGCCAGGATGGTCCATCAGGTTAGCAATGCTGGGTGCTAGGAGGATAGGCTCAGCAAATAGCAAGCTCATGAGTGTGTGCGTCTGTCTGTGCATCTGTCTGTCTAGGTGTGAAGAAGTCAGGAAAACTCAACAATGGGCATGTTTAGGCAGGAGCCCAATTAGGTATGTGTGCTCACAGACAAGCACACACCTGGCCCCTACTGTGACCCCTACGAGCTGAAGAGCATGAAGAAAGCAGCTAGGGCTGTGTGCACAAGGTCATGTACCTAGGTCTAGTAATGAAGTCTTGGTAGTAGGGTGTAGTAGATAAAAGGCCAAAAGAAACCTAATAAAACTGGGATCCCACAGAGTTCTGCGCTCAGCACTGGTAGATGGGAAAACTTGTCACAGGAAAGAACTCTGGCTCTTGCTCGGTCTTACAGTGTTTGTAGAAGAGGAAATAACCACTGAGTCCCGAACACTCCTATGTTGAAAAACCGAGGTAAATTGGCTGAAAAGTAACACCGTCAGGAAGATACAACCTGTAAGGATGAAATTGAAATTGATGTCCACAAACAGGGAGAGAAGCCTAACAAGACAGTAGAGCCAAGTCACTGCCAGTAATTTTAGAACCAGTATGAAAGAACAGTTTCCAAAAGTAAAGCCACAGGACCAGGGATGTTGCATGCAAGAAACCCTGGGCCATCAGGAGTGGTGTGCACACCTTTAATTCCAGCAGAGGCAGGCGGAGTTGAATGATAATCTGCATAGCGAGTTCCAGGACTACCTAGAAAAACCCTGGGTTGATCCTTCATCACCATGTAAACTGAGTGTGGCAGTACATGCCTAAGATCCTAGCACCTGGGAAGCTCATCTTTGAGGAGGCATGTAGAGCATTTTAAGCCAGCCTGGGATATATAAAACCTTGGTAAGTAGCCCCCTCTCCCCAAAAGAGTTAAGAGGTAGAAATTATCAGAGATTAGGATAGGAGCAGGAGGGAAGGCTCAATGGTTAGAAAAACTTGAGTTCATTCCCAGTACCCATATTGTAATTCCATTTTCAGGGGGAATTCAATACCTTTGGCCTCAGCAAAAACTATATACTCAGATGCAATATTCATAAAATTCAAAATCATAAAAATCAAAACTTAGATTAGAAGCCAAGGTGAAAGGTCCCATATGCATGAAGCCCCAGCTCAAGACAGAAGTAAAAAGGATCCTACAAGGTCAGAAACTCCCCAAGAGAATAGCTGGTAAGTCTGTATGTATTCCTGCTACCTCTGACTACTAGGAATGTTCAGGGTTAGACACCCAATCCTTCGCCGGGAAATGAGCTGGCACCAGGTGCACTGGGTGGAATTATAGAACCTTTGAGAAGGCAGATGGTAGCATAGTGGCTACCAGCTCACCATCAGACACCGGAGTTGAGGAAAACAGTAAAATGCACAATGTTCTGAAAAGTATGACTGTCAGCTTGGCTAAATGATATGCATAGTGTATGCCTCAGGGTTTACTATTGCTATGAGAAGACACCATGGGCAGAGGCAGGCGGATCTCTGAATTCAAAGCCAGCCTGGACTACCAAGTGAGTTCCAGGACAGCCAGGACTGCTACACAGAGAAACCCGGTCTTGAAAAACCCAAAAAGATTGAGGCCTGAAGAACAGACGACAGGGTGGAAACTAACGCAGAGAATGAAGAGAAGTTGGAAGAAGCAGAGTGACCGACAGTTGTCTGTGAAAGGGAAGCGGAGTGGACGGGAAGAACCTGCAGAAGTTGCAGTGTGGACTACCTGGCAGCAGGCTCAGCTGAAGAGGACGAAGTCCCGGCCTTCCTGCAAGTGCAGTGACTGCAGGTTGTCTTCAAACGCACCCCCTGTGAGGTCCTGTGGGGGGAGGAGATCCAGCTCAGTCAGGCTTCCTTTTGACCCTCTGGGACTGTCAGGTGGCTCACAGTGATAAGGGAAGTGCCTGAAGGACACCAAGGCCAGTGAGGACAGCAGCTGGTGCTCCTGTTACACAGTTGTGTTGGTCACCAATAGGGGTGAGGCCCTTGCCACGTGGTCTTGGCTCTCTCCAAAGGCAGTTCAGGTCTCACTGTCGGTCCAGGCTATTCACCTTTCCTCCTGCCTAGTCAGGGAACTTTGCATGCTCTCTGCTTCTCTTATCTGCAGGATCTGCCAAGCACCCACCCACTGATTTCTCTTTCCTGTCACCCCCAGTCCCCAGTGGGAGCAAGGGTCATGATCTTGCTAAAGAACACTCCAACTAGGGGCAGATGGGAATCTGGAGCAATCTGGCAGGTTATGGGGACCACTTTGTTCCTCTGAAGTCATCTGTCTTTGGGCCAGCACAGGAGAAATACCTGTGTGAGCTGGGTGGTAATGGTGGCATACAACATAAATTCCAACACTTGGGAGGCAGAGGCAGGTGGATCTCTCTGAGTTCCAGGATAGCTTGGTCTACAGAGTGAGTTCCAGGTCAGCCAGGACTACACAGAGAAACCCTGTCTCAAAACACCTGAGTGAAAATCATTCTGCCTGGAAATCATTCTGCCTGGAAAAGCAGAAACGTCCACAGTGGCCACACCTGCTGCCCTTCCTTCCCCCCCCCCCCTTTCCCTTCCCCAATGCACAGACTTATCAGGCTGGGGCCAGGTAGGTCAGAGTCTGCCCCTATGAGACCTAAAACTCAGTGGATGCCCCTGTATTTAACTTGTCCCTAGGAGAATGAGGGGACAGTCATGAAAGGAGAAGGTGTTTGCAGGACCCAAAGCCAACAAGGATAACACCAGCGTTGTGGAGGATTCTGCCATTGCTTCCACTAGAGGAGGATGCCTAGTTATAAACACGGTAAAGGAAATCCAAATTTTCACCAGATGAGTGATGCTCACAACCACAGCAAGATCATTCTCCAAGAAGACAAACAGTCTGGCTATCCCATACAGGTGGCCTTTGGAGGTGTCACAACGTGACTTCTCTTCTGGGATAAACCAGAGGAATGGGAGCTCACAGCAGCATGATGACAACTGGGGTCCTGACATACCAACAAGATCCAACAGTCTACACCACCCAGGTGATGGAGGAACCAGACCCGAGTGGCAAACAGATGGTCCTGCCCACTGAGGCCACCATGCTGTGAGCTGCGTGTGGTGTCGTGCTACTGCCCATAGGTCTTTTCTGAGTCTGGGCACAGTGCCCATCTCCTTGGAACATCTACACTGTACTTAAGGAGGCTGTAACGCTACACTGGTGCACATCCTCTGCACTCTAATAAAGCCACAGGTGGAGGGCTAAACGTCACCTGTAGGCCAGTGCTTGCCAACCTGTGTTGAGCCATGCTGTGTGTGTGTTAAAAGCCACAATACAGCAGTTTATTTAAGAGAAATAAAGCTAGCCTCCCTCAGTGGTGAGGCAATTGGTAAGAGGCCAGGGAGCAGAAAAAAACCATCTCAGCCAATGCATTCCCTATGAAGAGAAGAATGGGCTGCCTAGTATGTGAGGGTGGGACAACCAGATGTTCAAATAGATTAACTAGGGACTCCTAGTTCATCTTTCCATCAAAATAACTTCTCATTGTATCACAGATAAAATTAAGAAGCAGAAGTCCTAGATACAGTGAGCAGTGTTCTGTAAAGTCACAGTCAAGAATAGCTGTCTCAGAATGAATCAGACTTCCTCTAAATGGAAAGAATATTATCAGGTATAAATTAAAACTCTGGGGCTAGAGATGGCTTCAGTAAAGTGCGTGCTGCTCAAGCTTGAGGACCTGTGTTCAGTTTTGCACCACTGTAAAGGCAAACACCTGCAATCCCAGCAGTGGGAGTCAAGGACGGGATAACCCTTGGGCTTGCTGGCCAGGGAGTTCAGTAATGATGATGATATAGAAAGCGACAGACAACAGTGTCACCTTCTGTCTAGAACGCACAGACCACTAGAAGGTGCTAGGTAAGCAGGGGGGGAACAGAGCTAAGGAGGGGCCTTCCCCTCCCGGAGCATCACCAGCATAATGCTGTTACACTCCTTTTTCCAGGTGTGGCTGTTTTTATCTGCTACTGTGTGACATCACTCCATAAGACAGACATGTCTCACTTTCTGGGGGGCTAGAATGCAGGCCTAACCATGCCATGACCCAAAATGAGCTGTCACAGATTGGAAGCCATGGGTTGAAACATGGGCTAAGGTTCCACTTACATCACCCACCATCTTGCTGAGGTGGTGGGCGTGGCCCACTACCTCGTATCCCCCGCCTGACCCAGCAACTGTGATGGACAGCTGCAACGGGGGCTGAGCTGCCTTTTCCGGAGAGCCCACCTTGTCCATCACTGGTAACAGAGGATGGTGACAGCACAATCTTTGGAGCTGGTAACTGCTGGGAGATGTCATAATGTATATGTGTTTCTCATACTGGTTAATGAATAAAGCACTGTTGGCCAATAGGAAAGGAAGATAGGAGGGACTAGGAGACAACGAGGAAAGAGGAAGTAGTAAGGAGGAGTCAGAATGGAGAGCCTGGAGAGAACAGAACCGCCATTCCTCCGCTCTCGGTAAGACCACGTGGAAATACATAGAAATGGGTTCATAATTAAGACAGAGCTAGCTGATAAGAAACTAGCACCTGGCCAATAGCATTGTATCAAATACAGAGTCTCTGTGCATTATTTGGGGCTGGCGCGGCGGCTGGACAAGACCAGGCGGCAGGCGGAAAAACCCGTACTCCTTACAGGTAACACCTTGTTTCGGGGCTGCTGACATTCAGGGTGGCCATACTCTCTCACGTGGTAGATGCCTGGAAATTCCCACAAGAGCTTTGAAAGAGAAAAAGTATTCAATAACAAAAGGTGTCAAGGAAATAGACAACTTACCAGCACTTGCAGTGAGATATCTTTAAAATAAGATTATTATCCTGGACCCAAAGCCAGAGCAGGATGGTGGGTGGCAGGAATGCTGACTATCCCCTGCCGGTGTCAGAGGCCGATGGTGACCAGAGTGACTGAGGTACAAGGTGTGCTTGGTTCTGCCTCAGCCTGCACCCAGAAGCTTCTTAGTGTAAAGACAGGCCCATTTTACTACAGTAAGAAAAGCCACAGATGGGAGATAGGACTGCACACAGTCAGTGACCTGGGCAGGTCACATGGGCAGGACGCACTAGCCTAGCCCTCTACAGCCCAGCACACCTTCCAGGTGAACTCAACTCCGATGGATGCTTTCTGTTAATAAACATGACATTATGTACAGAAAAGATCTTCCTGTGCAGGATACTAAACTGTCATTATAAAATCAGTGTCACCACATTAAAGAGTTCTGGGAAGAATAATCCAAAGAGCAGAGTCTCCTGAGAGGGAACTATGCTTGCCCAACCAGTTAGTGCCTAGAGCAGATGAAGAAAGGTTAGCCTTAGCTCCAGTAAAAAGCTTGCTGTCTTGTCATTTTCAGATTGACACAACTGTTGGGGACTCATTTCCTGGAGAGATTGTGGGACTCTGTTTAGCACTGACCACAAGTAACCTTGGTTTCCACAGAAACAGAATGCTTGGCACCTATGCCCACATGATCAAAAGCAGAGAAACCAGATAAACCAAAGGAAGGCCTATGGCCCTACTGATCACCGCCAGGCTGTTATTACATGTGGGTAAAAGTCACCCTATGAGTAACATGAACCACAGCACCTTGAACATGGTAGCTGGGCTCAGAACTATGGTTTTTCAGTGTTTACAAGAAGGATAGAGAACAGCTTTGAAGAGTGTTAGCAGACATGCCCACCTCTAGCATCCACAGGCCACTCCCCAGCTGCCTCCAGCCACAGATCAGCAGCTGCGGCTGTAACCTAGCTCTGGGTGTTTTTTATGGCCACAGGGTAAGAGCTGGTTTACAGTAAGGGTATATAGGTAGGGGTCAGGTCTTGTCCTTGGGTTTGGTCATGTGATCAGAGAATAGGAAGGCTGATGCCCAGGGCCCTGCAACCATAGCCAACACTTACCAGCTTCACACAGATGACAAAGGGTGACTGGGCAGCTTGGAAATGCAGGATGGGGACCTTCGGCTTGGGTCTTTCCTATAGAGATGGTGCCAGCCATGAGTCACTAGGGCTTCACACAGAGAAGGAGCTCCCTGGGACATGTCCCAACCATACATAGCCTCTGCTCACAGTAGCTTGTGGTCAAGTAGCAACAATGGGAGTCTTGGGCCAGTTGGGCAGGACAGGTGGTTGTGTCCTGGGCTCTGGCAGCCCAGCCACCTGATAACCACAAGAAGAACCAACTCTGGTATGCCAACATTGAGGCCCAGACCAAAGGAATATGGGGTAGTTTTCCGAGGATGGGGCAGAGTCCCAAGGGATCCTGGAGACTCTTTGAGGGCTGAGGGCTACATTTTGGGGCAGAGCCAAAATGAGTGTAAGGGAAAGCTGGATGGTGTGGACGACCCTTCCCTGTAAGGTGCTTTGGTGCTCCCGACACACGGCTACATACCTGGGAGTCCTCATGGCAGTAGACGCCCTTCCTGATCTTGTTCTCATCAACATCACAGAAGGCCACCACCTGGGGGGTGAACGTGGACCAGCAGGTCAAGATGGTGGTGGTGGGTGTAGACGTGACAGGATTGCAGGAGTCAGTCAGCAGAGTGGCCAACAGGATGAGGAGGAAAGGGTCCTACCTTTCGCCGGCTGGCTGCAGTCAGGCTGCGGTATAACCTCCGCCCTTGCTTGCCTGCATTCCAAATGGTGAAGGACTTCCAACGAGGTAGGATTTGTTCCTCTAGGAAGTGGACGCGGTGGGTCCAGATGGTCATCCTGTAGCCAAACAAGAGGGGAAAGCTAGGGCTGGCCAGTTGTCGTGGGCTCTAGATCCACCTCACCCCATTAGCCCTGGGGACATACGTGAATGGCACACGTGTACTTAGGCACAACCTTGTTTTAGGGGTGAGAGCAAACAAAGTCTAAAATATATCCAAGGGAGATCTGGCCCTTTCTGTCACAGTCAAGAGGCCACCTTATACACCAATGCCCTTTGGGAAGTCTTTAGCCACTCATATTGGTCCTACTTTCTAAGTGGGACCCTGAGAAATGTAGGTTTGATAATAGATGGGGCCTTTCCACAGCTGCCAGCTCCACCAGCACATGAGTGTCTCCAATATGTGGCAGGTATGTATACATGTGTAATCATATAGGAGGGCTCATGCAAAAGCCAGCAGTGGGCATCAGGTATCTTCGTCATTCTCCACCTTATTTTCTGAGACAGGGTTAAACCTGGAGCTCACCAATTTAACAAGACCAACTAGCCCACAGGCTCCAGGGATTCTCCTGTTCTCAGCACTAGGGTTACAGGCATGTGCTGGGGATTGAACTTAGGTCCTTATGTTTCTGTAGCAATCATGTCATTGACAGCCATCTCCCCAAGCCCCAAATTCTAGATGTGGAAACTAGTCCTTTTGAGTTAGAATGTGAACAGGGAGTTACAGGGGACCCACTCACCCTGGTCTAATTTCCCAGAAGAGTCAATATACTCACAAGAAAGGTCTAGGTAAAAAGCCATGTTCACTAGAAAGTAAACTTTCTGCCTCAGACTGTCTTCCCTCAGACAATCCCAAAGATATCCCTTTCTGGGCACTGACAGACTTGTTCCCAGGCAGTAAGCCCTTGGATGCATCTCCAGGGCTGGTTCCTTCTCAGCTCCTCTGAAATCTACTCACATGCTGTCCCTCATCTTAGGGCCAGGCCTTCCAGCCCTGTCTCTCTGCCCAGACCCTAGCACACTGGTCCTTCGAATGGTACCCCCTTTGTAATCAGGGCTGCATCTCTTGTGTCATTCACTACCCACATCAAAGTATGTTTTGCCTGATCAGCACTTTCCTGAGATCTCCTGTGTTAAAACATTCTAATTAGGGTTGTGCTGAGCTCAGTGATTTTCTGAGGGGATTCCTTAGGGGTTCCGAGGAACCAAATAAGTGAGTAACGTTTAATTCTGAACCCCAGCCAGTCCTCCCTATGGCTGCAGTGCCCCCTTTATATGAGAAAGTCACAAACAGGACATGGCTCAGCCCTGTACAGTGTACCTCTCTGCAGACATGCCGCCACCCAAGGAAATGGAAGACCCTAAGAATGAGAATGTTGATCTCACAGTGCAGCCCTCAAGCAAGGGTCACATACTTCACCAATGTCATAAGCCAAGAAAGGCCCTTCTGATTCTATCCCTCAGCAAACTTTAGTGTGATGGGAGCAGAAGGCAGAAGGGAAGAGTCAAAGGCAAAAAAAGACTTGCCTTTTGGGCAACCAGCAGAGGTTGACATACACACACGTATCTGCTCTGCCTAACTGTAGGTGAGGGAACTCTAGGCCTAGGCTGCTCAGACCCTGTGGTATGCCAGTTGGCTAACCTCCAACCTCTTGCTAGCTACAAGTGTCCCCCTTCCCCCTTCAGAAAGGGCCTTTACAAAAGACCTGCTTGGAGACAACCCACTATCAGAGTTCATGACTATTATCAACACAGGAGATGTAGCAGGGGCTATTAGGCCCCTCGGTCATCCCAGGCTCAAGAAATGTCCCTACTTACTCTGAAGACAACCTGATAATTTGTCCCTATAGCCTTGGTCACTACAAGAGGTCTATTTTGGTCAGAGCCTGAGCAAGACATGATGTGTACACTGTATACATATGTATGCATCAAATTGATGAGAGTATATGTAGAGTGCACTTGTGTGGAACACGTGCACATGTGCAGTGATCACCCATGTGCATCTCTGCATATGTGTATGTGGCATGGCTACAGGTAAGTAAACATGTGTGCAACAGCAGTTCCTGCTAGAGACTAAGTACACATGATGTGTTGGGTCCACTGGTATCTCTGAGGAAAAAAACCCTGATCTTTCCATGCTCCATCTGTGAAGTGTATTTGCAAGATGGTGGGTTTAACTGTTCAGTGAAATCAACTTGGTTCCCCAAAAACTCGGTTATACAGCAATTACAAATATGTCCACCATCCTGAGTCTTGTTAGGTGGCCTCTGATGGAGGGAGGGTTGCAGACAGTTATAAAAAGGTATGATGCAGAGACTGCTGGACATCTGGGCTTTGCTAGCAGCACCCTGCACTGGCCCTATTTCTCTGAGGAATCTGCCTAGAGAAAAGGCCTTCTGGCACCCCAGGAAGTTTGTGTCTCTGTTAAGAGACCATCAACTTAGAGCTGGGGTCAGTAACTAAAGGGAACTGGTTTTCTTGGACCCATATGCTTAAGTTTCTGGAACTTTTTGGGAAGAGGCTGGAACATCAGACTAAGCACTGCACAACCACACTGGTCCATGGGTAAGTGGTGGTTGACGGGGTGGAAAAGGCCCATTATCCCAGAAGGCATGGCCACTGGTCAGCAGCATCTATGGTCAGAAAAAAAAAAAAAAAGGCTAAAAAAAAAACCTTGCTAGAGGCACATAGCGGATGGCTCACCAATCCTGTCAGGTACCACAGCATCAGTATGCCAGCACAGTGAAGTCTTAGGCTGGATACCAGGGGTCAGGACACTAGGGATGCCATGTCTGGTCCCCTCATCCCTACTTTTGAGGCACATTCTTTGCTATACTCATCTGGAGAAAGGGCCTTATCTGAGTCTCTACAAACATTTGATGAAGTCACAAACCCAGCATCATACTGCCATTGGGAACAAAGTCAGAAACATACTTCTTTACAGACCTCAACTGTGATACTAGAAAGCAAACAGCTTGCAGAGTATAGGCAGCACCAGTATCATAGGAAGCTAAACATACTGTCTGTAAGAGGAGATATCAGTAAAAGTATAAAGAGGGTGAAGTGGCTGGCAACACAGTAGTTCAGCAGCTCACAAGTTTAAGGGATGTCTGATTTCTTAAAGATGCTATTCTATATGTATGTCTTTTGGTATTTGAGGTATTCCATATACACACAAAGATAAATGACAAAAATTCAGACCATTCTGACCTTGAAATAAGAATGTCAGAATCAAGGCATTGCCACCTGAAGACTTCTGATAGTTTAGACAAATGCAACTCTTAAATAAGCCTCAGGTTATAATTACAGCTGTTATCCTGGGAGGTGCTGCAGCTCACGACTTAAAGACTTTAATCCAACACAGAAACTCATATTAGATCACTTATTTTTATGCTGTGGGTGGCAAAGCTTACTGAGCAAACACAAAGGAGTGAACTATGTACACACAGGCTGCTCTGTTGAGGGGCATGATGGGTGCCTGCTGGGTGGGCTGCAAGTCACCACCCAGGCGTCTTGAGCCTCACAGACAAGCATGGGAAGGACCTCCCTTACACAAAAGATCACATGATCGAGGCATCTCACACTCATGTGGCCCACAGCACAACGATGGGAGATGAATGAAATGTTTCAGTCAGCCAGTAGAATCAGCACCAGAAACACCTGCAGCTTGGTTCCCAGCTAGCTCCCACAATGCTTTGTCACTAACTTCCACCTCTGCTAGTAGACAGTGGGAAGGGGTTTCTCCTCTGGATAAACAGTGCTGTGTGTTTTAATTCAGGTTTTTACACAGGATGACGAAAACCACACTAGTCGACTTTTAACAGTTGTACTCTTGCTATGTATGTGTCTGTTTCATGTGCATGGCTGGACCTAGCGTGCTAAGTGACGGAGATTTGACCACTTGGAGAGGAACATGGTCTGCCATTCATTATCATACCTATGTCTCATACACAGTGCAGACTGAAGAGTTAACAAGCTCGCTCTCTTACTAACAGAAAGCCTGGTTCCACATCTTTATCAGTGGGCTTGAAGGACCAAGGACAGAAGGACAGACGACGGAAAGTGAAAGGGGTCATCAGCAACGGAGGCATGGCTCAGCCACCAGCTGTGACAGCTTCCTCACCATGGGGCCGGTTAGCCTGTCAGACCTCCTCTTGGGACCCATGGTGAGCCATGCTAGGTTAGAGCAAATAAGAACAAAGCTGACAGTTAAGTCTTCACCTCACACAATCAGTGAAACTGGTGCTTGGCTTTGGCGCTGGTATTTCCTAACCTCTGTGGAACAGGACATCCAGAAGCCCTGAAGGGCTTCCTACAAGGTACTACAGCATGCTCTGACCCCACCCTTCCCTCCTCCGCGGCAGGCCCCATATCCCACCATTATAAGCTTCATGGGAGAGTCCTGACTCCACCAATCCTGGGCCCTACCACACCAGTGACTTACAAGTGATCTGGGCCTGGCCACACCTGCATCTCACCTGTTTTTAGACTATCCCGGGTATTTCCAGAACTTGGTTATGTCCTACTTACTCAAGGACTGAATGTGTGGTGGCACACGGGTGGTAGCGGTAGAGGAGCAGTTTGTGGTCCACCCGGAACACACCACCCCCTTTCCTAAGGTGCTCATAGAAGAACAGCAGGTCCTCTGGTACCCCCTGAAAAAGCCAGAGAGAATGCTTACCACCCTGGTTACTGACCCGGGCCATCAGATGCTACAGAAGGGTGTGGTGCTTAGAGCCATGTATGGTGGCACTTGTGGCAGTAGCGATCTGGGAAGCAGAGCTCACAGGATTGCTGGGACCCAGAAGCTAGTGCTCAACCTGAACACAGCCACACTTGGTCTCAATAAAAGAATCCACTCTTTGACACACAAGAGTGGTGTAGGGTGGTGCAGGTCACACTAAAGAAATGGAAGAGTAGCAACTTGTTTCTCAGCAGGTAAGAAATGAACTCTAAGACAGACAGGATGAAGCAGAGACGCTAGATGTGGATCTGAAGTCTCAATTCTGGGATAATCAGTGAGCACAGAGCTGCATGGCCTTAGGAATGGAAAGCTCGCTAATGTGGAGAAAAAGAAGATGGTACGTTGCCTTCCCAGGAGGCCCTCCATGAGTTGCTGAACCAGGGAGAGACTGGGTGGGTCAGAAGGCAAGGAAGGCTGAGGGACTGTTACAAGGCTGTACTTCCACATCATGGACAGAAGGGGGCGATGTTGAGCCAGGAATCGGGAAACAAGCAGAGGAGTACAACTGTCTCAAGGAGAACAAATACTGCCATGATAAAAATTCACTTCCTCCCCCACCAAATCAAACACCAGTGTGATCAAGTAACAGATCTTGAGACAAGTCTCTGAGCTTATCACACACCCTTAGCAAACGGGAAGATGTGGTTCCAAAACAAAGACTTACAATACAAATCAGACCTGAGGAAGGACTCAGCTCAGGCTGGGGTCAGGCTCACCAGGACAGAGATGGCCTGTTAGCCAGCTCCCTGCAGGCTACAACCCAGCCCTGGGCTCAGTTTCACAGGTAGGTAAAGATACACCCCAAGGGTCCAATGGAACCAGGGACAGGGATAGCTAACACCTTCCTTACTACCTACAGTTTCCCACCAACAGCCACTAATCCAGGATGAGGTACTTGACCCCACAGCCAAAGATGAACCAAAGAAGGTGTAGACCAGGGCATATTCACCAAAACCCACTGCAGTCAGCCAATAGTGAATACCACAGGAGTGCTGGGAAAGACTCTAAAGTACTTTCCTGAAAACCCTGGCCTTACCGGTGCCCTGCAGGCACCTCCCCACCCTAAGGAACCAACAAAGCGTCCACGTTCTAATGGTTGGCACTTACCCGACCACCTTCATCAAATGGGCCCACATGCGAAAACCAGGCCCGAGAGCCGAACCAGGTGGGCATGATCACTGTGGGGCCGTGTGACGTGAGCACCTAGAAGCAATTGGCATCAATGTTAGTAATAGAAAAGAACAGCTTTTTAGAAAAAAACCCAGTCTGTTACTCAGTAAACACCAAATAACCCTACTAAATGGGGTACAGAACTGAAGAAAGAATTCTCAATAAAGGAAATCGAAAGACACTTAAAGTGCTCAACATCCTTAGCTATCAGGGAAATGCAAATCAAAACATCTCTGAGATACCATCTTACTCCTGTCAGAATGGCTAAAATTAGAAACACCAATGACAACTTATGCTGGAGAAGATGTGGAGAAAGCGGAACACTCCTCCACTGCTGGTGGGAGTGCAAACTCGCACAGCCATTTTGGAGGTCAGTATGGCGGTTCCTCAGGAAAATGGGAATCAGTCTACCACAGGACCTGGCAATCCCCCTCTTAGGCATATACCCAAATGATCCACATCTCTGCAACAAAGACATGTGTTCAACTATGTTCGTAGCAGCATTATTTGTAATAGCAAAAACCTGGAAGCAACCTAGATGCCCCTCAACTGAAGAATGGATAAAGAGGATGTGGCAAATTTATACAATGGAATACCACTATGTGGAAAAAAACAATGGAATCTTGAAATTTGCAGGCAAATGGATGGAACTTAAAGAAACCATCTTGAATGAGGTAACCCAGTCACAAAAAGAGGAACATGGTATGTACTCACTCATGTATGGATTTTAAACATAGAGCAAAGGATCACCAGTCTATAATTTAGACCTCCAGAGAAACTAGGATACAAGGAGGATTCCAAGAGATTCATGTAAGGCCCCTCACAGGAGAAAGGGATAAGATCTCCTGAGCATATTGGGAGTGGGGGAGCGGGGACAATGATTGGGGAGGGAACTAGGAGAAACAGATGGGAAGGAGAGGAAAGCACGTGGGACTAGGAAGGCTAAGTCAGGGGAGGAATACACAAGAAGAGGGAGGGAGGGAGGGAGGAAGAGAGAGAGAGGGAGAGAGAGGGAGGGAGGGAGAGGGAGAGAGAGAGAGAGAGAGAGAGAGAGAAGGAGAGACCATAAAAGAGGGAGCCATTATAGGTTTGAAGAGAAAACTGACTCTAGAGAAATGTCCAGAGACCTACAAGACTGACCCCCAAGTAACAGTTTGAGTAACAGTGGAAAGGCTACCATAAATGCTCTTCCCTGATAATGAGATTGATGACTAACTTATCCACCATCATGGAGCCCTCATCTAGGGAGAACAAGACCAGGCTACAGAAACACACAGAGACAGCTGAACTGAACAAGGAGGAGCTAATGGGCCCCAGACTTATAGCTGGGAATCCAGCATTGGACCGACCCAGATCCCCTGAACATGGGTCTCAGAAGGCCTGGGTAATCTAAGGGACCTCGGACAGTGGAACCAGGATGTATCCCTGGAACACAAAAGGATTTTGGGAGCACATCCCCATGTAGGGATGCTCCCTTAACCTAGAGGCAGGAGGGAAGGCCTAGTCCCTACTCCAACTGACTTGACAGATTTACATGACCCCTCCTGGAAGGCATCACCCTACATGTGGAGTGGGTGGAGATGGGAGGGGAGGGTGGTGGTGGGGGTATGGGAGGGTCAGAGAGAGAGAGAGGGAGGGAGGGAAAAGAAACGGATTGATACGTTAAAAAGAAAATGATGTGATGTGAGGGCGATCTGGGACAAAAGAATGCATGCCCCTTCTTTGTGGGAACAAGGATTGGGCCATAAGACAGACAGGAGGAAATTGGGCCACTTCCAGATCCCCACTCTCCACCTGATGCTCATTGCTAAGCATATCAGGGAACCCTCTGCTTATGCAGGAGGTGAAGCTATGTGGGAACTGACTGTAAACACACTGCTCTTAACTGCAAGAAACCTGAAGTAGCATGAAAGGATATGGACGGTGAACACGGCTTCCTAGAATGGCATAAATAGACTTGACTCAAGACAGAAAACCTGAGTAATTTCTAATGAGCTTGAGATGTGAGCCTTCCCACAAAGAAAAGCCCAGGCCAGGTGGATCTCTGGTGAACGCTGCCAAATGCTTACAGAGCCAACACCCTCTTCACAACCTTTTCCAAAAGCAATTGTGCAGTCTTTCTAAGTCATTCTATGTAGCCAGATCACCCGATCAAAGCCAGGCAAAGATTACCAGAAAGCAGCACACACGTCTTATGAACAGAGCCAACAAAAGTGTTTGCAAACTGAGTTTAGCTGTCACAGAAAAGGACAATATTCAAGAGTAGGTGGTATTTACCCCAGGACAAATGCACCAGAATCAGATTAATGACAAGAACCTAAATAGATGCTGTAGCATTTGGCAAAACCCAGTGCTCTGCCAAAGAAAAGCCCTGGGATGTCAAGAGTATCAGCTGAGACAATGTGCATAAATCACTTGGCAGGCACCAAGCCCCGCAGTACTCCCCTACGTTCTTTGCTTCCACTGCCCATAACTTCTGGGTTTGCTACGCACTTGAAGCACACCCATGCTTTTTCAAACATACTGGCCTTCTTAGTAGCCAGCTCCTATTAATCCTTTAAAACCCCCTGACCAGCATGTTTTAGTTAAAAGGCACTTCCCTGGGACACCCTCCCTAGAGCTTTCTGCCATGACACTGAATGCCATCACCTATTTATGATTTCTCTCTCAGGACTTGTTGGTGCTTCCTGAGGGTAGAAAGTGCCCAGAGTGCACCTCCTGGTAGGAAGATTTCAATATGCTTGAATTGTCTTGATTACAAATGGTCTGGGTGCCAGTGGTAATGCACACCTTTAATCCTGGCACTCAGGCAGAGGCAGGCAAATCTCTATGAGTTCAAGGCCACCTGGATCTACAGCTGCATTCCAAGACAGACTCCAAAGCTTCACAGAGAAACCCTATCACCAAAAACAAAACAAACAAAAAATGGTCTGGGTGCAGGTAGTGGTGATGTACACCTTTAATCCCAGCCCTCAGGAGACAGAGGGATCTCTGAGCTCAAGGCTAGCCTGGTCTACAGAGTGAGTTCCAGGACAGCCAGGACTGTTTCACAGAGAAACCCTGTCTCAAACAAAACAAAAACAAAAACAAAATGGCCTGGGCCCAGCCTCATCTGAACACAGGACAAACGTCTACATCAGAAAGGTAAAAGAGCAGCCAAAGCTTGTTGGATGTGGTAAAACATACCTATAATCTAAGCACTGTACCATAAATTTTAAACGAGTCTTAATGAATAAAGGTCCTTGCCACCAAGCTTGATGGCTTGAGTCCAACCTCTGGAAACTGACATGGTAGGAAGGAAAACAGTCTCTCAAACTGCCCTCTGCTCCCACACAGACTCAACCAATGTTTAAACAATTTTAAAACCACAATTGTAATCTCAACACTCAGGAGGTTACAGCCAGAAGATCAGGAGTTCAAGACCAGCCTGGATTACATGAGACTCTAGATCATAAATAAATAAAAGCCAGCTCTTAAAGGAGACAGCAGTGCAAGAATTGCAACATCTCCAAGCCAGGTCTGACCTGGATGGGAAGAAAGGCCATGCTTCGTGCTAGGAAGACTCACAGCCCTAACTCCTGTGTCACCTGCTTCAGGAGTCTGCCCTGATTTATGGTTCCTGTTTCTCTGCTTCCTCCCCAGTACAGTAGCAGGAGGACTTTCCAGTGATGAGTGTCTAGGAGTGTCTTTGACATGATGATCACCTACCTCAACACCACCACTCAAATAAATCTCTATGGTCGTAGTATCTGCAAGGATGGAAAATACAGCCTAACTCTCCAATGACCATAGGAAGCGAGAAGTTTAAAAATACTATCTAAGAAGCCCTAAAAACCTCAAATTCCAGACCCTGTCCTCTGCCAGTAAATAGGCAAGGTCACACTCCTTGCTGCTTATGACAGACCCTTGAGTACGTAATCCTGGCCTCGTAAGATAACGGGAAATGAGCTGACTAACCTCTTATCGGACATCGGTAGACTGCTTGTGAAACCCCTGCCCCAGTGACCTATGCGTGGGCTTTGTTGTAAACCCTATAAAAGCTGTCTCAATTCTGCACTCAGGGTCCTGCGTGGTGAAGGTCCACACTCTGAGGGTCTTTCAGTATTCATCTGAGGGGTGAAGGTCAGTCATGTGGCTAGGTTCCAGGCTATGGTGGTTGAGAGGCCTGGTATCAGTGGTGACCAACACACCACATCCCAGGGTACAGAGATCCCAAGGTTCCAGACTTTTAGGAACTTCACACAGAAAAGACATCAAAGGGACCCTTCCCACTAGTGTAGTTCCCACCCCCCTGAAGTCTGGTTGAGTCCCTGCTGGAGTACAGCCTCCCAACTGCTGTTCCAAAGAAATGGCTGTCAGAAAGAAATGAGGTATATTGTCTTTTCCTCCCCCCCCCCTTCCTCCCCAAAGACATCAATTTTTTTTCTCTTTCTCTCCAAAGACATCAATTTCTTTCCATCTGTCCCCCAAAAAGGAGAGTTAAAGGGATAGATTGCTCAGGTAGTAAGGAAGGCGCAGGGGATAGGGCAGACACTGACATCTGGGGCAGCTAGGATCCAGGAGGGCCGGGATAAGTTTCTTATGGCCACCCTCAGCAGCTTGAAGGTGGCAGCTAAGGAGATGAGGGACCCATGGGCAAAGGGCCATGCCAACATCAATCACTGCTATAAAAGCCTTTTTCCCTCAGTGCCTACTTGAGCAGCTCCAGTCCCTGAGAGCCACTGACACCAGACATCTCATGGGCAGCCAGATGTTGGAAGAAGAGGAAGGGAATTCTTTTCTTATCAAGGATCCAAGTAGCTGGTAGATCTGACAATCCCCACTCATATTGAGGTGCCACATGTAAGGTGCTCAATGTGGGTCTGTGAGCTCCAATACTGAGCCAAAGATACTAGGGCCTTGGGATTCTCAAAGCATCCACCTTCAGGCTTCAATCTGTAAGCTGAAGTCTCAGCTCCCTCCTCCCCCTTTTGGTTTTTTTTTGTTTTTTTTTTTTTTTTTGAGAGACAGGGTCTTACTATGTAGCTCTGGCTGTCCTGGGACTCAGAGATCCACCCTCCCCTGCTTCCCAGGTGCTGGGATTAAAGGCAGCGCCACCATACCCAGCTCCACATTCCTTTTTTTTAGGTTTATTATTTATGTGTGTGAATATTTTGACTACATGTATGACTCGCACCATATTCATGCCTGGTACCCTTCAGGGTTCAGAAGAAGAAATCGAATAGACAGGGGCTAGAGTTACAGATGGTTGTGTGATGGGAGATCCCATCTGTATATGTTTCTCATACTGGTTAATGAATAAAGCACTGTTGGCCAATAGGAAAGGAAGATAGGTGGGACTAGGAGACAAGGAGGAAAGAGGAAGTAGTAAGGAGGAGTCAAGATGGAGAGTCTGGAGAAAGCAGAGTGCCAGCCAGCTCCCCAGCAAGAGAAGAGCACGTGGAAATACTAGATTAATAGAAATGGGTTAATAATTAAGACAGAACTAGCCGATAAGAAACTAGTACCTGGCCAACAGCATAATATCAAATACAGCATCTCTGTGTGTTACTTGGGGCTGGCGCGGCGGTGGGACAAGACCAGCGGTGGCAGGAAAAACCTTACTCCTTACAGTTGTGAGGCACCTGTGGGTGCTGGGAATTGAACCTGGGTCCTCTGCAAGAATGAGTGCACTTATCTATGGCCATACCACCATGAACATGCCCGATCTCGTCTGATCTTGGAAGCTAAGCAGTGTCGGGCCTGGTCAGTACTTGGAAGAATGAGTAGCTTAATCATTGTGCCAACTCTCTAGCTCCTATCTCTACTTAACAGAGAGGCTTCATGTGGTTTGGAGTCCTGGGACCTTCTCACTTCTTTCTGAGCCTCAGGGATCCTATTAGAACTTGGTTCTAGGTGCCTTATGGTATCCAGGGAACCATTGCTTCTACCCACTGACCTAGCACTGGCCCCACAGGATGTAGATGCTACTCAATGCAGAGTTATCTATTTATTTGGGGGGAGTGTTGTTATTTAGAGAGTTTTGTTTTTGTTTTATTCCATTGATCCCAAAACCGCATAAAAACATCCTACCAAGAGTAACATTCCAAGCCCTCTTTGCTTTTTATTTTGATGCCCTGGCTGGTCTTTAACTTTCCAGTCTCAGCCTCCAACATGACAGGGATTACAGGCCTGTGCCATCAGGCTCAGCTCATAGTCTACTAATAGAGATCAAGTTGGACCTACCTCAGCAAGTTCAGCCCATTGTTAGAACCCTCCAAAGTTGAGGGCCCCTGCCCCACAGGAGGTGAGGCCACTCTGTCCCCTCACATCCCCTAAGGAGGCTCTGCCCCATGACACAAGGCCCAGACTCTCAGCACTATTATCAAGTCATCTACCCCCATCACTGTCCCTCCTGTTTCCTGGAGCTAGAATCCTTAGGTCTTAGACTGGATTTGGATGTCCAAAAAGAAAAGAACCAGAGATCGTCCCAAGGCTGAAGCTCTGCTCATTGGAGAGGCCTTGCTAACAGTTTAGAGCCTCAAGTGCTAGTCTCTGAAGTCACTGGCTCTTGACAAGGTCTGTGACCCAGGGCAGAGTGGCTTAAACACTCTGTGCCTCGGCTTTCACATCTAAGATGGGGATACCAGCCAAGCATGGTGCACACCTTTCATCTCAACATTTAGAAGGTAGAGGTAGATCAATCTCTGAGTCTGAGGCCAGAGTGTTCTATATAGCGAGTTCCAGACCAGCCAGAGCCCACAGAGGGACCTTATCCTGTTTTAAGTTAGGAGTTGAATGAATTTCCTTAACTCGCTACAGAGTGCTTCAAACAAAACAAAAACAAAACACAGCTGATGCCTTGCTTAACATGCCTTAATGCTGGAAGATTGCCCCTGAGGTCAAGAATGTCTGCCCTCATCATTCCTGTTCAACACTGAGTGGAAATTCTAGTCAGTGCACACGGACAATAAACAAACAGAACCCAGTGTGGAAAGGAACTCTCTATTAGAAGATTACATGATTATTTAGTAAAAAAAAAAAAAAAAAAAAAAAAAAAAAACACCCAAGGACACACACACACACAGACAGAGAGAGAGACCCAAGCTTTGTCAATAAATGAGGTCAGCAAAGCAAAATTCAACAGGATTCTAGGTACTAGCAATAATCACTCAAAAATAAAACTAAGAAAACACTAGAGATGTAGTTCATTTGATAGAATACACACCAGTTTCCCATCACCAATTGTTGAAGGCACAGTTTTTCAATATGGTTTCGGCACGTCTGGAGAGATGCATCAGCAGTTAAGGGAACCTGCTGCTCTTCCAGAGGATGTGGGTTCAGTTCCCAGCACCCATATGGTTGCTAACAAACATCTATGTTCCAGAGGATTAAGTATCACATTATGGCCTCCAGTGTCACTGCATACACCCATGTACAGGGAGTAAAAATAGAATCTTAAAAATTTAATTAGGTGGTTGTGGCTGCACATGAAAGGGCTCTAGGCAGCCTGAGCCTAGTAAACATGGCTCTGGCAGGCCTTACCCATTCCCCCTATCCCCTCTGCCTTACTAAAAACCATTAGATTACTTTCCTGAAGCTAGCCCCACAAGTCTATTACCTTATTTGGCCATGTCTTCCTCCTGAGGCTGACTACTGAAGTCCAACAATCAAAAGCTCCCTTTGGCTCACCTAATTAACATGCCCAATTAGAATTAAACACATCTTAACACAGCATTTCCCCTTTAACCTTAAGGGTCACATCTGTCTCCTCTCTAACCAGAGGTAGTTCTTTGTCCCCACATGGAACAAATATCCATGCCCCCTTTCCTTTATTCCCTTCCCCCTCATCCTCTATCTCATCTTTGTCCCTTATCCTTACCCTTTGACCCTCTGGGGCAAATAAATCTTTGTGTTGAGAACTTGGGTCTTGGGGTACTTGAGACAATACTGGTCTCTTGCAGAATGGGTTTATGTTGTGGGTTTATGTATGTGTTATTTGATCACTGTGTGAAGATGTTATCTCCGTCCTTCCTCACTTACCTAAGGTACCTTCTGATTGGTTTAATAAATAGTTGCATAGTCAATAGCTAGGCAAGAGAGGATACACAGGATTTCCAGGCAGAGATTGGAACCATGGAAGGAAATTGGCAGGAAAGATTTGCTAGCATCACGGTAGCCTCTGCTACCTTGGGGACACAGGGAAGGCAGTGGAGAGAGAACACCAGACTTGTTGGTATCCTCATTGCAAAGGTTTCTCCACTTTCCCAAGTTCCCAAGGATGGCATCAAGCTATCTGGCCTGGGCACTTCAGGATCTCACTGAGGTAACAATAAGAGATAAGAACAAGTCTCCTTTCTTACAGGGAGATGAAAAAAAATGCCCTGCAGGGCACTATAGAGCTGTGGCACTTTCCTTGGGGTCCTGAAACATCTGGACCAGCTCTGCTGGCAAGGGATGCTGGGAAGGTACTCCTATACCCCCTATAGGCAGATCTTTATGAGATGAGGTGATTGGAAAGTTTGTGACACACATGTGTGCATGTACACACACACACCCATATACACATCTGCACTACACACATAAACACTTTATGCAAGTTAAGAGGCCTCTGCATCAAGGGCCTGAGCAGTCAGCCTGAAAAGACAACCCACAGAGTAGAGACAGATCTAAATGTTAAGGTGGCTTCTAACAATCAACAACAAAACCTAACAGCTTTAATTAAAATGGACAAAAGATGTGGTCAGGTATTTTTCCACAGAAGACACATATATGAACAGCTGCTCAGCTTTGCTTGGCACCAGAGAAATGCAAGTCAAAAACCTGTGAGATGTACCTTTGCTCCCAGTGGGAATTTGCTAACACTGCCTGCCCCCCCCCCCCCCCCCCCGGTCAGATGCTATGGATATATGCTAAGGCTGTGGAGAAACTAGGGGATCTCTTACCCCCACCACTGCTGGTACAACTGCTGTGAAAAATAGTTTGGCAGTTCCTCAAAAAATTGAAAATAGAATTAACGTATGATCTGGCAATTCCTCTTGTGGGTGCACACCCAAGAACTGAAAATGGGCCTGGAACAGATGTCCGTAAACTCACATTCACAGCTGCCAGAAGATGGAGGCAAAGATGGACACGCATATAGCCCAAGCACATCACAGAGTCTGACTCAGATGGAGGTTCTGACAGCACCTGGAACATGGATGACCCTGTAGACACTATGCCAGGTGAAGCAGCCAGTAACAGACTTCCATGGCTCCATTTACCAGGCCCTAGAGTTGTCAAGCTCCTAGAGACCGGGAAGCTATTAGCAGGCTTGGAATGGGGGTGAGATCAATACTCAAAAGAGTCTTAGTTTGGGAAGACAGAAAGTTCTGGAGGTGGCGATAGCCACATCATCATGTAAATATGTTTAATGCCACTGAGCTGTGCAAAAAAAGTACTCAAACGGTGAAATCCAATGAAAAAATGATTGTTAAGCAAATTTGCTGCTTTACCAGCTGCCTGCGATGAGTCTTGTGCCTCATAACCATTTCCAAGAAGTTTCAGACACTCATGTAGCTTTGGTAATGAGAAGGGTCACTATTCCAGGTGCCTGGAGATCACATCAAGCTACCCAGCTGATTCCACACAAAGTCCATGATGAGTCGTGACTGACAGAAGTAATGCTAAGTGTATGGTGCACACCCTGTTTCACACAAATTGGTGGGACCCTGAAGATACAGCTGAGGATCTTGATGCTCTAGTATCTTTATTACCAACATGATGCATCTGAAAGGGTCATGATCTTGGCTGACCATCTCCACAAGCTCCTGCTACAAAAATCAAAGAATCTTGTTTAGGAAGCTGAGGCCCAGTGTTTTTGTTCTTTCACTTCAGTTCATGAAATTTCCACACAGCAGTGTCTCGTTGAGGTCTGTGAGTCTGCCACCCAGCAGGAGTCTGTTGAGTATTGAGGCCCCAGTGTACAGTGTTCCATCACCTTTTTGAGGTCCAGACTCATAAGTTTCCAGAGACTGTCCTTGAGGCAGGGAACCAGAGTTCTCTAGAATGGCTATGAGACTGGAACACAGCAGTCTTTGGACCTAGTCCAGAATGCCAGAATCATCCAGTCAACAGGCTTTAATGAAACCTCTTCTTAACCAGGTATAAAGACCTTGGTGGCACACATCTAAAATCCTATCCCATGGGGGTAGAGGCAAGAGGACCACTAGCTACAGGCTAGCTTGGGTTGGAAAATGAGGCTAGGTCTTCAACTTCTGCTTGTTTTTGTTTGTTTTAAGTGCAGTCTCTAGAAACCTTACTTTTTCTTCATGGTTCTATTTTTGCTTTAGAAGTTGGGCAAGTATGGTAATAGTGTGCTTCTGTTTTATCCTTGTATTACACTGTTTACAAACATGAACTGAAAATGTTCCAATAAAAAATCGTATTCCAGAAAACAATAACAGTTGATAAAAATGCTGAAGGCAGAGGTGCCCACCTTAACACAGCCCATGAAACCTTCCCAGGGGGACTGGCTCTGCCCAGCGGTGCTCTCCAAGAGTAGGGTGGCCTGGTTTTGTTTGTAACAGCTGGTATGGAGGAGCAGGATAGCTCACAGAGCCCCATCTTTGGGGCTCAACTGCCTATGGGCCACTAACTCATTTATGCTACCCTAGATTTCTTTCCATTGCTGTGATAAAACATCCTGACAAAAATCAACTTGGGTAAGAAAGAGTTTATTTGGCTTGCCCTTCTAGGTCATAACAATCACTGAGGGAGGTTAAGGCATGAGCTTGAAGCAAAAACCATGGAAGAACACTCCTTACTAGCTTAATCTGATAATAAACTTCTTATATAGCCCAAGACTACCTATCTAGGGATGTCACTGTCCACAGTGGGTTGCGTCCTTCTATATCAATTAGCAATTAAAATAGTCACAGGCCAGTATGATTAAATAAAATCTTCACTTGAGGGTTCTTTGCCCCAGGTGACTCTAGGTTTGTGTCAAGGCAGGATAGTTGCAGAGACCTCTGTAGCCCTCCTTTACCTGTGGGTGCTGGGCCAGATGGAGTTCTGCCTATAGGATACTTAGTAACTCAGCATCTTGAGACTCCCTTATCCCTAGGAAAGGTTTAAACTTAGTTTCCCTGTCCATGGAATGGGCCAACAGTACTTGCTCCTCCTGTGAACCAAGCTGTGGTAAAACAAGAGAAAGATGGGGTGTGGGGGGGGAGGGGGAGGTACTTGGCTTTGTGGCTCCTGAATCCCTTGAAGAGGACTGGTTAAGAGTCCTATGACACACTGTGGCTCTTCCACCTTCCCCTGCTCCCAGCCAGTGAAATGTGGGAAAAGGAACATGGAGGCCATTAGTGTTAGTTGGGTGTTGCTTCAATAGAGAACTTCCAAGGATTTTCACTAACTACTGAAATGCCTGTGTCATAGCCATAAGAAGCCTGGATGAGCAAAAGGGCATTGAAGTCACGGTGAAGTCCAGGGTTAGAGGCCGAGCTGAGCTAATGAGGCCCCACATAGCATCCTGCCAGTGGTGACAGGTTGCCAAGATGTCTGAGGCTGTACTTTTTTCTTTGAGAAGATCACCAAATATGGCTACAACATAACCTCAGATACACAGCAGTAGCCTGTGCCACTGTAGCCAGAACCCTCTCTTAAGGCGCATCAGATACAGACATGGAAACTAAGGAAGGATTCAAATGATCGAGTATGTTTTTTTTTGTACGTCCTGACACAAAAGGGCAGAAGCAGGGACCACACACAGCAAGGATCTGAAGAAACGAACCACAGCTAGGGCACTCAGATGTGAGCTGACACTTATCTCTCAGAGAGCCACAGCCCAGCAGAGCAGAAGGGAAGTGAGAGCATCTGGCCTCTGGAAGGGGAACAGTCCTCCACAGTATCTGAGGCAACACACATGGTTCACAGGGCCCCACCTGCTGAGGCACCAGGACAATATTCAGAACCCATACACAAGCAACCTTCTCTAACTAGGCTCAGATTCCTTTTTTCCAGACTCTCCCTCTCCCTCTCCCTCAACCTGTCCTCATCCCTTCACTCTGTAACTTGTCATTTCTGTCTTAGTCAAGGCTTGAGGTTGCATGGGGTTGTGTGACAGTGCTGAGGACAGAATCTAAGGCCTTACACATTGTTGGCAAATGCTCTGCCTAAGCTACATCCTCATTGTAGGGTTGAGTTTTTTGTTTGTTTTTAAGACATGCTGTCACAGCAGAACTATGTTGGATGGTCCTACTCCATCCTTAGTACATGGGACCCACAGCTGGGCAAAGAAAGAAATGCCCAATAGACATCTGACCCCTCCCTTCTGCAGCTCTTAGGTGCTCTGAGGCTCATATTCCAGTGGGATACATGGAGTGTGAGCTCTGTAGGCTCAAACACACAGACAAGAGGGATAGTATGGGCCAGCCCAGGAGTCAGCCACCCAGGTGAATTCACTAGATACACCAAACACCAGGCGATGTAATAAGTCTCCACCAATGTATGTAGCAGCATATAGTCTGGTTCAGCACCTTCCAGCAGCTCCCGGGAGTCAGCCTGAGTATGTGAGTACAAGAGCTATGAGGCCCAGAAGCCTCTGACCACTAACACTTAGCAGCTTATGACAAACATCATTTCCCTAAAATTGTGCTCTGTATGTATCTTTTCTTTGGCCAGTAGGGAAAAAGAATCTCATATACTGGTTATCTGGAAATTATCAGAAAGCAACATTGAGCTACCACTTTCAACTTTTATTTGCAAAACATCCAAACTTATTTTCTGGCTAGTGTATGACACCTGGAAGCCTCTACCCAACACAACAAACATAAACAACATTCTCATAGCATTCAAATGATCTATGATATGACCATGTGTCAACAATCCTAGGAATATCCAAAAAGCTACTATTCCTTCTAGCAACAGCTAGAAACTAAAAATTTAAAACTATAATAGCATCATAATACAAAATACTTAAGAGATTAATTGAGTATATGACATATAAATGAAAACTATCAAGTCTAGTAATTAAAGGGCATTTAACCAAATTCTATTAATTGGCCTCTTAATGCCATTTAAGAATCTCAGATTTTGTGGAAATCAATTCTAAATTTAAGATAATTTAAAAAGTAGCTAAAGTATCTCTACAAAAGGAAAAAAAAAAAAAAAAAAAAACAACCTTATACAACGAGATGAAAACCCTGTAAATCTATACCAGACTATGAAGTAAGAATAGATAAGCACAGCAGACCTCCAAGTGGATCCGCATGCACAAGTCCAACTAATTTTCAACAGAGGTGCCGCGGTGAAGCAAAGAAGAGGTCCACATGCTCGAACTGGGCATCCACATAGAACAAAAGGCACCTCAGCTTTTGTCTCAAACCATGCATCATAATTTAAGAAAAGCAGCATGAGAAAGATGCCATGCGACAGGAATCAAGCACAGAGGTTTATTTTTTTTGTTTTTGTTTTTTTTTAATTGGGGAAATGGACCATAACAAGAGGAAAGGGTGAGGGACCAGCCTCTGGGGACAGGAGCAGCAGGAGAGGAAAGAAGGGGCAGAGGGAGACAGAGACAGAGAGAAAGAAAGAGGGGGGGATGGGAGGTGGGCAGGGCCCTTTTAGAAGGGAACACAGTGAGTCCTGTCAGAACCCCAAGGACAGACCAGTACAGATGCTGGATTACTAACAAGAATCCTAACTAAAACTTCTAGAAGAAAATATGTAATAAAATGTTTGCAAGTTGGGCACAGTGTTTCAAAGTAGAATATAAACTCAAACTGAAAGTGATTTTATCAAAATTAAAAATGTTAGACTTTGAGAGTTAAGAAAAATTAAGTGTAGACTTTTGTTTCTGGGTATTCCCTCCATGTACTCCTCTGACAGTTGATGTGTCTCCTACCTTCTTCAGGTGGTAATTTCCAGCAATGACCAGAAGAAATGCCAGGGGAGGCAACGATGAAGATGTGGTAAACAAAGACCACAGGTTCACAAGGCAACTGTGGTCCAAGTCATTGATGCTGCGGTGGCACACACTCACTCCCACTGCACAGGCCACGCTTAGCCTAACAGCTCAGGCCTAGGAGGCCAGTCAACTCACTGGCCAATCAGCTTCCTGCATAGTAGCTCAATAGTAGCTTGGAGGATAAGGCAAAGTCCTGCCTGAGAAAAGGACAAGACCTGGGTAGAGACTGCAAAGAAGCAACATGGGATATAAGTAAGGAGCTGATGAACATGGACACAAGATCTTCCAAGAAAAGCAACAAGGGTCAGGGGGGTGAGGGTGCACCCAAGGGAGAGGGCACTCAGGGACGTGGCTGCGGGCCTGGGGGCTGTGAGCATCGTGCTGGCCTGGCCTAGGGGCAGGGGACATTCCTGTCAGAAGCACTGGGTGGACTGTGGGCCTGACCCTGACTATGACGGCTGTGGGCAGTGTGCAGGACGTGCCTGGACACAGAGCTGAGGCTTCTAATCACCCGACAGTGATACCAGCCATAGTCAGGGATATTACCAGGTAAAAAGTCCCGATTCCAAACTGGCTGTGTGCAAACAGGGCCAGACCCCACTGTTCCAGCCAGAAAGGCAGAGGGAGGCATGAGGAAAGACAGGCAGCCCAGACCCTGGCACTCTGCAGACTCCACTGATAGATGCCATTTATCCACAAAACTGATCTATAGCAACAAACTTTTATGCCAATAAACTTTGGAGTGGTTTGTTATGCAGTGGTGACAACTATGGGTGTTGTCAGTAAGATGTGGTGGGAATGCTACTCTAGGAGAGAGAGTGAATGTTGTCTCTAAATCCACTCTAGGAAGAACAGACAAGGCGCTGTTCAGGCTTCACATACCCAGGGAGCGAGGATACAAAGGCAGCCCAGATCTCCTGGTGTCCACAACTGGCAGCCTAGGGGCTAGAGACCCTCCTGTTCTAGACAGTTATGTGATAGAATTTCAGTTCTCTGTGTGAAGAAATACCATCTAAATCTGACACAGAACTATTTTCTTTAATCCCATTTTGGGGCTCGTGAACTTGGAATGGGGTCGGGTAGGCAGTCCCCATTACTTGAAGGCTGGATAGGTTGGCCACTAGTTTCTTGCCTAGAAAATAGTTGGTGCTGGCTTTTGGCCACAAGCTGACTAGTTAGTTCCTGGCATTTCTCTCTCGGACAGCGGTCTCAGAACACATGAATGTACAGCTCCAGTTTCCATCTGTAAATGCACCTCATCCGGACCCTCTGCAAATACTAGGGATTATAGCTCTGTCCCCAAGACAGGTGAGAAAGAGGAAATAGACATCTCATTACAGAGAACCGTTTCAGACCACATATTACTACAGAAGAATGGATTGAGATACACGGGACTACGTTTAATAGTATGGGTAATTACACTGTATTTGGGGAGAAGTCACTTACATGAGAAATCAATGACATACAAGTTCCTGCTCTAAGGATCCATGCCCAGGCTGCTCTCAGTGACCTGACCAGAACCAAGAGAGAGCACTGGGGTCCCACACCCCAAACCTAACCTCCCTCTGTCAAGTCCAAACCTGTGACCATGCCCGTTTGGGTGTGGTCAGTGCTACAGGTGTGGATGGGGTGGATGTCTCACTACATATTACTTCGAGAGTGGGGTCACACACAGTCCTTAAGGGCTGCTGCTTCCCACATACATCTTAAGTGCCATTCTGTCTCTTATCAGCATCCACACATCCAAGAACAAAGATGCTTCCTAGAACAGGAGAAAGTATTTCACTGTCAGTGGGAGAAACAAACACTCAGCCGTTGTGGAAAGCAGTAAGGAGGGAGTTCTTCAAAAGCACCCAGAATTGCCATCTCAC
Source organism: Phodopus roborovskii (assembly GCF_943737965.1). NCBI lineage: Eukaryota > Metazoa > Chordata > Mammalia > Rodentia > Cricetidae > Phodopus > Phodopus roborovskii. The sequence goes on from NW_026125052.1 coordinate 35,011,469, forward strand.
TCAGCAATACCATTCCCGTGTTATCATCCCAGAACTGGACCGAGACTCAGAATGCATACCAGACACTCACAGCAGTGTTATTCCCACTCACCAAAAAGGCAAAGAAGACCTGCTGTCTACCAAAGCACAGAGAGAACACACATGACAGACTGTTTGGCTGCTTTAAAATGAATAAGGCTCTGTGCTTTCTACAATGTGGATAAACTCTGAAAACACCGTATTTAGTGAAGTAAGACAAATTTAAAATTTCAAAGACAAGAGTTTAAGGAAATAGATTCATTGATTATTGCCAAGCAGCTTCTAAGTTGCAGACAATCCTATTGTGCCCTAATAGCCAGTGACCACATCAGAAGCACCAGGTCTGCAGGGCAGACCAGAAATGCTGAGCTGCCAGCTTCGCCTGGAGCTGACACTTGAGCAGCATATTTTCAGGCACCCACTTTATAAGCTGACAGAGGTAGAAATCCTAAGATAATTTTATTTGAAATGCAGAAGATAGAGAGCACCAAACATACACCAGAGAAAGCAGTTAGTCTTAAAGAACCTCACAGAACTAACTCCAGGGAGAGCAGTTCCTGGAGGAAAACTTGGGGAGCAGGTAAGAAATAAGGGGGAAACCATCCAGGTGTGTTTAGGCTCAAACTGCAGAAAGTTCTCATGTGGGAACTCAGGCCCGGGCTGAGGAGACGTGTCTCGGGATTGATGTTGGAGCCCAAGTCAGTAAAGTGCAGCTGAGAGGATTTAGGTCTACACTATCTGCCCACACAAGGCCAGGTAATGGCGGTCTTGAAGACACGACTGTACTGATGCTCAGGAAACTGAGTCAAGGACAATAGAACAGTCATAAGGAAAGGAAATCAGGGTAAGGCCACACAGATTTGCAAGGAAGCAAATCTAACCCAGCTCAAGAACTTACATTAGAGTATTGTATGAATGTGAAAAATGAAAGGCAGAATGAAGAGTGTAGACAGGAAGAGAAAGAAAAGAGGATAAAAATAAAGGGGGGGGGGAAGGCGTAAATAGAAAGGGAACATATAAGAATTCTGGAAAAGTATGAACAGGCAGGAGCATAACAGGAGAGAAGGATGTGAAGGATGTGAACAGCCAGGAGGGGCATGGCCAGTTAAGAAAAAAAGGTTAAGGACAGGTTAGAGGGATTTTAGCCAGGCAAGAGGGCTACAATAAACAAGTAGGACTGAGGGGCAGAGACAGGTAAAATAAGGGCCATGGATGTGGAGACAAGAAGGGAGACAGGTAAGAGAGAAAGACAGACAGACAAGAGGGGAGAAGAAAGTGAGGGGAATCAGAAAAGGGAAGGGTGAAGACTGAGGGCATCACACAGGTAAGACACGACACGGAGTATCGGGAACAGGGAGGAGAGCTTTGGTGGCACTGATGGCCACACCAATGATCCCTCCCTTTCCTGGTCGCTTTATTACCGCCTTCATGCAGGGCCACCCTCCATTCTCTTAAACTGCTGTTGTGGAGTTCACAGCCCAGGCCTCACTTGCTCTGGCTCTGCTCTAAAGTCCTAGCCTGAACAGTAAGTACACTTGGCCAAACACATCTTATGGTATAAAAGCTTACAGTCATCAATGAGTGCCTTGAGATGTACACTCCATTAAGTGAAACAAATTAAGCCCTCATGTCCTCTGTAACACAAAGGACACGAGGAGGGTAGGTGCTACCCAACTGGGATGAAAGCTTGTCTGTCTTTCCCTCTTAGCTGTCTCCCTTCTTTGCTTCACGTCCATGGTCCTCATTCTACCTGTTCACAAGAGTCTCAGTTGACGCCAGGCAAGCAAGAGGCCTTAGTGGCCTCTCGTGGCTACAGACGATAGGGTCCCTGGGTCACCAGAACCTGCAACATGGGGACCACATACAGTGCCTTCTAAACCAGCTGTCATTTTCCTCTATTTAATTTTGTTAAAGATCTTCAAATGAATGGATTACTGTATGGTCAGCCAAGAACAGACCTAGGCCTAATGGTAAAACCCTTAAATTTGTAAACAATAAAACTGAGTTCTAGGTAGCTCTTTGGGGTGTCTATTAGAACTGAAGATTCAGGATCTGCCAGCAAAGGCAAAGAATAGAGAAACAGACATTGTACCAGGAGTGTTAGAACCCCAGATAGAGAAGGGTACAGTAACTTTATACATATTGAGGCATCTGGATCCTTAAGAAAAAAGTAGACCGTTCTCCAGTGATTATATATAAAGTAATGGCATACGAGGCCTGGGCATGCGTCATGCCTCAGTAACATACAATGTGCTGAGGAAGCCTGGGGCCATTCATGACATGACTTGTTTTCTGTACATCTGCATATTCAGTATTTCCCAATTTTTAGAAAACTATTTTTTGAGAAGGCGTGCTCTGTAAACAGGAGATAAACAAAAGTGTACATTCAGCTGGCCCTAACACATTACATTTATCCCAGTAAGTAAGAGTTCTGCCCCTGGCACATAAGCTGACTTTTGGGAACCCATCCCCCATGCTGGGCTGGCAGATGCTGGGCCTTGACTGCCTCTGCACAAGGTGACAAGACAGTCTCTGGTGCCTAAGGGGATAAATAGGGGACCCTACAGAGGAAAACCATATCATTGCCTCCATAATGCCCACAAAACCTCATTCAGCAGAACTGGTGAGACCTAAGTCAGTGGCTACAAGGCGAAACTATGTCTGGTCTCACACTAGCAACCAGTATTACAGCCATCCTCCATCTACTTCTAGATCCCGCTCTTCATGCAGAGCCACGGCCATGCTCTGTCCACTGCTAAAGCGATTGTGTATTTGATTCTGGAGCCACTGTGGCTTCCAATTCTATGCACAGCCACCTGGGATATGTTAAAGACACACTGCAAGAACTAAAATGCTTTCTTTGGATTCTGAGCAACAGTACACTGACTGACCCGTCAAAGCTCAAACATGGGTATGTCCCAGCTAGACACTATCTAATAGTGTATAGATAACTGAAGATACAAAGACCATACCATGGCAGAATGTGTCAAGAAGTTAGACATGGTCCCAGGGGACTCTAACCTGAAACAGTTGAGCCTATAAACAGTCAAACACCCAGTGGTTGTCACCTGTGTCAACAGCTGATCAGATGTCAACTGGTTGATCCAACGTGTGTATCGCTCTGTAGAGTCTGGGGGGTCTCTCCTCACTTGGCACCCTATGATCTGTGAAAAAACAATAGATTTTAAGTGGGATGATACCCATGAATTGGGGGCTGACTTAAGAAAAAGTCCCTGGCATCAAGAGGAAGAGAACAGAATGCCAGGTCCATATGAGACAGTCCCAAGAAATGTCTAATAGTGAATACAGTCCATCTCATAAAACATTCCCTTAAAATATGTCTCCATCTCAGAATAGGGTACCACCTCAAAAACAAAACAAACAAAAACTCCGCTTCATAAAACATCCCTATATCCTCAGAACACATCCCCATCTTAGAACATGTTCCTATTCCCTCAGAACATGGCCCCATCTCAAAACACATTCCTACGCCCTTAAACACAGCCCCATGTCAGAATGTGTTCCTGTTTGTTTCTGCTGAAGCTCATGGCATCTCAACAGGGTCTATCTCTGGGGAGTCTCTGAAGAGTCCTAGTGTTAGTTGAATGAGATCCAGATGCCACTAGACTGGCAAAAAGGAGGTGGCAGAAGTGCTGTATAGGCCCAGGTAGGCTGACTGGATGTGTATGTATGCAAATGAGGCAAAAAACAAGGACTAATCAATCAGGAGGGATGTGCCAAACCCAGGAAGCAAAAGCTCACCAAAACCTCGAGAGAGTTCACAAACAGGCTCCCTCCTGCCCCTTGATATTACAGCCATGTTACAGTGAAAGTAGAAACAGAGGAAAAGTGGAGGAAGAAATGTGACGACCATCCCCAACTGTTTTTCCATGGGTTCTAGCTCTTACTGAGGTCAGGCAAAGCAGTCCATTTTGCCTGTGGAGTTAGTACCTAATCCAGGAACTGAGGGCTGTCAAATGGCAGCCAATTACTATCAGCTGCAATTGTCACTGGGAGCCATTTACAACCATTTATCCTGGCTGAGCAAAAGCAGCCTGTTGCAGACATCAGAAACTTGAGAGAGGAACAAAGGTCTTAACTCTTATTATCACCTCATAACCTGCCCCTGTTGCCACAGAACCCCATTTCATGTCCATCCACACTTCAGAACCTGTCCCCATCTCAGAACACATCCATTCCCACCTCAGAAAGCACTCCCAGAACATGCCCCACTTCAGAACATGTTCATCAACAATTCCTAAAATTACTTCCCCATTTCATGACAATTATCATGGTGCCACATGAACTTCCTGACCTGTGACATTTTCTCAGCTTTGGGTCTTGGCTGCTCTGCTTCCTGACCTCACCCGTGACTTCCTCTCTTCCAACTTCTTACTTCAACCTAGGCACTTCTAGCCTTGGCCCCTGCCATCACAATCTGGATAAAACCTACGCTTTCTGCTGAAAATGTACTAATATCAGGTCTAAACAACTTCCCAGACGCTTGAAGTTCCAGAGACTGATACCTAAGTAGATCTTGGAGGCTGTGTTCCAATACCAGCTTTACAGCAAAGGATTGATGGTTATGGGTGTATGGGTGGAGCTGGGATAGGGTATTAGGACTGTCTATAGGAAGCAGAGACCACTTCCTAGTGGGGACCATTTCAGAGGACATTGTACTTTTGACACTAGTGTCAATTTTCCCTGGGCTGCTGGTTTGAAGCAAATTACTTATTATCCTCTATTTCTCTTTCTCTTTTCCTTTCCCTGTCTTCACTTCTTTTTATTTATTTACTTTTTTAATAGGGTCTTCCTATGCAGACCAGGCTGGCCTGAAACTGTCTGCCTCTTGATTACTTGGGTTACAGGTATGTACTACCACTGTGCCCAGTTTGATGTGAGGGCACCGCAGTCCTTGCTTCATCCCGACGGCTGCTTCCGGAAGCTTACAGGACTACAAAGCCTAGCCTCCCTCTTCAGAATCATTTCTGAACCTCATCTGAAGTGCCCCAGAAGCACCATGTGAAGCCCATGGCTGCCATTCCTGGAAAGGTGCTGTGGAAAAGACCAGCAAGAAGCAACATTCATGCCATCGTCTCCAGTGGAGCCTAAAGTACAGTGCATAGTAACCTGACACACCTGTCTCTATATGACCCTGTAATGCCTCAAGGACCAAGGATGCCATCTGAAAATATTTCCCAGCGGTTCCACTGTTCATTAAAATTAAACTGCTCTGAAAGATTCTGTTTCTTGAATAGTAGTCCTCATACTTTCTGACCCTAGCCTGGGTTTGGGACTCACAGTGCTGCTAGAGTGCCCTTGTATTCTTGGCTGACATGCTAGCCTGGTTCTCCAAGACTTCCTCAGCTTCATTCCACAGAAGAGCTGCTGCACAACAGATCCAGAAACCCACAGCCACTGCGCTCGCTCTGGTCAACTGGCTTCTGCTCTCCTCACCAGAGTCACTTCTTGAACTGTAACTCATGCTGAAAAGATGGCCACCATCATCTTTGGGTTGTGTTCTTGCCTCATATGCAAGATAACAGTGACACTGAACTCGGGATAAAGCTCCTGTATTGTGAGGACAAGGGTTAGTGTGGTGGTTTGAATGAAAATGGCCCTAACATGTTCAGACACTGAATACTTAGTCTCCAGTTGATGGCACTATTTGGGGAGGCTTAGGAGGTGTGAACTTGCTGAAAGTATGTCACTGAGGGTGGGCTTTGAGGGTTTAAAGCCTCATCCTACTTCAGTTCACTCTCCCTGCTTCATGCTTGCATTTGAAAATGTGATCCCTCAGCTTCTTGCTCCGGATGCCATGGCTGTTTGTAGCGGCATCTTGTGTCACCAGTGGACTTGCTGTGGTGGCCGCATCCTAAGGGTGTGGCTTCAGGTGTGCAGACATGACCCCTTGTAAGGAAGACGAGGGGTTGGCTCACTCTCTTGGGTAGTAGTCAGGCAAAGACTGCATCTTCAGGATTCGGAAGACTGAGGCAGTTATTCAGTATTAATTGTGCAAGTGCTTCCCTAATAAATACCTGTTTATCATTTATCTTGGGTCTTGTGGACTCCTTTAAACCCCGCCTTCAATTGGCACCCAACATGGGGCAAATTGCCTCTATGCTGCTGTGTGTCCCCATCACAATCTCTCTAGAACCATCGCCAAAATGAGCTCTTTCTGCTGTAGGTTGCCTCGGTCATGGTCAGAGCGACAGAAAAATAACTAATGCATTTGGTGATGGTGTGCTAGGGTTTGAAGTTCATGCCTCTGACAATGGACAAGAATCAGTTGGGTTGAAGCTCTTGCATCACTGGGTAGACAAAAGTCAGTGAAATTCTACTTAGGGGCAAAGCACCCACCATAATTTATGCTCAAGAGTCAGTGAGACTTTACCCAGAAGCAAAGCTCCTGCTTTGCTAAGCGGTAAGTGGTGAGACTATACCTATGGGAAAGCAAAGATTTCAGTTTACTTTGTAGACAAGGGTTGGTGAGGCTCTTCTTGCGATAAGGTTCCTTCCTTACCAAGAGTTTAAAGGTCAGGGTGACTTTACTTAGGGGTGAAGCTCTAGATTCACCGGGTAGGAAAGGGTTAGTGAGATTATTTAAGGATGGCCTCTCACTTCATAAGTAGTCAATAAGACCATATAGCTGGATGTGTTAGTGGAATATTCCTTTACACTGTGTAAATATATGTCACTGTGATTGGTTAATAAAGAAGCTGACTGGCCTATAGCTAGGTAGGATATAGTTAGGCTGGAAAACCAGATAAGAGAAAACTGGGAAGGAGGAGGAGTCTGAGGAGTTACCAGCAGATGCAGAGGAAGCAGGAGATGAATTTGCCATACTGAAAAGAGGTACTGCCATGTGGCAGAGTATAGATAAGAAATATGTGTTATTATTGGGGCATCTGTGCTGGCCTGCCCTTGGGGTTCTGACAGCATACACTCTCAGCCACTGAGAGCACCACCTGTGCACATTCCCTACACTCCCTTTTAAAAGAGGCCTGCCCACCTCTCATCTTTCTCTCTGCTTCCCTGCCTGTTTCTCCCTCCCTATCTCTCCCCTCTCTTCTTTCCCCGCCACTCCTGTCCCCAGAGGCCAGTCTCCCCTTTTTCCCCCTCCCTGCTTTTCACATTCACTCCCCCGCCCCCAAGAAAACCTCCACCCCAGCTCTGCCATGTGCTATTTTAAAATTTACAATATGGGTTAATTTAAAATATAAGAGCTAGTTTAGTAACAAACCTGAGCTATCGGCTGAGCATTTATAATAGTAAGTCTCTGTGTGTTATTTGGGAACTGGATGGCGGGAAAGAAAAGTCCACCTAAGGGGAAGCTCCTACCTTACAGGTTTAACGAGGGTCAGTTGCAGTTGTAAGGGAAGCTCCTGTCTCATTCAGTAGTTAAGAGTTCAAAGACACGGACTTGAAAGGATAGGAAACGCTACTTCTGTGGTCTTTGAAACTGCTTCCTCATGAGAATGCTTACTCTGTAGAGATAAGCCCTGGGGGAGGAAGGCTCATCTATACTTAGAGCTTATGACTGATGTTCTAATATTGAGCTTGATTTTTGAAGCCTACTGATACTCCTGACACTGACAGCAGATGACATTCACACATCCTGTGTACAAGGATTCCAAAAAGAACTATCAACCATCTAGTGTTTGTCCTGAGGCCGTTCACCACCATGCTTGTCTGTAGCGGGACACACAAATGGGATGATGTTACTTTCCTGCCTTCACCCTTGGTACCCCTGATACCAAGTGCTTACCACCACTCTTTCCTTCATGCTCTGCTCAGGAATCCAGTGGGAGGGCACTGGGGATCCTGTAGAGCCAGCATGAGGCTTCCCACACTATTTTACCAGCTCCAAAACTGTCTAGACTGCAAAGGTTCAGAGGACTGAAGAGAAGAACTAAAATAATAATAATAAATTACATTTAGAGCTGCTAATAATGCCTAAAACATACAATCCAACAATTCTGCAGTGATCAAATAATGGAACACATCGTCACTGCTGCCATCAGGGGGCTTCCCTTCCTTAGTAAGCGGTTTTCTTGTAAACGGCCTAAAAGAAGTAACAGCAGGGTAGGAACACACTGCCAACATTCATTTCATTCCTTTTGAACAAACTAAGCATAATAATCAACAGAGCCACCAACCAGCAACTACAGATTAGGACTTTGTAAGCCATGATTTCAAACCCAGAATCCCAGTGACTGCTTCTTCTCGGGCTAATTTTGTGTTACGGAGCCAATGGTCTGGACAGACTGAGTGAGGAAGAGAAAGAACAGATATACTTCACCAGTCTCTCAGGTTAGGAGGAAAACGTGGCACAAGGCTCTCTACTGAATGCTGAACAGAGTAAGAATTCAATGAGGTTGAGCGAGAAAAGTCATAATCTAGAACTTAAAGCAATATATTTAAAAATAAAGTCAAGGATGATTTAATTATGAGGAAAAAGTGACTATTTTTAAACTCCTGAACATCTCTGAATAGAGTTCATTTCAATGAATGCCTCAAAAACTACAGAATTATGTTCATTAATGCAGCCAAACTGCTTACTTTTGGGTAGAAATGAAAGAAATTAAGACATCTGAAAAGAATATGGCTCTCTATAATGTCAATACTTGTTAAAAAAAAAAAATTCTTCACAAGTTTCCAGGGTACACTATATTAAAGTCTTTGGAAACTCTCGTTTCTGAGTAAAACATATGGCACCTTACATGAGAACCTGAGCCACATACACCTGTTTTCTGCTGGGGCAGAGACAGGCTTTGTGTCTCCATTTCAGAGTGACATGATTGTTGGGACAGGCGAAGCACAGAGGAACATGCCCTGCAGAGTCAGAGGCAGCAAGTCGTCTCAATTCAGAGCAGTGCGATTCTGATCCTGGGCTTGTCCTTTACTGACTCCCATGACCACCATTATCTCACTGTCAGCCACGGAGCAGGAACTTCTGGAAATCCTAGCCTTCATGTTCCCTTCACATACACAGCACAGAAATCTACCTAGGAGACTTGATCCTAACGAACATACCATACCAGCAAACAGTGTGTTTCTCCATATGATGAGGATACCAGCCAACATCTTTGGAGCCTGGGGTAGCAAACCCTGAGGCCTAGTGATTCCCATCCTGCAGAGTCAAAGCACATCACTGCCCGGTGTAAACAGAGTTCCCACCGGCTCCACAACAGCACACGCTGTCAGGTACTGCAGGCCATCTTCCAACATCTTTCCCAATTAGAAAGGGGAAATCAAATACTCTATGACTTTGAACTTAAAAAAAAAAAAAATCCAGAGTCTGTGGTCACTGAACACTGTGATTTGTGGTTCCTTAGCTCTTTTACTCACAACCCTTTCAGAACACAATGAATGTTACGGATCTTCATTTTCCTCACTGAAACATAGCTCACAGAAGTCCTGCAGACACCCTGGAGCCCTGAGTCCCCCACAACCTTTTATAATCAGATTGATCCCCTCTGCTCCTAGGAGGGCAGTGTATATATTCTATATTTCCGTCTATTCTCTCACACTAACACACACTACTTCCTACATGGGCAGAGTAGCTTGTGTCCTTGCCCTAAAACTCTATAGTAGAAGTTGTTTTGAGATTTCCCAAGGCAAAGCTCAGCATCTACCTTCTATGCAGACAGAAGTGATTAAACGGTCGGAAGCAGCCTCAAGGGTAGGTTGGGTAGGATGGGCTGGAGAGAGAGTAAGGCAGGCTGTCTGAGTAATAGGGACTGATCTGGCCACATACTCTACCTGAAACAATGCCACCCCCAAAAGTCACCGAGCTACCACCCTCTCTGGCCAGGGACCTCTCCAGGGCAATCAAGGCATTTCCTCTTGTCTTACAGGTATACTCCACAGCATCAACAATTCCAGCTCAGGGTACATTAAGTCTTCAGCCTCTGATTTGAAATTCCAGGAAAGGTAACTCCCTACTTCAGAAAATGCAGGCCTGAGGTCTGTGTCTATAAACTCAAGTGTCAGTGACTAGACCTCAGATCAAAGGGAGGGGAAGGTGAGAAATAAGTAAAAGGTGCCAATTTAGTAAAAGCAAACACTATGTGAGCTACACTCAGAGTTCACAGAACAATGCCTGTTGGAGGATAACCAGTTGCCCTGATGCCTCAAAAGTATGTTTTGGAAAGGTTGTTTTTATAAGCTTTCCCTTTTGAATGGACCAGTGTAATATGGAAATAAAGTGTAGTCCAACTTCATCTTACATGGAGTCCAACTCCCTGTTAAGAGCAACAACCTGTCCTGGGTGAGTGGGAAAGATAACACTGCATCATAAAGCAAGCAATCGAGAGAGACAAAAGGTAGGGGAAGGATAAAAATCTTTCTACCTGTTTCAAAGTGACAACCGCTTTCCAAAATAACAGGATAGAAAGAGTGAACATTAAGGGGACAGGGAAAAGAAAGGAACCCCCTTCACCCAAGAAGGGATTTGCTTGAAGTCTTTCTCTAGCTGAGAGTCAAGAATTCCAGTATAATTAGTAAAAGTCTGCTGTGGAGGTTAACAATTTGTTTTTATACAGAGATATTTCAAGAGTGTTAAAATACCAACAGATCATGCTGAAGGCCTAAGCATGTACGACCTTATTGCATTTGGGCCTACTCCTTTTCCAGCTGTAAAACTTCAATTTTCTGAGAATCTCAAAACAGTGTAAACATAGTTTACAGTAAAAATATGTCTTAACTAACCTAATATAGTAAAGATCCCTTGAACTCTCCTGGCCTATGGTTTTACCTTATTAACTTTTAATCCTGTCCAACGCACCTCAGGAACTACCCTCTGACCTCATTTACAAAAGAAACAAAAAAAGACAAAATAATTTCTTAGAATCCTTTAAACAATGTAACTTCAGAAGCCACCAAAATTTTTTTTTGTTTTGTTTTTGCTGTGGGATAATCCTTTTGTATGCTGTAAGTATTGCTCTCATTAGTTAATAAAGACGTTTATTTGGCCTATAGCAAGGCAGAATAAGGCTAGGCAAGAAAGCCAAACTGAAAATACAGAGGAAGAGGGGCAGAGTCAGAGAGACAGATGTGATCCAGCTGGCAGAGGAATAAGTTGTGTTAGAGATCAGGCAAAGCCATGAAACCACATAGCAAAATGTAGATCAATAGAATGGGTTAATTTAAGTTGTAAGAGCTAGTTAGTAATATGCCCGAGCCATAGGCCAAACAGTTTGTAGTTAATATTTGGAACTGGGCAGTCGGGTCAAAGGAAAAGCTCTACCTCTGTTTACATGTTTTATTTTGTTTTTTGAGACAGAATTTCTCTGTATATCCCTGGTTAACCTAGAATTCGCTCCACAGACCAGGCTGGCTCGGAACTCAGATCTACCTGCCTCTCTGCCTCTTGAGTGCTGGGATTAAAGGCGTATACTATCACCTCTTGGATATGTATAGCTATTGATAAAGACCCTTAAATGGCTCTCTTGAGAAGTCTATACTCATACTTGGTATAGATAGCATCTTTTCCTAAATATTCGTTTATTAATGCACTGCTTGAATCTATGTTAAAAATCTCTTCTTAATAAACTCTAACTCTACTTCATAGTGACTTGTCCTGACATCCTTTTCTTTGGTGAAGTTAAGAATTATGATCTCAGTGGAGTTCTTGCAAAAAAAAATGCCTTAGACTTCTATAGGCAGCAAGGTAGTTTTATATGGTAATATCTTGCTTGTACAAAGATCAGAGGATGGAGCTTGCCACTAGCTAACCATAGAGGTCTGGAGGTCTGTACAAACAGACAGGAAATGAGATGGCTGGGTGGAAAGAGAATACAAGCGGGAAGAAACAGGAACATGCTCTCTTGTCTGCTGCGATGCTAAGGAGATAAAGGTGGCTTTGTCTTGTTCCTTCTCTGATCTCTCAGCACTTTCCTCTATATTTAACTCCCAAGTTTTTATTATTTAGACCAACTGAGAACTCCTTTTTACATTTTGGCACCCATTTTTTAAAAATTATAAGCCATTTGGCCTATTGCTCAAGCTTATTATCATCTAGCTCAACTTAAATTAACCCATGATTCTCATCTATGTTTAGCCACGTGGCTTGGTACCTTTTCTCAGTGAGGCGTTCTCACACCTTGCTTCCTCTTTGTCTGGCTGGCAACTCACTCCCTGCCTTCCTCTTCCCAGAATCCTCCTAGTCTGGTAACTACTCCACCTCTATGTCCTGCCTGGCTACTGGCCAATCAGCGTTCCATCAAACCAATATGAGTGACGCATCTTTGCAGTGTACAGGAGCATCACCCCACGTCAGGTTTGTGTCTAGTTCCTACTCCTGTTGCCACTAGCCAGAAGCAAACTTAAAGGCTCAGAAACATGGCAGTCACAAATCTCCCCCTGACTGACTGGACTGTAAACAGATTCTTTCTACTCCCAAGGAATAAAATCTTTGTCATTAAAAAAAAAAAAAAAAAAAATGACTATCATTTCATTAAGGTGGTGGCAACACAGGAAGGGTGTTGTACTCACACTCGTTGGGTGCTGAACAGCAGCTTCATGTTGCAGCCTCACTCTCTGGGGCATCATAACATCATCCTATATAAAGAACACATTTTATATTAATATAAAGCAACTTCAACATAGTAAGAAAGGCACATACATAGTCCAAGAACATAACAGCAAACAACGTGAGTAGGCAACTCAGATGCTCATAAACTGGGACCCTCATTGGTCATCAAGAAAAAGCAATTATATGACTGGTGGGAAAAGAAAATTCTGGCAGTTTAAGTGTACTCAGGACAAGGACCAACAAAAATACTCATGTGCCTGTGTGAAGTATCATGATTGTTCTCAGACATGTTTTGGCATCATCCAGTAAAGCTGGAGGTAAAAGACTCCTTAAGACTTAACAATTTTACCATCTGCATAGAAAAGGTCCTCTACCCAGTAAGATTTGGGCAGCACTTTCCAGGCACAGAAAATTCTCATCAATAAACAAACTACATCCATTACTGCTTTCAAAGGCCATTCAATGGGGAATGCAGTCATAGCTGCTCAAATCAGTAAATCCAGGACAAAAGAACAGGTACGATATCACTTCACAGACTTAAATCAAGCCCTAGGAAAGTTGACCACATTATTTGCACATATAATGAAAACAATAAAGAAAAATTAGGGCAGTGTGGCCCCAAAAGCCCAAACTTGAGGTCCTTTTGGGCAAGAAGTTGCTTGAAACAGCATCATGGCAGATACCCAAGGTGTTGGTGATAGGCAGCTAAATAAATACACACACACACACACACACACACACACACACACACACACACACACACACACCAATACAAGGTTTTGTGCATTTTTCTATAGGAATGTTTCATTTCATAGTAAAATAACTATTTTCAGTGGACAAATAATCAACCAAGATTTAAATATTTACAGGGGTATGGAATAGGTAACAAGGGAAATCCTTCTAGAATAATGCTACAATGATTGGACCAGAAATTAAGGGACTATCTGCCACTCTGGACTCATTATGTCCAAAAATAAACAGAGAAAGAAAGGGGTCACGGTGTGTGCCAAGGTGGCTGACCCAGACTAGTGGGGGAAACGAGATGACTTCTCTACAAAGGTGACTAGGAAGAGTGGAGTACAGGTCATTTTTTAAAGTTAGTCTCTTAGTATTACCATGCTGTTATTCAGGCCAATAAGAAACCACAGAACCACAATCCAGGTAGTATAACAAATGTCCCAGACCACTTACAGAATAAAGGTGTTAGTCAATTTCCTGATAAAGCCAACTCCACTGAGGTGCTTCATAAGGATCATGAGATAGAGAACTATGAAATAGAGACAGAAAGAGGTGCCTATTGCCAACACCTCGTGGATTTGCCAGCAACTTCCTGCCCAAGGGACCTCAAGTTTGGGCTTCTGGGGCCATACTTTGTCTTCAATTGTGTGCATTTAACAAATAATGTGGTCAACTTTCCTAGGGTTTCAATTTAAGTATGTGAAATGATACTGTATCTGTTCTTTTGTCCTAGATTTACTGATCTGAGCAGCTGTGACTGCATTCCCCATTGAGTGGACTTTGAGACAGTTATAATAACTATGAGCAACATAGTTGCTCATGTGACCAATTACAGAAATGAGGCTATCAAAGTTATAATATCTTACTTTGTTATAAACATATTAGGTGAACATCTTTGTTTTCTTCCTTCCCGTATTTTCCTCATTTCAGTTTTGGGTTATCAGAAGACTCAACATCACTTGAAGACAATGACTCTTTAACAAAGGGACTGCAAATGTTCAGTTATAAGCAGCAGAGTTGCCCTGTGTATTACAACCCCACCTAACTCTGGCTGGACCCAAGTGTTGTTGAAGGAGATGCGTATGTGTGCCAGGTCAGCAAAGGGTGGACATGCAATGACTAATTTTATGTGCTAACCTGACTGGCTTAAAGGCTGCCCAGAAAAGTGGCAAGATACTTATGTCTGTAAAGATGGATCTGGGAGAGATGAATATTTTTATCAGTGAACTGAGACCAATTCCCCCCACCCTCTACACTTCTCTCTTGCACACACGCACACACACGCGCACACACACACACACACACACACACACACACACACACAGACACACACAGAGCACCTTGCCATTCCACTTATCTGGGTTCTTACTAATACACATGTAATTAACCAAGATTCCAATTTTACACTTCGGAGATCTATGCAAAAAGCAGGAATGGTCAGTATTGCTTGGCTCTCAAGAGCCTAAAAAATACTCAAATGTGATTTCCAACACTTCTGCTGTTAAGAGTCAACAACGACAATAAGAGAAAAGGGAGAACAAATAGAATTAATACACTCACTGGCCAAATGGCTGAGAAGCTAAGGAAGACATAGCGAACAGATATTCAATCCAAAGAGTTAACAGAGAAACAGGTACTAAACTTTACAGAGCCAGGTGACAGAGCCAGGTGACAAATAATAATAGGTCTTTATCTCCTAAGAACACCATAAAGAAGGTGGTCCAGAGACTAGAGAATGAAAGGTCTTTTTCTTTTTCTTTCTTTCTCTCTCTTTTTTTTTTTTTTTTTTTTTTGGGTAAATGAAAGGGAGAACTTTGATAACAGGTCAGAAGTGTTATTGCAGGGAGGAGACCCATTTCCCCTTCTTGGAGGCCAAACTTGACCCACTGGCTCCTACTCCGTTAACAAGATCAGCTAGCATTTGAAATGTAGAGTAGAGGTGCTAAAGGACCAAATCCCAGATGCTGTCAGCACCAACCATGAAAGCAGAGTACATTCATCTCAGGGCTCATGCCAAGGAGCTTTCTTCTCAGTGAGAAGTAGATTTAGAAATCATTCCTGGCATTCCTGGATGTGCATTAAAATTCCCAGAGGGGCTGAAATCCCACAATTATGAACAGAGAATCATCACTGTGGGATAATGGGGCAGCCCAAGAGAAGAAACTGGAAATATCACTGAAAGTATTAAGGCCTAGAAAGACGGTCAAAATCTTTGAGTTCAGTTCCCAGCATCAAATGGCTCATAACCACCTACAACTCCAGCTCCTTGGAGCCAATATCCTCTTTTGGCAACTATACACATGGTGCTCCTCTCTTTTTCTCTGTGCCTCTCTCCCTTAATCTCTCTGTTGGTCTGTCCGTCAGCCATCGTCCGTCTCCGTCAGCCGTCGTCCGACTCTTGTCTCTCTCTGTCTCTTGTGTCTCATTTTAAAGAAGCACTGAGTAAGAATGAAATGCTATTCCTTCCTGACATAAAAATATCTGATGAAAGGCTGCTAGTCAAGAGAACTGAGAATAAATGATAAGATAGGCTTCCAGTGAAGTCTCTCCGAGCATGGTACCCTTGAGAATGACAGGTGCAGAGAGGCCTTGGGAGCACTAACTGTGCCTGCCACAGAGAACACACTCACCTTCTTTAAAACTTCCTGCGTTAGGCTTTTAGATGAGATATGTAAACTTAGGGAGAGAGAAAAAATCCCAGCCAATTCCTGAGCCTGTTCTGAATGTAGTATTTGGTGATTTGCACACACCAAAGGGCTCCTTGACCCACTGACCTGTTGAGTTTTCCCCTTATCATCAGTGCTGTCAGGCCCTGACCTGCTGGAGTCATTCTCTCTGCAAAGGTCCTGTCTAACTCCAACACTTGAGATCCCTTCCCTGAGGATCCCAAATAAAACTGACAGAGAAGCCACAGGATGTCAGCAAACCAGACAGACGGCTGTCACATGCCACTGGATGGCACAGCAAATCACTGGCAATCCACTGCTATTCTGTGGGCCAAGCAGAATGTGCTGGCCCAGTGACTATTCCCCAAACCAGAAGCTCCAGTACTTATTATCTCCCTTCCTCTCAAACTATGCACACTCCCTAACCTCCCATATAGCAATAGCATATACACTCTGAATCACCAGGCTGGCGTTGACCACACATGTGCCGCAAATTCCTCAATCACGTATGTGTGGTCCTACTTCATCTTTCTCAGTTTGTTACAAAGAACCTTGAGGAGGATAAAGGAGCTGTCTTCAGCTCTGTATCTCTTCAGCCCTGCAACTCTGAAGACCTCTGCTAGGACTTTCCATCCAATGCAATCCTAGGGTCCCTGGCTTATGGGCTCATACCCTTCAAGAATATGCCCAATTCAGATGCCATGTTACCTGGCTACGAATGGGTAGTTTTCGAGCAATCTGCTGACAGGTTCGTTTGGCTAATGGAAAAACAAATTCCATTTTCAGTTGATTAGAAAGGACACAGTAAAGGACACAGGTGGACAGTGAGATGGTAATGTATAAACAATAAGGCCCAAGGAACCCAAGTATGGGGCTTTTTATTTCCATGGGATTGGGGTATGCCACCCTCTGGGACTTTTCACATGTCCACACCAGACATTTTCTGAGTTCCTCTGTTTATGGAGGTTTACAGAGGCTTCACCAGGTCTAATCTCCAGCCCTGGTCCCCTCTCTGGCACCAGAGGCTGAAATTGCCATGTTTCTACTACTCCAGTTTTTGGTGGCCAGCTTCATACCAACCATCAGCCATCAAATCACCTCTGAAAATAAATGACATTGTCTGGGTGCTGTATTTTGGATATGGAGTATCTCCACAATGCCCATGTGTCAAGGTCCCTAGCTTAGTACTGCAGGGAAGTAATAGAAGTT
The DNA here is from genome assembly GCF_943737965.1 of Phodopus roborovskii. Taxonomy (NCBI): domain Eukaryota; kingdom Metazoa; phylum Chordata; class Mammalia; order Rodentia; family Cricetidae; genus Phodopus; species Phodopus roborovskii. The sequence continues at coordinate 35,028,638 of NW_026125052.1, forward strand.
TGAAGAGATAGGACCTTATTTTAATGGAGGAAGGCTAATTTACTGTGATGTACTTTAACACCATAAAAAGTATGACTTCTTTAATTTAGCAGAATAACTTCCATTTTATTTTAGGCTTTTTTGAAACAGGTTTTCTCTGTAGCTTTGGCTGTCCTTGGACCCACTCTATAGACCAGGCTTAACCCCAAACTCACAGGGATCCAACTACATCTGCTTCCCAGCGCTGAGATTAAAGGTGTGTGCCCACCACCACCTGGAATAACTCCCAGCCTTAAACAACGTAAGTCCACCTAAAATTATAGACACACTCACATGAAAATTTGTAGTTCCTTGCAAAGAGCTAGCTATACGGCAAGATAAAACTAATCAAAAAGACAGGAATGAGATATGAGCCTCAGGTCCCAGTTTTTCCTTCCCTCCACATCTCTCATGAACTTTTAGTTACACAAAGGCTCAGAGTGAACAGCTCTTCTGTTTCCTGAACTTGAAAGTGGAGACAGAAACATCTGGGTAAAGCTCAGCAGAGCAGCAGCCCACACAGATCTTTTCTGCCAGGTACACACACAGGGCCAAAAACAGCCAGTTCTCACCTGCTTCCGAAAGCTGAAGTGGGTTCTACATAGGTAATACAAATGCTGTTTCACAAACAACCTCACACTACAACAGACAGGCCAAATGCAGCAATCACAGAGACACTTCCTCATCCAACTGGCAACATCTGCCTTCAACAAGTTATGGACAAGCATGCTGTCCAAATACAATAAAGATGACATTATGCAGAACTCTGACTTCAAAATGTCAGACCTCCCAAGGTAATCATGTGGGGTCAATTCTCCTGTCCCTTGCATGGAAGGGGGGGGGGTGCCATCTCCTGGTCTATGTCACCTGGAATAACCAACTGGAAACAGAAACAAAACTTGTAACAGCTGTATAAACCAAAAGCCAACATATCCATGGGCCCTGGTATGCATGTTTCTAAGAAGCCAGGGGCCCAACCTATGAAATAATTTATATACATAAAAGTTGTATTTGTTTAACACACTTTGCGTGCTTTGCTTTAGTTTATCAGGGTTTCTAAGGACAGCACAATTTGTATACAGTCTCTGTTCACCAAGTGTCCTATTCCTAAGGATGACCCATAAACATGACAGTTCTCCGACAGTCTGCTAGTGTTCTCCATCAGTGCTCAGCCAGCACACAGTAATCAGTTTCTAATTTCTGTTATAATAAACAACTATGAAAATCAGGAGTCAAAGGCACAAGCATTTTAAGTTCTTGGACAAAAATGTACAATCATGCCGTCAATGTGGCACCAATTCACACTGAAATACTATCTACATTCTGAAACCTTAATGTGCTTTGTGGAAGTATCTTGCTAACTTAATTTGATTACAAATATAAATTTTAGTATAACTTTGATTGATATGACTCTGTATAGGTGTATCTGTCACCTATGGGTATACTCCTGACCTCTACCTATGCATCTGCTTCATGTTTTGCTTTGGCTGTCATGGACTATTTACATTTCCATATCTTAATCTCTTAAGTATCATATTTGCTAGTATTGTGCTTATTTTAATGTTGTTTATATTCTTTGTGGTCCTGTTTTACATTATTGTATGATCTTACTTATTGTTAATTAAGTGAAATGGCAGTGTGTACAACAACCTATTAAACTTCTGAGATTCATCATAACATATCTAAAAATGTATTTTTAAGTAACCCAGTCACAAAAAGAGGAACATGGTATGTACTCGCTCATATATGGATTTTAGACCTAGAGCAAAGGATCAGCAGCCTATAATTCACACCAAAGGAACTAGGGTACAAGGTGTATTCTAAGAGATTCATATAAAGTCCTTCACAGAAGGGGGAAGGGATAAGTCCCCCAGAGCACAGGGGAAGTGGGGGGCAGCGAATGGAGGGAGGAGTAGGAGAAAGAGAAGGGGAGGAAAGGAAAGCACATATGACTAGGAAGGTTGAGTCAGGGTAGGAATAGAAGGCAGGAGAGAGAGAGAGAGAGAGAGAGAGAGAGTATAAAAGAGAGAGCCATTATTGGTTTGAAGAGAAAACTGAACCTAAAGAAAGGTCTAGAGAACTACAAGACTACTGCCAACTAACAATTTGAGCAACTGTGGAAAGCCTACCATAAATGCCCTTCCCGGATAGTGAGATCAACAACTAACTTATCCACCATCATGGAGCCCTCCTCTAGTACCTGTTTGAAACTGAAGCAAACACCCATACCTAAACACTAAGTCGTACTAGAATCTAGATGCAGATGGAGAGGACAAGACCAGGTTGCAGAAACACATAGAGACAGCTGACCTGAACGGGCCTCCAGACTGATAGCTGGGAATCCAGCATGGGACTGACTCAGGCCCCCCTGAATGTGAGTCTCAGCCAGAAGGCCTGAGCAGTCTAAGGGACCTCAGACAGTGGAACCAGGATGTATTCCTGGTGCACAAAAGGACCTTGTGGACACATCCCCCATAGAGGGACACTGCCTTAACCTGGAGACAGGAGAGGAAGTCCTAGTTCCTACTTCAAATGACTTGACAGATCAACATGCCACCCACCTGAATGGCATTGCCCTACAGTGGAATTGGGATGGGGGGGTGGAAGGGGAGGGTGGCCAGGGGCCATGTGAGGGGGCAGAGAGGTTAAGAGGTTAAGAGGGAGGGAGGGAGGGAGGGAGAGGGAACTGGGATCAACATGTAAAATTAAAAAAAAAAAAAAAAAAAAAAAAAAAAAAAAGAACCACACTAAAATTCACAATCATTATTTGGTCAATATATACAAAGCCACTATAAACAAAACAAGTGAGCTACTTACTGAATCCAAAAAGCAAAGGTAAGACCCTGTGCTCTGTGCGATTGCTTGGTTTTTAGAATATCCAACTATTAGAAAAAAAGAAAAAACAGCTCTTTTAGAATTCAATATTCAACAGCATAAAACTAAGTATATTTTATACTCTGAGAAAGCTAAGGTCATTTCACACTACTACCAAAACTTTAGGTATAATTTTGAGGAATGAAAGGAAGGTAAACAGAAAGCAATGTTCATGTTTGTTAATGACATCAGACAATGCCAAGGATAAGTCATGGCAGACATCTAGAACAGTATTAAAATAAAAGTAAAATCCTTGGGGAATCTAAAAAAATCTGTTACATGAGAGCGGAGTCTACCTTTGTGTGACTGGCTGGTAAATGCCTCGATTTGAATACTTCAATGGATGGTTACCTGAGCACTGGGTCCCTGGTGAGGTGACTGACAATGTCTGTAATGTATACGTACATTCAACCCAGGGCACTGCCTGAGCATGAAGACTCAGCTCTGACTGCAGCATGCACTAGTCATTACACACCCAAGAGAACTTGATTTAGTCATGATTAGTCATCCTAAAAGTCCAGAGCTGGGGCTACAACTGTATACTGGCGGGGGGGGGGGGGGGGGGGAGAAACAGCATATTTGACAGTGAGCATGAAGAGCCCAGGGTTTCACACAGCAACGCAGGTGATCCTCACTGTACTACTGAGTGAAGGACTCAGACCGAAAGGAGCAGCAACTGCAGAGGACACAGAACTCAAGAGCAAAGAGGTCCTTCTGGGCTTAAGAAAGTGGTTGTCCTGGATGGAGAAGCCAGCTTGGCCTGGGCTTCAGGGGCTGGTAATGTCTTATCCCCAGTCTTATCCCCAGGGGATAGATATTCAAGTGTTTGAAAAAGAAAAGTTTCCTTCAAAGATATTATAACTGAGTTTTAAAAAACAAAACATGCAAAACAAAAACAAAAAAAACCCGTAATGACAACTAAGTGAATGGTGCTGAAAAAGGGCAAGAGCTTAGATAAAAGATCATTACAGACAGAACTGTGCTGTAACTGATATAAAAAGGAAATGCAACAATGCAGGGCAGAACACTGGAGAGCACCCAGTAACTTTTGGGTGCACAGTTTTGGATGGAAGAATGAACCACTTCTAGAGAAGCTGGTCCTCAGGCAAGACAGTTTCAGAGGCTTGGAAATTTGGGACACTATGCAGAAAGTGATACAAGCTCAGCCTGGGTGTTCAGTCCAGAAGAGGGCACTAATGGGGCTTTAAAGAACATGAACTCTGTTTCTACAACAAACTACCAACACCCGAATCACATTAACCAGATAGTTAGTCTTGATGCCACTGAGGAAAGGCACACAAAGCAAAACAGATGTGTACAAAGTTGAAACACTAAATCTCTTTGGTATTTGAAGTTAAGACAAGCTGAAAAAAACTGTCAGTCCTGAGGGAACACCAGCCAAATGTGCATCTCAGCCAACTACAACCCTCTCCCACTTTCTGCTATAAGAAAGGCCTCTCATGCAGGGTCTGTTAATACAAAAGAGCTGCACCCCCCCACCCCAGGGGTGGGATGCTATGATTGAGAAGCAAGACACAAGACGTGGGAAGTTGTCCCATTCACTCATGCCCTTAAGATCCAACCCAAAGCAGCATCTTTCTGCAGGGTTCATACCAAGTAGCAGTTTAATTTCCACCCTTAATCCCTAGAACATGGCCAGTCCAAACCAGTTAGTAATGGTACCAGATTCTGAAGAACTATAGGCATAAACAAAAGTAAAGGCGGAAATGGCCAAGAAAGGTAATGTGATGCCTCCTACTCAGATTTGCCACCACAAGGAAATTAGCCATCCCTGCAGAGCAAGGCAAGCATGTAGAATAAAACTGAGAACCTCAAAAACAAAAACAAGATGACACTTGTCACAAACTCACTGAAATTAACAGAAGTCTGTTACAAAAGTTGCTTATGGAAAGTCAGATTTTAAGAGAAACTGAATCCTTCAATCTGTATAATGCTAGAATTTCTCACAGTGAATCTTATGTTTGGCAAAGACAAGGAATTCGCTCTAATATTATTGCCTTGAAGAAAGTCAAATGTTTGTGTGGGGGGGCTCCATGTTTGGGGAGGTCAGTCCCTTTGTGAGAGTAGATGGTTGTCATGGTTCCAACAGGAAAAACCTAGCTCCATGGAGATATTAACATTCCTCACCCCTGGAAGAGGAGCAGTGGGCTGTGGTTCATTCGCCTTTAGCAAAAAAAGTCACATGTCAAAGTATATTCCTGTTGTTCTATGAGTGTTATGAAAAATGAGTCTTACCCACTGCAAATAACCCAGGGAAAAACAGAACCTTTGAATTTATGCTAATTACTAAGGTAACACGTCCTACTTATTACAGCCAAACATGTCTTTCCAAAGAATCAGCTAAATTCTATTGTGCCATACAGGACTGCCATGAAGTCTCATTTGCTTCCCACAGACAAGGAGGTGATGTCATCTCCCAGCACTCCACCTGGGGACCTGAGTTTTACAATGTCCTTGTCATAAAGCAGAATGCATTCAGACACAGTGACAAGCCATTTAAGTTTTATGGGAGACAAAATCTGTTTTTAGAGTGGGGACAAGGAACATCAGTTACCAAAATGCCCTTTCCATTCAATGACAGGAGCTGCAAACCCCCTTTCACTAAAGAATATCAAGAAACATTTAGTTTCAAAAAACAAGTTCATGTTTCAGAAGTTGAAACATACATTCTATGATAGCCTATGTAATAAAACTAGGAAATAATTTCCAGAAAATATTAACATTTTCCAGATACACAAGATGAAGATGATGAGTGGCGGAAAGGATACTGCTAGAACTAGGTATCATTCCTCAGATGCTGTCCATCTTTGTGAGACAAGGTCTCTCTCAGGCCTGGATCTCACTAAGCAGGCTCAGCTGGCTGTTCCAGGGATCTGCCTGTCTCCAAACAAGCCACCACACCCAGATTTTTGACACAAGTTCTACAAATTAAACTTGGATCTTCATGCTTGTAAGGCGAACACTTTATTGACTGAGCCATCTCTTCAGCCCTAGGAAGTAGTTTTATTTAAATTTTGTCTTAAGAATTGTTCATGCTGTTCTGCTTCCTCAAACAGCGTTAATGATGCGGCAACATTAGGGTTCATCTTGACAGACCAGGTTCAGCTGAGTCTTGGCAGCCCAACAGTGCTGACCTCAGCTTCCAACATCTACTCTGTACTTCACCCAGAACAACAAACACAAGAAGAACTAAACATTAGCAGGAGACAGAAAGGGGAAGTAACACAAAGGGAGGGTGTGAAGTACAAGCTACTTTCGGAAAGCAGACAGACTATGCTTATTGAGAACTAACAGAAATGTTCTATCTTCTAAGGTTGGCCTAAGATCCTTAAGACACTGTAGCCCAGTATTCCACAGTACTTAGATTGGTGTCTGGATATTGGGGGAGGGGGGGGGATGATGACAGCCCCTGCTCCCAAGAGTGAAATAAGAATGGTGTAAATCAAGTAAAGCAAACATGGCCTATAATGCTGAGGGCTACTCGAGGCTGATGCCAGCCTGGGCTACATAATGAGATAGTGAAGAGAGGGAGGGAGGGAGGAACTATCACTATGAGACCTGAGGCCACAGGGCCATCACTATCATCCGTTCTCCTTACAGCAGTCATCCAGACACAACATGGGCAGAAAAGAGCAAGAGCAGGGAGAGAGGCGAGCTGTGTGGCACTAGGTCTGGTAACAGCAAGGCTTGTCTTCCTCTTATCCCCCTTCCTGAGAGCCACCAGACTATAACAAGCACACTCACACCTCCTGCTTCCTCCACCTTCCATCCACATAACTCTACTCTCCAAAATCCCAAGGCAGCTGTTTAGAGTCAGGCTTGGGGAACATAATATTGGATCTAAGTCTGTCTTAGCAGCAGCAGGTCCTACACACCAGGCCGTCACAAGTTGTATTCTAGAGGGAACCCTGCCTGCCACCTGCCTGCCCTTAAAATACACTGGAGCTAAATGGACTACCCCATCTGGACAATGTAAAATAAATAAATAAATAAATAAATAAATAAATAAATAAATAAATAGTAAAATGGGAACAGGGTGTGTGTTCTGGCTTGACACTAACTTGACATAAGCTAGAGCAATCTAAGAAAAGGGAAACTCAACTGAGAAAAAAAAAAAAAAAAAAAAACGCCTCCATCATATTGGCCTGTGGGCATTTTCTTGGCTGATGACTGATTTAGCTCAGCCCATTGTAGGTGATACCACCCCTAGTCAGGTGGTACTGAGGTGTATAAGCAAGCAAACTGTTGATCCAGAAAGTACAAGCAGGTAAGCTTCAATTTCTTTCTGTAGGTTTCTACTTTGAGCCCCGACTCCTTTAGTGATGAACTGTACATTATAAGGTGAAGTAAACCCTTTCCAAGATGCTTTTGTTAATGGTCTTTATCACAGCAACAGGAACCTGACAAAGACAGTATGCTACTCATGATATCTTAGGGCAGTGGCTTTCAACCCCAAATTTATCTCAGAACTCCTGTGATACAGCTACACATTTCCAGTGCTGAAACAGGACTCTAGTCAAGACAGATTGTGTAAGAACATCTTAGGCAGGGGTCTTTAAGTATCACAGATGGTTCCAAATGAGCCAACACTGGATACAAGTAACCTTGGAAAGTAACTTACCAACTCTACACCTGAAAAAAAAAAAATGCAGAGCTGATGAGATGCCTCAGAGAGTAAAGATGCATGCCACCATCCCTGAGGATCTGAGTGTGGTCCCAGAAGCCATGTGGCAGAAAGAGATCAACTTCACAAGTAATCTTCTGACCTACGAATGTGTGCCCTCATACTCACATCACAAATTTTAAAAGTTAAAAATGTTTAATTTTTTACTAAAAAGAACTAGCCAAAGAAGACCCATCTGTTGGTACAGAATGACCTGACCCGTCCCTTTTCTAATTTTAGCACTATGAGGCATATTCTTTCCAAATCTAAGACCTTAGAGTCCTTGACTCACCACAATGAGAAGACAGACTATACAGGAAATCATTTAACCCTGAAAATGAAGGGAAAGACGAATAACAACCTTGACCCAACATCAGAAAATTTCAAAACTGAAAGTATTAAATATCTTTTAAAGTATCTTTCAAAGAAAATATCTTTAAAATAACAAGAATCTGGGGCCAGGAGGTGGTAGCACACACCTTTAATCCCAGCACTCAGGGAGGCAAAGACAGGCTGTGAGTTCGAGGCCAACTTGGTCTACAAAATGAGTGCCAGGACAGTCAGAACTACACACAATGAAACCCTGTCTCAAAAACAAAACAAAACAAAAAATAAAATAACAAGTCTTAATGATATACTAGAAGGTAATGAGGTGAATCTTTTACAAGTATGAGAAAAACTATTTTGCCCCTAGAATCCTTTGTCCAGCCAAACTAAGTGCAACTTAAAAAGGCATTGCAGACAAGTAGGAATCTGAAATACATTACCAATGTATTTATATCCCAGGCACAATGATTATTTTAAATAGTAGCTTCAGAAAACTGAAAAGGAACATGTAAGAAGAAAAATTTTCAAAGGAAAATAAAGAGAAAATAACATGTGAACAGAAACCAACACTGTGGAAGCAACATGGTTCAAGGCCTCCAAGAGGTTTTAACATTCAGGAAATCCAGCCCCAGGGTATCTCTGGCTCCTTCTGAGTCAACACCTACTACACTGTGTAAGTTACATATTTACAATACTGCCCACACTGCTTTTATAAAGTCTGCATGCTGGGATCCATCTACTGACAAAACCAGTAGCAGAATTACAGAATTGTAGAACCTCAGCAAGCTTCAACATAGCTATATTATAACAAAAGCACTAAGGAAGACTATATTAACTAACCAAAGCATACATTTATTTGTGAAAAATGGGTAATTTTAGGGGGAGGTCACTGGGAGGAAGGCAGTTATTGTGGAATATCGGTTTAACTAGGCAAAGATGTGCTACATTTGTTTATGCTGCATTTGTAGAGATGTGTTACATGTGTTTATGCTGTGGAATATTACTATGTAAAGATGTGCTGCTTTGCCTGCCTAAGGCACTTAATTAGTGTAATAATTAGTGAATGGACCCAAGCTAGGGAGTAGAGGGATAGATAGGGCTGTCAGGCAGAGAGATAAGTAGGAGGAGGAATCTAGACAAAAAGAGAAAGAGGGGAAGGGACAAAGGAAGACTCCTGGGGCAGCCAGGCAGCCACCAGCTGAAGGACCCGGAGTAGGACATACAGAATGAAAGGTAATACAGAATGAAAGGTAAAAAGCTCCAAGGCTAAACACAGATGAAGAGAAACAGGTTAAAATAAGTTATAAGAGCTAGTGAGACAAGCTTAAGAGAAGGCCGAGCATCCGTAACTAATAAGTCTCCATGTCATGATTTGGGAGCTGGATGGAGTCCCAAAAGCAAGCCTGTTTCAGGTATACGGTGAAACAGGTGAAGGCACAACAAGGTTCTTTCACATCTCAGCCTCTAGTTGGCTACCAAGTGATCACGTGTTCCTTCCGAGTCAGGAGCTGTCAGGACTCTGCCATCATGAATGTGACTTCACATTATCCTTCTAGACCTCCCACGTCAAGCGAAACTACCAAAGTAAAAATCAGAAAACAAAAAAAAAAAAAAAAAAAAAAAAAAAAACAAATGTACAGTATCTATTCAGGATTAAATTATCCATGTAAGAAGCCCATAATAATGTCTGAAGATCTAACAAGAGGAAGAGGAGGCAGTGAGCCAATGAAGTTGAATAATCTCACCCCAGGATTCTGAACTGTGTAAATAACCTGGGTAAGAAGAGGGCCAGGCCATTCAGTCAGAGACTTGACAGCACCTTCTGGGAATTCACTTCCCACCTATATACAACAAAAGGGAAATGAGCTTCATGGAGGGATAAGGAAAGAAGGAAATGGAGGACAGGAGAAAGAAGGTAAGAAGGAAGGGAGGGGGAATGTAGATAGGCAAAGGGCTTCAAGATGGCTGAGGGGGCAGCACCCTCAGGGAAGAACTGCAGTCAAAGATTAGCTTGTGTTAATCACATTCACACTGCCAGAAAAAGATATAAAATCTAAAAGGACCCACTGCCTGTACGCAATCACCACAAATGTTTTCAGAAGTCCTTTAGACAGAAGGACAATAGTAAGATGGGAATCTGTTTCTACATGAAGCGAAGGAGGACATTGGAAAAAGACATGAGGAAATGTCTTTGTTCATAATTCCTTTCATGGAGCTGTAAGCTCAATTAGTGATAAAATTCTGAGGATTCATAACCACATAAGGCGAAGTGTGAAAGTGTGGATTAGTATTAACAGCAGAGGCCAGAAGGCAGTATGTAAGTACCACTCCACAGGTCTAGACTCTGGCTCATACACTCCAAGGAGCTTGCAGTAAGCTAAAGACACACACTCTATGTCCTAGGCTGAACACCAAACCAGCAGAGCAAGGAACCAGAGTCACAAAGGAAACAAACGGCACTGTAAGCTAACGAGACAAAGTTGTGCTTCAGCAGGACGGCATGAAGTGTTCTGCTCCCCAGAACAGCTGCTGAGGAGCACTTACAACATACCACCTACAACAGTCTCTGGAAATGGCTCTAAGGTACACGAAGAAACGATTACCAAAGAAAATCTCCCCAAACCCAGTGAGTACAGTGGAAGCCTACAGTGTAGACTGAGACTGGCCCCCTTTTTCCTTCCCAGTTCTGCAGAGCAAAGCCACAGGCAACAGGGACATGAGGATGTGAGGTCGCTTCTCCAGGTTCCCAGATCCAGGAGGAGCAGGATATCATACTGACCCCTTGTCAACTTGACAAAACAAACACATTACTGTTAAACCACAATCCTTCCTTTCTTGTTCTGTTATGCTCCAAGCTAACCTGGAAGCCCCACCTGCCCAAAGACCACATAACTTCCTGACATGATGGGAGATGCAGTTCTTGAAAAATAACAAAGTTTCATGGGAAAATATGGTCTAAATGAGTTTTGTCCACAAAAGTCCCAACAACACTTGTCTCAGGGCCACTCAGCTGGCATAGTTCCACGGAAATGTCCTGACCAAATTCCATCTTGGCCAGAATTTATTATTTAATAAAACTTGTCTTAATTTGGCCTAAAATGGTAGAACTGATTGTTCTTTAGCAAATCTCAGGATTAATAGTTATTCCCCAAGGTCATATGTTAATATCAACATTACAATATAAACATTGTAAATTTTTAAAAATTACAGCCTTTAAAAATTCACTCTTTGAAATAGCCAGTCTCTTTTAAAATTCAAAGTCATTTAACCGTGGAGTTCTGTAAAAATCAAAAATAAATTAAATATTTTCATACTGCAAGAGGGAAGAACCAGGGCACAGTCACAATCTGAACAAAGCAAAAATCAAACTCTAACAGTATAAATATCTCGGTGCCCAGGACTCACTCACGATCTTCTGTGCTCCTCCAAAGGGCTTGGGTCACTTCTCTGACTCTGCCCTCTGTACCACACACAACTTTTCTTCTAGGCTCCAAATGGCTCAGCTCAACCACCTCTGCGTTGTTCTTGGTCGTCATCTCCAAAATGCTCAGTCTGTTTCTGTTGCTGCAACTGAGATGCACCTTCACCAACAGCCTCTCCTGGGCTCTCTTCAGGGGCTCTAGCCTTGCCAGACAATGCGAAGCCTCAGCTGCTCTCCAGGACCCCTTCATGCCTTCAAACCCAGTACACCTGGATGACTTACACTATGAAGTTCAGCTGCCAGCATGAATACAACCTTGACAAAAATCTATACTACAGCTTCTGTGTACTAACCCCAAGCAAACACCTCCCTGAAGACTTCACCTCAGTGATGCTAGTCTCTTCTTAAATCACAAATCACAGCTGATTCTTCAGCCCCAAATGACCATCATCCATTGTCCCAGAAAAGCAAAGGTTTAACTTTAATGTTTCTAGTTCCTTGTTAATCACAGCTGATTCTTCAGCTCCAGCTGACCAGACATCACAGATTCATTACATCACAGATTCATTACACAAAAGGCCTGGTAAAGGCTTTACTTCCCCCTAAAACTTCACAAGCCAGGCCTCCATCATCTGTACTGTGCTGAACATTCTTATTTTCCAAGCTCCTACAGAACAGCCCACTGAGCTTTCAATACTCAATGGCTTTACTAGCCCAAAGTTCCAAAGTCTTCCACAATCCTCCCAAAAACAACGTGGTCAGGTCTGTCACAGCAAGACCCCACTATCCTGGTACCAACTTCTGTCTTAGTTAGGATTATTGTTGCTATGATGAAACACCATGACGAAAAGCAAGTTGGGGAAGAAAGGGTTCATTTGGCTTACACTTCCACATCATAGTCCATCACTGAAGGAAGTCAGAACAGAAATTCAAGCAGGACCAGAATCTGCAGGCAGGAGCTGTTGCAGAGGCCATAGACGGGTGTTACTTACCAGCTTATTCAACCTGCTTTCTTATAGAACACAAGATAACCAGCTCAAGGATGGCACCACCCACAACAGACGAGGCCCTCCTCATCAATCACAATTAAGAAATGCCCTACAGCCAGATCTTATAGAGACTGTTTTCTCAATTGAGGTTCCCTCCTTTCAGATAACTCTAGCCTGTGTCAAGCTAACATAAAACCAGCCAACATATAATCTTTCAGGTAACTCGAGTCAAGTTGACACAAAACTATCCAGTAAACACATTTCTCATCCTGACCCAGCTACAGGTATAAACTAAGTAAGTCCCAGGTGAACTGGCTGAGTACTAGGAGTTCCTGGATGAGAACTGGGAGCTCCCATCTATTTCTCAGACCCATGGAATGAAGGCTCCTTCTATCTTGGCAGCAGTGTTCTGAGAAAACTGAGTGTTCTGATCTTGGCTTGTAGCATAACGCAGGCATCCCATAGGGAGAGATGAGCTGAGGTGACATCAGGGATTACTGTCTGACCAGCCACAAGCCCTCAGCTCATTCAGCAAGTTTGGGCAGAAGGGAGCTTCCATTACCTGCAAGCACAGACTGTGACTGGACTATGTGGCTATCTTAATGCTTTATTACTGTCAAGAGACAACATGACCAAGGCAACTGTCATAAAAGAAAGCATTTAATTAGGGCTTGCTTACAGTTTCAGAGGTTTAGTCCATTATCAGCATGGAGAGGAGCTTGGCCAGCATGTAGGCAGATATGGGAGCTGAGAGTTCTACATCTGAATCCCCATGCAGCACGAAGAGAGACACAAGACCTGGGTTGAGCTTTTGAAAACACCAAAGCCCATCCCTAGTGACATACTTTCTCCAAAATAGCCACATCTGCTCCAACAAGATCATACCTCCTAATACCTTTCAAGTAGTGCCACTCTCTAATGACCACCACAATGGCCAAGGAGAATTAGGCTTAGTAGAACACAGACCATAAAGGTACAGACCTTACATTTAACAATGTGGTGATACCCAGGTCTAGGTGCCCTAAAAGAAAACAAACAAACAAACAAACAAACAAAAAAAAAAAAAAACTGCAGAGGTGACGGGGAGAGGAGTCTGTCAGATTTACCACTGAAAACATTGACCCCAGGAACTATCCCTTCAAAGGGGCTTAAATTTGACTGGATTAGTCTCTGCAGCAATTCATGTCCCACAGCATCATTAAAAACAAAAAACAAACAACCACTAAAAACAAAACAAAAAACAGAGCAATCAGTATTCACTATACCTGAAGGTATGGGAAGATAAAGAGGTCCACAGTCCAGCCAAGACTGTTGCCACCCTAGGTAACCAGCCTCTGAGGAGCATCACCAAGCAGGTGTGCAGTATCAGCAGCAACCAGATGCCTGTTATTTATACTGCCATTTTCCAGCAGAAAACAGAAGCCATGAAAAGAAACAAGAATGCACACCCTACACTCAAGTCAAAGGGCAGGCAGCAGAAACTTCCAGTAAGAACAGCCAGACACCAGGTTTAAAGCTGAGAGTAGAGCAGTCATTACGAATACATTAAATGAAAAGAAAGCCCTGACTATAGAAATAAAGCTGTAACAATGTTATGTTTTTCAAAATAGCATTAAGAATTAAGAATAAAGAACCAAATAAAAATCCTAAACCTGCAAAGCATAATAACAGAAACTGATTTTCAGTAGTAGACTCAAGACTACATTAACACTGGCAGAGTTTGGAAACTTGAAAAATAGATGGATAAAAATTTTGCTACTTGAAGAACAAGAGAAAAAACAAAACAGAACAAAGAACACCATTAGCACACCATGTATACATGGTGTATATGCTGCAAGTGTTGGAAAGAAGCAGAAAAAAAATCACTGAAAGATAACAGCAGGAAACTCCCCAGATACAGTCAAACAAACAGTAATCAACATGTAGGAAGCCAAACAAACTCCAAAACAAATAAATCACAACGTAGAAAAAAATGCCAAAAAGATATGAATAAACTCTCCATAGTTACAAGAAGGAAATGGCTTGTCACTTATAGAGTGTATTAATCAGAGTTCAAGGGGAAAGCAAAACAGACAGAATGAATATATATTAAAAGAGACTATATTGGATTGATTTATACATCTGGGCAGTCTACTAACGGCTAGCTGTTACTAAAATCCCTTCCCTGTGGGAGACAAACAATATCTACCCTTCCTCCTAAGGTCCCAACAACAAACTAAGGTATGAGTTTATTAAACATACTTACAGAAAAATGGGTGAAAGGTTATGGGTAGGAGTTAGCCTTAAAGTGGCCATACTGGAAGATCTACACTCAGCAGGAATGACCGCTTCCCTGGGGCTGCACAGATGAAAGCCCCTGACCTGGTCTTTTCACGCCTACATCCTCTAACCCTTCCCCCAAGACCCCATGCAATTAGGGTAAAATTGCATACAGGTAGTTGGCAGGGGAAACTGAATACTCAACTGAGGGTTCTAGGCCCTTCCCAACCTCTCCTATGAGGCACAGCTGTGGTGCTCTTTTGTGAGCAGAATCTGTAGAACTCCTGACAAAGGCAGTAGTTTGGCTCAGGTAATAGTCCTGTACAACACTATCTCATACTGGAGAAGTTGAGAATCCTGTAATTTATGAAACTGGATAACTCAGTAGTCCAATCTGGTACTAAAGGCCTTGAGGATTCCTAGAGAGTGTGAGTCTTCAGTCCACACTGGAATCTCAAAGCAGCTAGATTTTGATATGAAGAGAAGGATGGCAGTAGCAGCTTCAACAGCCAACAGATATGTGAACTTGCCAGTGTGTTACCGACACAGGCAAAAAATAAAGCTTCCTTCTTCCCACCACCTGAAGGTGCTATCCATTTAGTCTTCTCACTTCAAACAACCTGACGAAGAAGATGCCTCACAGGACTGCACAGCAGCTTGCTTTTTAGTTGATTGCAAATCCAATAAATTGATAACCAGGTTTACCCAACACACAGGTGTTCTACTTTTGTTATTTACTTTTTTGACTCCAAACCCATGTAAAAGCCAAATGCATTCTCTGGCTAGGTATACTCGTTAGAATGACATAAGTTTTTAACTTTCCATGTCAATCTCTGATGCCATAATACCCAGGAAAAAACGGCTGGGCAACCTCCAAAACCAACTACTTCCTTAAGATGGCCTAACTTGGTGGGGCAGATAAAGCGGAGTCCAACAGACATGCGTGTTTCTTCAATGGAAGGCTGTGGTGCCGATAGCTAAGAACAGCATAATGCCCAAAGCCATCCCAGGGAATCTGGAAAACGACTCAGCTCTTGAGAAACTGTTGCCTCATTGCTGGGGGAACTGGGGCTTTGTCTTCATCAAGAAACAAATTAAAAAGTGACTCAGGAACAAGTGATCAACTCAAGAAATAAAGCAAAGAAATAAGCCCAGGATCTAATTAATGGGTTCGACAATGAATTCTACCAAACAGGAGAGTTAATACTCATCCCATACTTTCCAGTTTTGAAAGCTGTCCTACAGGTCAGAATTCCCAACGTCAAAGCCACCAAAAATAGTGTAAGAACTGGATACCATACGGCAACGTCCCTTATGAACACACATACTTAGTAAAAGCTGAGTGTAGGGGCTGAAGAGATGGCTCAATGGTTAACAGCACTGGCTGCTCATCCAGAGGTCCTGAGTTCAATTCCCAGCAACTATATGGTGGCTCACAACCATCCATAACGAGATCTGGTGCATCATAATTACACTGTATACATCATACATTAAAAAACAAGCAAAAAAAAAAAAAGGGGGGGGCTGAGTGTAGCGGCTCACACCTTTAAGCCCAGAAATTAAGAGGGAGACACAGGTTTATCTCTGTGAGTTCTAGGCTATAATCTTAGCACTGTTCCCAGCAGAGAAAGGAAGAATGCTAGCCAGCTACTCTTGTCTAAT
This sequence comes from Phodopus roborovskii, assembly GCF_943737965.1. Lineage (NCBI taxonomy): Eukaryota > Metazoa > Chordata > Mammalia > Rodentia > Cricetidae > Phodopus > Phodopus roborovskii. The sequence continues at coordinate 35,044,872 of NW_026125052.1, forward strand.
CAGTGAACACCAGGTTTAGGGAAAGATATTGTGTCAAAAAATAAGGTGGAGAATGATACCAGACATCTAGCCTCCATGCACATATCCACACACATACACCACACTGTGTGCGCGTGCACGCACACACAAACACACACACACACACACACACACACACACACACACACACAAACACCCTTAACAAGATACCAGCAAAATGAATCCAGCAGTCTACTAGAAAGATTACACAGCATGACTAAGTGGAACTTGCCCAAATAATGCAAAAATGGTTCAACAATGGATATCAGTGTAATACATAATCTAACATAGTGAAGGAAAAAAAAACAGTTGTTCAAATTGATACCAAAAAAAAAAAATCATTTGACAAACTCCATTCCATGAACCCCTTTGGTTATTAAATATAGAATACTCATAAACCATCAATACAAGAGAACTTCCTTAATTTGATAAAGGATACTAGTGAACCCCATAGCCAGTATCATACCCAACAGTGGAAGATTACAAGCTTCCCCCATAGTCAGGGTAAAGATAGTGATGTCCACTTTTACTATTTTAGCACTTTATTAGAAATTTTAACCAGCACAATTAAACATGAAAAAGAAAAGGTCCAAATCAGGAGCTAGGCACATGCCTATAAGAACAATACCCAGGATACTTAACAGAAAGGTCATGAGCTTAAGGCCACCCTAGGCAACATAATGAGTTCCAGGCCACTAGCCTGGGCTACAAGGCACAAATGCACACACACATGCATGCACTCATACATACACACACTGAATGAAAAGGAAGACTACCTCTATCTCTGTTAATATACAGCACTATCTTTAAAAAGAAAAAAAAAACACTATTAATGTTAATAAATAAGTTAAGCAAAGCTGTAAGAGCTACAGTATCAACAGTAAGAAAAATAAGTGGTAAATTGATAGGAAATTAAGGAAACAATTTATTTGGCTGAGAATGTACACCAATGGCTAAGTGTTTGCATGTACATGTAACACAGATGGACAGAAAAACATAACAAAAAAGTTGTAATAGTAAAAAAGATGGTACTGGCATAAGGACAGCCACAGAGACCGATGGAGTAAACAGAGTCCAAAAGTGAACTTGTGCATCTGTGGTTAACTGATTCTTGACAAGAATGTCAGGACAATTCTCTGGAGAGAAAAGTCTCTTAAGAAAGCTGTTGATGCCAGGCACTTGGGGTGCTCTTGGGGGGCAAAGACAGGCAGATCTGAGTTTAAGACCAGTCTAGTTTATAGAGTGAGTTCCAGAAACCCTGTCTTGAAAAACCACACACACACACACACACACACACACACACACACACACACACACACACACACGGAAGGAGGAAGGATAAGGAAGGAAGAAAGGAAGGGGAGGGAGGGAGGGAGAGAGAGAGAGAACAAGAAGCAAGCTAACTGTAGGTAACTGGAGAGACGGCTCAGTGGTGAGCACTGACTGCTATTCTCTTCCAAAGGTCCAAAGTTCAATTCCCAGAAATCAGGTGGCTGCTCACACTGTCTATAATTCCTGTCTCCAGGAATCTGACACCCTCTTCTGGCCTCTCCAGGCACCAGGCACATTCATGTGATGCACAGACACACACAGAATACCCATAAACATTAAAGGAAGGAGAAAGAAATGATGAATGCTACTGAAATGCTATTAACATCTACAGAGTTTCAAAACAGATGTTTAGTCTCCTATCTTCTGCCATTTATAGAAATTAACTCCAAATGGATTAAAGACTAAATGTAAGAGCTAAAAGAATAAAAATCTCTAAAATAAAAAAGGAGTAATTTCTTTACTCCCTTGATCTAGCAATAGTTGTTTTAGATACTGACACCAAAAGACATGCCGTGAAGAAAAGACCAACCTGGATTTCATCAGCTGTAAACTTTTGTGCACCACAGGTAACTACTGCAAAAGAATAAAAGATCACCACCACCACCCCGCAAAAAAATGGGGCAAAAACGTATGTACCCTGCTTCTGGAGTTCAGCAATGAAAAGACAAACTACTCAAGTAAACAGTGGGCAAAAAGTTGAACAGATACTTCTCCAAAGTACACATAGCCAGAAAGTACATGGGATGCTCATCATCATTAACCACTGAAAATGCAAATCAACTGATGAGTTACTTCACACTCGTTGGAATGGCTATAATAGCAATTACAAAAGAAAATAACAAGTGACAGTCAGGATATGAGTAAACTGGAATCACTAGAAACTGTAAAATACTATAATCAGTGAGTAACAGTTTGGCAGTTCCTCAAGATGATAAATATAGAATTGTAAGGCATATGCTCAACAGATTTAAAAACAATGTTCATAGCTGGGCAGTGGTGGTGCATGCTTTTAATTCCAGCAGAGGCAGATGAATCCCTGTGAGTTTGAGACCAGCCTGGAGAGCTAGTTCCAGGACAGCCTCCAAAACCACAGAGAAACCCTGTCTTGAAAACAAAACAACAACAACAAAAACCCCAATCAATCAAACAAACAAAAAACCAAAAAAGCCAATGTTCATATATTCAAAATTGTTGAAAAATCAGTGTTCAAACAAAACCGTGGACACAAATATTTTTATAGGCACCGTTGAACAGAATTTCCAAGTGTAAAAATCTAAATGCCTATCAATTGATGAATTGGATAAATATATAGTTTATCTGTACAACTGAATTATTCTCTAATAAGGAATGAATATTAACATTAATAATATTAATATCTATATTATTCTATTATATTTATTGATTATATTAATAATGATTGATATTAATAATATTGTGGCTGCATTGATATTGCACTGATACATGTTCCAAACTGAGTAATCTGTAGACATGAACTACATCACTGATTGCCTTGGACCAGAGTAGCCCATGAACTTCAGAGAATGCCATACATCCAAGATCAGTACACTACCAAACTTGGTATCTGGTGAAGGCTGATTCCACTTGGGTCTCTATAAAGCATGAATCACATTCTCATTCATGAGTGTCCACCTCCATAACCCCATCACTTCTCAAAGGCCATACCTCCTAAAACCTACACCTGGATTAGGCTCCAACAACTACAAATTGGGGGTGGACATAAACACTGGACAGCAATAAATCCAGTGGGAGGCAGAGGCAGGCTGATCTGTGTGGGTTCAAGGTTGGCCTGGTCTACACACTGATTCCATGCCAGCCAGGACCCTGGAGCAAGGAAGAGACAGAGACAGAGACAGAGAGAGAGTCAGAAACTGCGGTCCACTTGGTTCTCAGTAGGCAGCAGATCTAATCACCAGACCTGAAGATTACCAAAATGCTTTTCTTCACCAGGATACTTTTCTCCAGACTGGAATAATATGAAACCATTTAAGTTTATAGGTTGCTAAGACACCATAATTACAATTTAGTATGTTACCTCCTCTGGGAGAAGGAGAGTCATGGCCTCCAATGACTACAGAGATGCCAGAATCTTCCAGTTTCACCTTCCATTTTTCAATGATGGTTCTAGACTTGTCCTGTAAATGTGACACTGCAGGTCAGGCAACAGCTCTTAAATGTGGTTTGTAAAGCATTAAGTAAGTCACCCAAGAGCTGGCCCATAAATACCTTGCTGGCATCATTAAAGACAGAGAGCTCCATGGTACCTTCAAAGTCTTGCTGCAAAACAGATGCCAAGCACTCGTCCAACCACTGTTCAGCATTGTGCACCGGGAGGATAATGGACTAGAATTCAGAGAAATGAGTTAACAAACATCCCTGGGGAACTGCATCCCCTTCAGCATCCTAAAAGATGAGGATCGCCAAGAACCAGGCCTCATGCTAGGGCATGCCCAACAAACCAAAAGTATCTATTTCTCCTTTCTAAGCTCTTAACATTTGTCTGGTCCATAAGAACTTAATAGGTGTTAGGTTCCCCTCAAGTTCTTGATTTAAAATTATTTCATTTATTTATCTATTATCGTATTGTATGTATGACACTGGAGAACAAATTCAGATTGTCAAGCTTGGTGGAAAGTGCTTTTATCCACTAATCTATCTATCCACATTCCCTTCTAGATGCTTCTGAAGGGAAGAGCTGAAAAGCATCAAAATGCCCCTCCAGCTCCATGGTAAATTCATGATTTTAATCACTAGGCAAAAACATAATCATTCTACTTAAATATTTGTCTCTTCCTGAAGACCAGTCCTTGACTAGATGGCAAACTCACCCTTAGGAAAACTCTAACAGAGTGACCCCTTCATATTACTGCACAGCTAATCACACAGCCAAGCTGGACCAAGGGGTATGTAGAGGCCCGTAATCTTTGTTCTAAACTTGAATGCAAGCACCAGCGCTTTCTCTCTGTGAGTCTCATAAAGTCAAAAGTTTCTAAAGTGGTATGAAATAAAATCACTAAAACTTGATGACCAAAAGAACAATTGTCATGGGAACTGCCTCAATTTTACATAACACAGTAAAGAACAGTCACAGAAATTGTCAGTGTCACCCTTGAGTTAATGTGCAAAAACAAAAGTGGACAAGTTTCTGAGAAGGAAAACCAATAGGTTAGGTAAATGTTAACATATACATACATATATGAACATGTTGCACAGCTATATGTGACTCAGACAGTAACTGCATAGTCTCCACAGACAAGGTCTACATACAATATAGGCAATAGCTATATAGCTCACTCTAGGTAACTTCTATACATAATATTCATTTTTAAATTACTGAATGTGAGCATAGTTATAAAAAGCTTATAAATGAGTATTGAAGACAAAAATCTACCAAGTTCTTTACAAATGAAATGCTCTTGAGGAGCTGGTGATCCAAAAGAGGCATTTCATCATGTTTGTGTTCTGAACCCAGGGCCTTGCATGTGTAAGTCCTCTGAACTTACTTTGTAAAGGAAAAGAACATTTTTGATTTTCTCAAGACCTACAGGATTTAAAGTGAAAAGGGTGTGGTGACTCATTTGTTATCAGTAAGTGGGATGTGGTGGCTGGAGGGTTATCTCGAGGTCATTCTCAGCTACTTATATGTTGCAGGCCAGCCAGAGCTACAGGAAACCTTGCAACAATCTTTGACAAGGTTAGTTAGGCCTTGATTTACCTGTTCCCAATTTCAGTAAGATTGGCATGAAAAATGCAATCCACTTGGGCCTGTGAACCAAACCTACAATGTGTCCTGGCCCCTGACATCTAACCCACCAGTTGGGTATGTTGGACAGGTGTGGTATGCTGGCGAGGTGAGTGGGGTTAAGGGAGTTGGGGGTGGAGACAACAGTGTGCTGGGCAAGTAGGTGTGTAGGAGCTCCGGCAGGAACGCCATCTGTACACATGCACTGACACAGGAAAAGGGTGGGAGCCCTCCAAGCTGAGGTTCCTGAACCAGTGGCAGCGTTCCGGAAAGACCCTAGCGGCTGCCAGCCCAAAAAGGATAATTACCGATCCGGAGAGAGAAAAGGCTATAGAAGGGACGTGGGGGCGGAGCCGTATCTACCCAACCATACCTACCACTAAGGCCAGCGGGCCGTGCCCGGTGGCGTCCTTGGGTAGCTGCATGGCAGGGATCCACTGCCCTTCTTCTGCACGCGTCCTGCATAGGCAGCCAAGATTGCACAGCAAGCTCCGGAAGGCGGTGCAGAGACTGGACCACTTCCGATTGGCGCAGCGCCACGTGGGTCGCTAGGCACTGGCCGTGCAGAGGCAGAAAATGGCCACGTCCTATTGGTGCAGAGACACGTCAGTCATTGAGGGCGGTGCTTCGCGCAGATTGCAGAACAAGTTGGCCTGTTGGTAATCTAAAGACTCGTGAGCCGGTGGGGCAAGCTACCCGCCTCAGCTGGAGCAGCTAGGGCGGGACCCTGGGCCGGGAGGTGGCCGTAGCCCGCACCGAGTGTGGGCGAGGCCTGACCGAGAAAGGGTTGGCTCCCCGAGTCCGTGGGCGCTCCTGGCTTTCCGCCCTTCTCGCAAATACCCGCCCATCTTTGCGGCTTCTTAGCCTGAGGAAGTCGTCTTGCCCCACCTGACGGAAATAATCGCAAACCAAAGTCCACAGTCAAACAAATGTTATAAAAATACTTTAGAAACGGGGGAACTTGTGAGGGGAGCCACCCTGTGTGGGTAGGTGACGACTTAAAAATCCAAACGCGACCACCCAAGGTTGGGCCTATATAACTTTAAAATGAAAATGGCAATAAGTTTAAAACAAATAGGCGACATTTCATCTGAACTGTGTTTGGTCTGACTGAGCTGAACGAGGAACAAGGACCCCGACTGGTGGGAGGATTGCAGGCCAGGCTGGACTGAGCTGGGTTTGGAGTGAACCAGCAGTAGATAGTTTGTATGGACCGGAGCAGTCTAGTGTGTGGCCTGCATTCGGAGGCGTGAAGCCAATCAAAGCCAGATGGCAGAGTTTCTATGCTACATAGAGAGTCACTGGCCCAAGAGCTCCTGGAGGTTGATGAAGGAAGTGTTCTGTGAACTGTGGGAGTCCCAAAGTGCGAAAGAACCACAGTGCCAAAAGTTTTCAGGAAATACTCTCAAAGGACAGGTGACAACCTCAGGATTGCATGAAAGATACCAATAGGCCTGATTACTAATTTAAATAACCCATGTGCATTTCCTTTCCAGAGTCTTTTTCTGGCTTGTGCTTGTGCCTGCAATTTCTCGTCTGAATGATCATCCCACAACTAGAAGTGTATTTTAAGATGGCATATTTTGCTCATCCACACCCTCCATTTCTGAGGGGTGACACTGAGGTCACCCACAGGCCTTGGCACCAAGCAACCTTCAAGAGTTTCCACACTTAAAAACAGCAGAAGAAGGAAGGGATGGGAGAGATGGCTCAGTAGACACAGGCACTTGATGCCAAGCCTTAAATCCCAACTTTGAGCCCTGGAACCCACATGGTGTTGAGAGAACCTACCCCCATAAGTTATTTTCTGACCTGCAATCATATAGGCAGTGGCTCATACCCACTCACACCCCCAACACACATGCAAAACAACTATTAAAAATAACAATCTCAGCAAAGCTTTAGAGGACTGCGTGCTTATTTAAAACTTGGTTTTAGATTTATTATGTTATGTATTTGAGTGTCTTGACTGCATGTATGTGTGTACCACATGCCTACCCAGTGCCCATGAAGGTCAGAAAAGGGTGTCAGATCCCCTGAGGATGAAATTGGTGCTAGGACTCAAAACCATATCTCTGCAAGATCAACAAATGCTCTTAATTGTTGAGCTAGCTCTCCAGTTAAGGACTGTAGTGCTGATGCTTTGAAATACTTCCCTCAATAGAAAACAATGGCCTGCTTTTCTTTCAAGGAAAGAATCTAAAGGATCCCCAGTAGTTCAGCAAAGGAACCCTCAGCAGTCTGTCAGCTTGATCTTAGGAGATACAGTGGAACCCAACCTGTTTTACAGCCTATCCCAGACATCGCCAAACCTTTTCCTGCCTGTATAAACAGGGTGTTCACATTCTTCCATTAAGCTGGGATGGGGCTATGAAGAGCTTCTGCAGGTCAGTGTAAGAGCTCCCTAACTTATCCCACATAGAGAAGGCCAGCAGGCAAGGAACTGTGAGAGCTCTGTAAACTGAGTGTGCCTTGGCTAGTGCTATGCTACCCCTCTAACCTAGACTAACTCAGGTTACTACTCTTAAGTGCTCTTGTCTATGAGCACCTCTTTCACAGAAAAAAAAAAGTTTTCTTTAAAAATTCAGATCAAAAGCAAAATATTCTGTAACTTCTTACAAAGCAAAGCACTATGTTGCATGTGATTTTTTTTAACTGAAATTGCATCTTATCTGAAAAGCCAACAAAAAGTATAAAGCATTAGATGGGATGAGTAGAAATCTGACCAAAGCAATTGGTTTTCAAAGGCCTAATGGTCTCTCAGAATTAACATGTGGGGAATAGTTTCACTTTAAATGACTTAGTAGTATGTAGCATTCCGGCCCCCAGAAGGGTCTAGAGATAAGGGGTCAAAGATAAGGAGACACAGGTAATTTCTGAGCCTTTGCAGCACATAGCATTTGAAGTAGGCTGGAGCTTTTCATCCCTCAGTGAAGGGGCTCTAACTGACCTGAGCATGGCAAACATGGCCTTGCCCTTTGATCACTACCTCTTCCTTGCTAAAATCCATTAGAAGGTTACATTCTGAAGCCAGCCACCAGGGTCTACTCCCTGATTTGGCTACTTCCTCCTCCTGAGTCTAACTACCAAAATCCTGATATCAAAGTAATGAAGTCCAGCAATCAAAACATCACTTTTGGCTGCCCTAATTAACATGCCCAGTTCAAATGAAACAGACACCTCATCCTAACACAGGGTTTCCCCTTTTACCTTTATAAACTACTATTAGTCTTTGGGTCACGTCACATCTGTCTCTATCCAGAGGCAGTCCTTTGTCCAAGGACAAACATCCCTTCCCCCACTCCTGTGTTGCATTCTCCTTGTCCCTCATCCTCTATCTCCTGTCTTTGTATCTTATTCTCTGCACTTTGTCCCTCTGGGACAAATCTCCTTGGTCTTGGGGTATAATACTAGTCCCTTCACTCATCTCCTCTAATCTTTTTTAGTAAGAAAGTTGATTTTTGCTGTATCCTCCAACATAATATGAGTAGATGTTCTCACAAATGGACTTTGCGGGCACCTCCCCCATGGAGGGATACTCCCTTAACCTAGAGACAGGAGGGAAGTCCTAGTCCCTACTCCAAAAGACTTGACAGATTTAGATGACCCCACATGTGGAGTGGGGGGGGGGAGTGGTCAGGGTGCATGTGAGGGTGGGAGAGAGGAAAAGAGAGAGGGAGGAAGGGAGAGGGAACTGGGATTGATATGTAAAATAAAAATAAAATAATAAAATAAAAAAAACTTACTGTTATTTTTAAAATATGTATGGGTGTTCCACACATATGTGTGTACTGTGTGTTTGTGGTACCTTGGAGGCCAGAAGAGGGCACTAGATCCCCTAGAACTGGAGCTACAGATGGTTTTGAACTGACATGTGGTTGCTGGGAATCAAACTCAGATCCTCCCAGGAACAACCAGTGGTCTTCATGACTGACAGCCCTGGTGCTGTGTAACAGTTTCCTCTGATATTGAAACATTCCATGCTTCATGGAAATTCCTTAAGTAGGGAGCTAAACAACTCAAAATAGTTTCAGGAAGTTCCTGAAACTGACCAGATTCACTAGCTTCCCCCGCCAGACTAAACAAAAGCTGAAAAAAATCCCTCTCAGACTAAAAGAATCTGGGCTGCAAAGAAGACTCTCAGAGAAGAAAAGCTGCAAAGAAGGATCAGATCAAAACAGCTGCCTCAAAGAAGCAGAAACTAGCCAAGCTGCTTGGAACAGGTTTAGACCAATTGAGGCACCTGGAAAGGACACCCTCCAACCTGTTGAGCTGCCTGCAGGCTGTGCAGTGTGCTCAAGGCTCTCAGCTTTTGTGAGCTGCCACCTTGCTGGGGTTGCCCTTGATGATGCAACTGTCTACTCCTGAAAGCAACCCCAATAAAACTCATTGGTTCAACAAATTGGACTTGGGTGGTGGCTATACTTTGGTCTGTCATGGGTTCACTATCTAGGATGTGTGTTCCATCTCTTCAGGAAAAGCTTTGTCACGAAACACCTGGAAGTTGCTTTTTTTCAGAGTGCTAAACTATTGCAGAAGTTCATGGTAGTAGCAGGGGCTTTTCTGAAATCCAAGGGTAGTGGAGCCTAAGTTTGATCCCCTTGTGGTAGGGAGTCCTACCAAGACACCAAAGGGCCAGGCTATGGATATAAGAAGCAAATAAGATATGCAGAAGAGATAAAAAGGTAAAAAACCCTGAGACAAAAGGTAGATAAAGATGCAGGTGGTGGCGGTGCATGCCTTTAATCCCAGCACTTGGGAGGCAGAGGCAGGTGGATCTCTGTGAGTTCAAGACCAGCCTGGTCTACAAGAGCTAGTTCCAGGAGAGGCTCCAAAGCTATACAGAGAAATCCTGTCTTGAAAAACCAAGTAAATAAATAAAAGGTAGATAAAGAGAAACAGGTCAATTTAAGTTAAAAGAACTAGCCAGAAATGAGCCTAAACTAGACTTAATATTCATAACTATTAAGAAGTTTCCTTGTCGTGATTTGGGAGCTGAGTGGCAGCCCAAAAGAAAAAAAGTTGATACAAGATGATAGTTTCTAAATTTTATGACTGCATGATGCTGGTACTAAAGTCAAAGACTCACTGCAGATCTACACAGATAGGACAAGCTTTGTCGGGCATTGCTGGGCCCTCAGTGACACCACCAGCAAAGACCAAGATGAAAGCTTTAAAGCTGGGTAGACTCTCAGCACAGAAAAACCTCAAGAACTCCAGTGTTCTTTACAAGTTTCCAAATGGGACAGACCTCAGTTTACCTCAATTGAACCACTCCTGTTGTAGATCAGGATGCCTGGGCCAGAGGAAACTGCATATTGTGACTCAGGGAGGGCCAGAGGAAGACACAAGCTGTTCAGTGGGTCATCATCACCCTCAACGGGGGTCAAGGACTTATCCTGGCTAAGCCCAAGGAGAGACTTAGTTCCTGGTACCAAGGCTTTGGTGGAGGCTAGAAGTAAAGGATGAGAACCAAACTCTAGGAGAGGTCTCATCCACAGAAAAGAATCACAAAAGCCATGAGGACCTAGGGAAGCTGTGGGTGTATGGGCAGCTCTGAAGGAAAGGCAGGAAAAGAGGTCAGGAAGGGGGCATAATGCCTGGTTGAGCCTAAAGAAACTGCAGGTTTTCAGCTTAAGGGTTAGGGATGGGGTCAGATGAAAAGGGCCAACCGTAGCTTAAAGACTATAGCTGGGGTACTTTTGCCTCCAAGAGTACTAGAGAGGTTCCAGACACTCAAAGGTCACTTTCTAGGACTCAAACACTGACCAAAGGGGAAACACAGTTAATTGCCTCTGGTGGATGGGATGCTGGTCAGGTGGTAAGCCTGATGGTGAGTCTGGGTGGACCAGACATGAGGGATAGGGTCCCAATGCAGCTCAGACCCCGAGGGGGACCCCAGGCACTGGAAGAACCTCTCTGAGTCAGGACACTAATGTAAAGTGGTACATCTCTGAGGGGAAGGTATCCCAGTACGTGAAAGCTAAAGAATACCACAAAGTCACACGGAACAACAGAAGTCACATGAGATTTATTGTGAAAAACATTGGAGGGTGGCCGTGTCTCTGCCTGGGAGAGAAGTGGCAAAGAACTGAGCGGGGAGTCAGGCTTCATAAAGTGTTTCTTGTTGGCAGAGCTTTTCAGGGTAGCTTCAGGTACTTGTTGGATTTTGTGGCCTGATCTTGGGCTATTTATCCTGTATGGCTGCCTGCATCTTGAGGACAGGGTCCAACCATTATGGCCAATGTTCTGTGGGTGGAGCCTGGTGGTTGAAGGCCCTCAGTGACAGGGATGGGCCATCCTGAGAAGCTTGCACTAATATTAAAAAACAAGACCAAGTTTGCCCAGATCAGCTAGATGATTAGCTTGTATGACTTTCTTCAATATTTTCCTCACATTTCTATAATGATTGGGTTTTGCTGTTATGGCAATAAAACTATTTTAAACAGAAGATAGGAAAGAAGAAAGGGGTGAGAAAGGGAAACAGACTATTCCAAATTCTGAAGGGTGTTATTGACCTGGAAGACAATTACAGCCTGAGGGCTTTCCCTGGGCCCAGATCTGGGATATTGCTGTAGGAAGACTCTACCAGGGAGCTTTTGGATGTGGACAATTGACAAATATTTACCACAGACATGAGTCCTGCGGGACTGATAGTGACCAATGAAGCTGGTTCCCCCTCAAGTAAACTGACAATATCACAATGAAAGTATTGGGTGAGAAGACAGTTAGGGGAGGGATCAACCTGCTCAACAAGGTGAGATTCTCATTTCTCTGGTTGTTTGGAACACAGACCCTCCTCCTCAGTCTCTCATTGCCTGTCTTTGAACTCAATAACCCTGGCTTGTTATCCTACATCACCTGCAACCATTGGAAATGGCCACTAGTAATGTCTACTCTCTTACTGCCTTCTGGAGCCTGTTTACTCTCTGAAGGATCCAGTGCCCCACATCGTGTCCCAAATATCTACTAGGATTTGGTAGCTATTTTCCTACCCAGTCCCTTGAGTCAGTGCCCTCTAGGAGCCTTGTGTATGTAATAAATGAAACAAGGTGGGAATAGGGCCTGTGTTTGCATCTGTAGTGTTAACTGAAAGGCTTAAGGCATTCTTCTTACCTATACATATACATATGTCAATAGACATATGTGTCTATTGAAAAAGATTGACTATTCTAGAGTCATGAAGATAAAAAGGATCCCTCCATTCATCTTGGAGTGACCCTGTGTTAGTATGTGTTGCCTTGACTCCTGGAGTGTGTATAATGTTGGAGTGACCCCATGTTAATATGTGTTGCCTTGACTCCTGGAGTGTGTATAATGTTTAGGATTCTATCTATGACTTTTGGTCTAAGCTAGTCTGTTCACTTCCGACTTTCTGCACAAACTGTAGAGTGATGGCTTTCAAACTGAGTTTCAGAAAGGAACACTGCAGGGTTGGAGACTGGGCGGCATTGTTTCATGTCCATGGTCTGCCAGTTACTCCAGCAGGGTGGGTGGAGCCCAGAGAGGCTCTGGCCCCAGAGAAGGGGAAGGAGTGAAAGTATCAACAGGAAGCCCTTTTGTGGTAGTCTTGAATGTTGTCTGTCCTCACTTTTTGAAGTCCAGCAAGGGTGGGCAGAATGGCTGCCATCGTCCTTGGTGACCACCATCCCCAGATCACTTTCCTGGCCATCTCCTAGCCCAACTCACTTCTACCCGCTCCTGACCCTTCCCAGGGTTTCATGATCGCTCTCTGTAGTGGAGCTCAGAGTAAACTGAGAGGCTGAAGACCAAATGTCATCTTTCGGGAGGTGGTTAGGGTTACACCACCTGGGCTGGGTGGCAGGTATTCCATTCCTGTCTACCCTGCCACTACCCCAGCCCTTTCTCAAACAGCTGGCCAGGCAGCACCTGTTGTATTCCCTAGATGGAAGCTTCCAAGGCCAAGCGACATATCATGTCCTGGCCAATGAGGCCCTGTAAGTTCTACACATAGTAAAACTCAAGGAGTCTTTACAAGTGGATGCCACCAGATTCTGACTGGAAAAGCACATCCACCAAGAGAAGAGTATTCAGCACATGTGCCTTTGGTACTGAATGTCTGAACCTCACTGCCTCCAAGACATCGGCTTAAGGATGTGGACACCGCTGGACTGTTCTGGCAAGCTCTGGGCTCAAGGACCAGCTAGGCAGAAGTCCAGCCTTGAATGTTCTTCTCTAACTTGGAGGATGGGACAGAAGATACTGGACAAACTAGTATGACCAGCATGTGGGGGTGTGTGCAGGTATGTGCCAGGTGTATGAGATCCAGGAAGGGGAAGGAAGGATGGCCCAGGCCCTGACTCCTACTTGGGTCAGTCATGCCCGAGCGCCCCAGCACTCATGTTAGTTTTGTGGGAAGGGAGTTTCCGGTGTTTTCTCAGAATAGGTCTGACCAGAATAGCCTGCCCCCCAGAGATCCCAGAAAGATCCTATGCCAGTATCTGCAAGGTGAGCATGCTGCTGGAGTTCTAGCAGTGTATGTAGTATCCTGTCCCCTATTGTGGAATGCTGGTCTCACACTTAGGTTTTGTTCCCTAATTTTTCTTGTGATTTCTTGTGCACATGTGATTTCCATAGCCATAAACAGCTTTGACTTATTTTCTATCCTAAAATTACAATTTAAGTAAGGTTTGAGGATAGTTTGTTATGGGAAAGGTGAACTGGGGAAGATAACCTCCTGTGGGTCCCCAGGAAACTCTAGCACCATGATGTAAAGAGCCTCCCCCACACACACACCCAAGGCTCATGCTTTGGGAAGCACTTTCCCTCAGCTAAACCCCATGTTTCCTGTACTTCCAAAGCATCCAGGCAGGAAGCACTAAACCTCAGAAGGCAAAAATAGCTAACTCTTCCCCAAGGGCCAGGGCCTCCAGACACAGAGCCACTGTGCCGCCAAACACAACAGCTCTGGGTCTACTAGGTCTTGTCGTTTTAAATCTTATCTGACACAAGTCTATTCATTTCCAAAAGGACTGCCATTAGGCCTCAGTCTGTGACTGCTTTGCTCAGGTGTGGTCCTTAGACATCTCTGGCCACAAGACACAACTAGAGCTGATTGTAGCCAGATGAGTGAAGAGGGGTCCACGTTGGATCCCACAACCCCTTAAGCTTAGGCGCTGGTCCCTAGTTACTAGAGAGACCGACGAGGCATGATGCTGTGGCGGTAGGTGTCTATAGCAAGAAAACAATCCTGGAAAGAAGACAGGTCCCAAGAGATTCCTGCTTGGGGGCTCACCCATGTGGACAACAATATCAGTGTCTTCACTATCTATCATGAGGATTCAGTGCTGAAGGGTTCAGCTCATAGTACAGAAAAGGAAGGGGGTATTCTGCATCCACATTGCAAACTTAATGGATGAGCATACGAAGCCACAAGCCCAGAGTTCATCTTTACCATTACCTATACTCCACAGGGGAAGCAGCAGGCTGAGAATTCAGTGCTCCTTAAAGGCATACACTGGTTGTGGGACCAGACCCACTCCAGGTTTTGTTAGATCTCCAGGTGGGAAGTCCCTTGTAGCATGTCTGTCTCCTAACATATCCCCTACTGTGGTTGCCTGTGGCATAGATAATGACACACGTGTGTTGTGGGGACAGGATCCAGAGAATAAGCCATCCAAAACAGAGGGAAAGGTGTCTAGGGAGCAAGGCCTGAGACCAAAGCATGGCTTCTATTTCAGAAGCAATGCACTCTTACTATACAAAATAGAGATAAAACAATGACAAAGAAATACTTATTAACACAGGGGTGGATATGAGGATGTCCTAATGTCCCACATATAGGAAGTGACAGCTGGGTGGTGGGATATGTAGAGTCCTGGGAACTAAACTTTGTGTTCCTGATACTGGATGACCCTGGTTCATGGGCTGCTGAGGTGAAATCTAATAAAGTGAGGTATCTACAACTTAGATATCCTCAGGGGGGGATGATCCCACAGAGGTATGTTTTTAACAAATGGCCTACAGTCCACGTTTCACTGACCCCCTCAGAATTGTCCTGAGATGTGCTGAATAGGAGAATCTCCTTGGGTGTCCAGAGCATCTGGACACCAGTGCGACAAAATAAGAAATCTGTATTTGGTTTCTGTCCTACTTCCTGACTCAGCCCTGAATTTGGAATTTCCTGGACAACAGAAGCATCTTTTGCTTTAATGAGAAGATCCCTTAACAATGAGGTTGGTATGTGAGGGCACCAGAATGGGTACAGCCAAATTCCACCAGGACATAAGGTCCTGCTCTTAGGATCCTTGGTACTGGTCATCTGGCTGCTAATCTATATCCTTTTCTGTGTCCCTTAGAATAAACTGGAAATGAATTTTGTGTTTCCCTGAGTCGTGTGAGCCTGACAGCAGATTGTATTGGATGCTAAGTCAGGCAGAAACATGGGGACTCTAAGAGCCTGGTACCTGTTATAGTGTCCAAAGCGGGGTTTATTACACCAACATAGGGTGGCTGCCAGAAATTATTTTCTAGGCTGCCCACAACTCCTTGTAAATTTTGAAGTCTATGACTCTCTCTCCCTCTGAGATCTACACTATTTAGAATTAGCTTTTCCTTAATAAAATTTTGAGTTTGCTTCATAATGTCTCATTTTGTAATTATTTTCTGTAGTGCAAGTCAAGAATAAGAATGCCAGCTTCACTTAAGTACTGGTCTCTGAAATAACTCCTCAGGCTGGCAGCATCCAGCCATGCTTCTTTTCATTGCTACTGACAGGGCCTTTGGGAGGCAATTAGGATTAGATGAGGTCATCAGAGTATGACCTATAGTAGCATTGGTGGCTTATAGGGGCCAACAGAAAATGAGCATGATAGCATGTATTTGTAGTCCAAGCCACTTGGCTGGGCAATATGACAAGGCACTAAAGAAAAATAGGGAAGAGGGAGAGGCGGCTGTCCCCACCCCTAGCAGGCAACATTATCTGTTTCATTGTGTGCATTCACTAGGTCATAAACTGACAGCATAAGGCTACATTAGATGCTGATACCATGCTCTTAAGTTTAACCAGTCTCTAGAAACATGTGACAAACTTTCAGTTCTTTTTAAATCACCCAAGCCAAGGGTTGTAACCACAGAAAATATATTAAAACAGGTAGACACATAACAAACAAATCCATTAGGCTTTTGACTTGTGATTTATTGAATGGCTATTGGAAGTACAAATCTTCAGACCAAGGCAGACTGGCAGGAGCCACAGTGTTTGGGGGCAGATATTCCTTTCTACCATTGGTAGTGTACGTGGTTGCTGCTCATCACTTGTTACTCTTATGTGCCTTTAATTCATAAAGCACAGCATTAATTCTGACAGGCAGTATAGCAGCAGTGAAAATACTAGACACAATTTATTCTAACAGCATATGAAAACTTTAAGGTTCAGAGAGAAGCAAAGCCAAACTACCTTGAAGAGCAACAGCTGACGAGTTTACTTTTGGTTTTGGACACAGTTCACTCATATAGCTAGGGAGAGAAGACACCCCATCCAGCTCCCAAAACAGGTATCCTCAAGAGGAGACAGTGTGCATTGAGGATACAGTATTGTCTCACATTTGAAGTGCTCTGTCACCCAACAAAACTAGATACCCAGGCTCACCCAACAAAACTGTATAAAGCTAGATACCCAGGCCCAGGACACTGGCTGCAGTCACCACAAACCACAGAACAACAATATAAACAATGGGAGAGCTCAGAATACTACCTGACCTAACCATGTCAGCTGATAAAAATAACCAGATAATACAAACCATTGCACAGGCCTGGGATAGTTGATTCTTATGTTATTGTGTGAGATTGACTCACAAAACACTTAAAATGTTTTGGGTGATTTTGACATTCCCTGTCTCTAACTGTGTGTAGGTACTTTCTAGATTTGTTGTAGAGAGAAATTTTCCTGGAATTCATTTGTTCATTCCTAGCACTTGCCCAACACTGGGCAGCTACCATGCCACATGCCAGCAGAACATTTTTGGAGCTAGTGTACCAGGAAAGCAGATAAACATTGGCTCTCAGGTCCCACAGTAAAGGGGAAAGTAGGAATCACGACCTTCCAGTATGAAGTATTCTGTGCTTCATGGCTGTGGGTTCTGTATTAACCAGGCCAGAATTTGGGTATAGAGCCACCTTCGGTCAGCTCCACAGATAACCTCTTGGGCATAAGGAACATGCTTAGCCCGCTTCTTGAGGAGTTAGTCCCTCAAATGTTTCAGGGTCTGTATTGAGGAGCCAGCCCCTTCCTTCTCTGCTGCCTGTGATACTTCCTGGCCCCAGAATTCTGGACCAGCATCAGCAACCAGCTCACGTGACTGTTGGTCTCTGCCAGCCAAAGGGGACTTGGCAGTGCACAAAAAAGACCCTGTCCCTGCCCCCACCGAGCCAGCAGTTTGAAGACAGTGTTGGAAGGTCCTTAATAGAAGGACTTCCTGTAAAAGGGAAGAGCAGACAGTGGGGTTGGGGGACGGCAGAGGTGGGCTGGCCTACAGCAGCTCTCAAATGAGGTAGGGGTCACAGACACCTGTCATCTGAGGAGGGCTGAATTTGATGTCTTCGTTAGGGTTTCTATTGCTGTGATAAAACACCATGATCAAAGGCAATTTAGGGAGGAAAGGGTTTATTTAAACTTATAGTTCCATAGCAAAGTCCATCACTGAGAGAAGTCATGGCAGGAATTCAAACAGGGCAGGTATCTGATGGCAGGCACTGACGTAAGGGCCAGGAAGGAGGGCCAATTACTGACTTGCTCTTTGTGGCTTGCTCAGTCTGCTTTTTTATAGCACCCAGGATCACCTTCTCAGGGTTGGCACCACCCATAGTGGGCTGGGCCCACCCATATCAATCACCAATCAAGAAAATGTACCACAGATTTGCTCACAAGCCAATCTTATGGAGGCATTTTCTCAATTAAAATACCCTCTTTCTAGATATGTCCTAGTATGTCAAGGTAACATAAAACTAGCCAGCATAGATGTGTAGATTGGAATGGTGAGTGTGGGGCTAAGGGGAAACAGGAAAAGCACAAAGGCAGCTGTGCCCGGCAGACTTGTAGCCTGGAATGGCTTTTCTTTGGGTCCAGGAGTTTGTGAGTGAGCCTGAGTTCTTCCTGAGCCCTTTGGAGTTGGATAAGCCAAGTTTAGTTTTTGAGTCCTAGTCTCTTACTGACTGTATGGCTATTTGTGTATCCCCTCTGTGCATATAGGGATTCCTATGGGCCAGCACCTTCTAATCAGTGCTCACTGTAGCCCTCAGTGACCATAGGGATAAACTTATCATAGAACAATCACAAACAGACTCATATTTTATTTGCCAGTGGCAGCCTACATCATCAACTCTGCAACCCCAGTGTGTTTGAAAGTTCTCTAGGGCAACTTATTCAGCATCCCAGGCACTTGCCTGAACCTTGCTCTAGAGTGGATATCCAGGAGGAATGTTTGAGGATTCAGGGTGATCCTGGTGACACCTGCCTACACCTCCATAATCACTTGACCATTGAGGATAACCTGAAATTATGTAATGTACCACAGACCATGGCGAAGCAAGGGGCTACAAATACAGAAAAACCGGAGATGAACAAGGAACATAGTTGTGGCTACGCAGGCTGACAAGCCTCCTGGTAATAAGATTGTTGCAGTACACTGTGGTAACCAGGTATGTCACCTGTCTTAAGTAATTTAGCTTTTGTTAATGGAGGGGGGAGCTCTAATTTGCAATAAGGTACCCAAGTTTCTGTGGGCACAATGGCTTGGCCAGGCTAGGGTCATTAGGCCAGGACAAGGCAGAGTTGAGAAGGAGGTCCCATGTGGCCCTGAGCCATTCATTGGCTTCACTATCTCAGGTGCCTGTCAAGTGACAACTTTTCCTACTCGCTAGTGTCGCTATGGACCAAAAGAGGTTTCAATAAACATGTTTTGGTACTTTCCTGGTTGCAAAGGAGCTGCAAGTGATTTGGGGCTGAAGTTTGCTTCTCAGAAAATCCCTCTGTGAGGTCAGGGACTGCTAAGGAAGATCCTGAAACAGTTTCCCCCAGAAGTCTCACCAGAAACGGAGGCTGTCAACCTAAGACCGCCAGCTTTGACAGTTACATTAGCAGCACTGCTTTCTTCCCTGAGGCCTCAGGGGACATCAAGTTGCCCCCAGAATCTCTGACCTCTCACTCCCCCTCCATGCTTTGTGCTGTTGATCGATCCCAGCTCTTTCTCTTACATGCAAACTTCTGTGGATATACCTTTTCATACTAATGAGTTCCATAAATTTATTATTGTAGCTCGTGTGAGGCACCTTCCTGTTCACATTTTTGTGAACAATGTCTCACTGAATATAGATGGTTGTTAATCATGGGCCACTACTCTCCCTCTATCCAACAGACTGTTCAAGATAGATGGATAATGTGCTTGCTATACCCAAATACAACTCTGAAGGAACCTCTCATCCACCCTTGAATTATCCTAGAACTAGAGGGGCATCTGGCTTTTAATACCTCCAAACTATCTTTGCACAACAGGGTAGTTCCTTTTGTAAGTAAAAATACTTCTATGTTCTTCTTTCCAACCTGGGTCAGGCTCCTTCAGTAGCAAGCTGGGCCTACCCTGTGTCCTTATTCTGATTCTAGAAGTGGTCTTGGTTGGTGTGCTCATTGGTTTTTGTCAACTGGACACAAATCTAGACATACCCAGGAAGAGGGAATCTTAACTGAGAAAATGCCTCTCTAAGTCTGGCCTATGGGCAAGTCTGTAGAACATTTTCTTGATTAACAATTGATGTGGAAGGGCCCCACCCACTGTGGGCAGTGCCATGCCTGGGTAGGTGGTGCTGGATGGTATAAGATAGCAGGTTAAGTATGCCAGTAAGTAGCATGTCTCCATGGCTTTTGCTTCAGTTCCTGTCTTCAGGTTCCTTTCTTGGATTCCTGCCCCGACTTCGTTTAATGATAAACTGTGATTTGGAAATGTAAGTGAAATAAACTCTTTGTCTCCCAAGTTCCTTTTTGGGCATGGAGTTTTATCACAGCAATAGAACACTAACTAAGGCAGTGAGTAGCTAGATGGGTCAAGGGTTCAGGACATCTGTGCCTTAATCCATAGTTCCTACTCTCCCTCTCTGGCTTCTTTGGTACTCCCTTTCTTCCTTTCTCAGTTACAGGCTGTCCAAACCAACCCTCTCAGGCACCCACTTTCAGCCTACTGGTAGCCCTCAGTCCTCCTGCTTTTCACTCTTGTCCCAACATGGGGCCCTCTCTACCTCCCCCTACCTGGCCTAACCAGGCCACAGTTCTCCCCTGTAAGAAGTTGTCCAGGTGGATAGCTTGATCAGGACACATGTCCCCTTCTCACTAAGAAAACTCTCTCAGATAGACAAATACTGGTGTTTTACACCACCAATCCCTCTACCTTCATTAAAGAGTTCCACTATATTACCCAGTCTTACAAGCTCACTTTCCATGATGTTTATATGATTCTCACCAACAACCTTCTCCCCAGGGAGCACTGGCAAGTCTGGGACCAGACTGGGATGCATGCAGATGAAATCTACCAAACTAACACTGTCTACCCAACACTCAATTGGTCCCCAACCAGGATCCCAAGTGGAACTACAAATCCAGGGTGGGAGTGGGGGGTGTCATTTTAACTAGAGACCAATTTATAACTTTTCTCCTGGCCAGTCTCCATAAAAACTGCCCTAAAAGCATTAAATTATCGAGAAAAAAAATCCAGGACAAACATGGAACTCTTCTCAATTCTCAATGAAAACTCTTCTCAATTCTGCCTTACAAAGGTCCTCCTACAATATACCAATCTGGATCCCGAGACTGTAGATGGGAAACAACTCCCTATGACTCACTTTTTCTCCCAGGGTAGGGGACTGCCTTAGGAGCCTTGCCAAAACCCACCACGTAGGTGTATCTTTACAGGTTTCCCTTTACCCACTCCTTCCTAGTGGTACCAACCTGTCCCATCCCCTTGCTGGGAAGGGACCTCCTAGACAAAGTGGGAGTCTCTATTTCTTTTGTTCCAGCCATCCGCTTGACACCAGGCTCTCCTGCTATTTCCCTCTTCCTTCTCCTCCAAACTAGACAGTCCAACACACCTCTCCCTTTACCAGCCTCCCAGGTGGATCACCAAGTATGGGAGAACCAAAACCTCTCTATAACCAAACATCATTACCCTTTTTCCATCCAACTGCAAAACCCTACCAATTATGTCACCCAGACTCCATACCCACTCTCTCCCTAATGTCTCAGGGGACTTAAGCCTCTTACTTCAGACCTTTTAAGAAGGGGCCTTTTGCACTCCATGTCTTCTTTAACACCCACATACTAGCAGATTTTTATCTATTTTTTATTTTTTTTAAGCAACCCTATGGAACCTACTGCTTGGTTCAGTATTTCCAACTCATCAACTCAGCAGTGGTTCTCCTTTGCCCCGTAGAACCTAATCCTTATGTTTTCCTCTCCACCATTCTCTCTGGGACCTCTCATTTTTCTGTCTTTTGCCTCAAGGATGTCTTCTTTTCCATTCATTCCTCTTGATCCTGAGTAACAAAATACCTTTGTCTTTGCTTGGACTGGCCCAGACACCCAACTTTCTATCCAGCTTACACCAGGGGTTCCAGGACAGCCCACATCTATTTAGCTAGGCTTTGGTCTCGGACTTCCTCTCTTTGTTTCTTCCTAAATCCAAACTTAAACAATATGTAGATGATCTTTTCCTCTGTATTCTCTCCCTACAAATTAACTAGCCAGACACCTTTATTCAAACTAAACTTTGCTTCCTCTAAGGCCCAGCTGTCCACACCTCAGGGTACTTATCTGAGGCTAGCTATTATTCCAACTCACAAAGTCATTATTTTAGACAGAAAACACATAATTCAGTCATGTCACTCACAGTCCCCACCACCAAGGACAAAATTCTGTCCTTCCCAGTGATGACTGATTCCCTACACTCTTGAATGTCTTTTCTCCCTTCTTGCTTACCCTCTATATGAGATGGCCCTTGGCCCCTCACACAAACCCCTCCTTGCACCAATAACCTTTTCATAAGTGTCAACAGACCCTCCTCCAGGTCCCAACTGTTAGGAACTAGCAGCCAGCTGACCCCCACCCCCAACGATGGGCGGGACGCTCATGGCCATGTCATCGCTAAGTCAGCCTTATCTGGCAGCTCAAGCTTTACCTGGCTGCCAGAGGACTCAGTTATGCATGCACAAGCCCCCTTTTAAAGCAAGTGCGCCAAGCGTGCCTCTCTCTCTTGTCTCTCTCTTGCTCCCCCTCTTGCCCCCTCTTTCTCTCTCTCTCTCTCTCTCTCCTGCTTTCGGTCAGCCACCAGCTACCCTCTCTTTCTCTCCCTTCTCTCAATAAACTCCACTTGGGCGCTGAGTCTCATGTTTGTGTTTCTTGGGCATTAGCTGCAGCAAAAGAAAAACACCAACCCTACACCTTCCATACTTAACTCACCCCTTCTCTCTCTATGTTACGGAAAATGAGGGATATGTCCTCAGGGTCCTGGGTCATCAACTGGGACCTTTGTACCTGTTGCATATTTATCAAAACAAATAGAACCATATTATCCTATGGACACCTTGCTTGCATGCTCTGGCCACAGCCAAACTTCTTATATGTAAATAAAAAAATTAACTTTCAGGACACCTATTATTGTCTTCTCTCCCAACCACCTGTTCCACCTTCTAATATGCAATGGTCTCCAAACACTACCCTTCCCTGAGTTCTCTCTCTTCAGGTAGCATTGGTAGAGGACACCACACTTACCTTTCAACAATGCCCGCCTCTCAAAATTTCAAATCTCCTTCTCTGATCAATTCTGCTATATTCCCCATCTCCCTCTTGCATCACAAAACACTTGAAAAATACTACCTCATCCCTCACATATACACAAGGTAGCCCTACTTCAGGCCACCTACACTTGGTTCACAGATGCCAGTTCCTACATGAGGGGATCTGAAAGGCAGGATGTTTCAGATACCAAGGTGGTCAAGGTACAGGCCCTTCTAGCCAGAACCACAAATCAATGAGCTGAACTAATAGTTCTTACCCATGCCTTTCAATTATCAAAGAGACAATCTCTAAATTTTTATACACATTCTAAATATGACTTACATATTCTCCTATCATATGCAGCCATCTGGGGGAAGCATGGACTACATTGGACCCACCTCTCTGTCCTCGAGGTCATTCCATTTTGTTTCAGACCTTAACATCCACTTATCAGCTACTAAATAACACTCTGCCTGGCTACTTTGGAGAATATTAGCTGAGTGTCCCTCCCCGGTCAAACTCACGACCACCATTGGCTTAAATCCCTTCCCGACTTTTGACCAGCATTTCAAACTTTCTAGGTCTTGAAAGGCCTATAAAAGGCTGTAATGTTAGGAAACTCCCTGACATAGGGGGCAAATGGCTACCTATAATGCCTAATAGAACCTAATAGAACCAAATAGACCCAAATCTATCAATAGGTAGATTCATTAGCTAAAGTAGTTCTACAGTATGACAGGACACTCGATCTGCTCCATTCAGAACAAGGTTATTATATAGCTTTAAGAAACAAAAAATCTTATCCCTATCCAAACCACTTGGAAGCCATTAGAGATGATATAACTGCACATTACCACTAGAACAGTGGTACTAACTTCTGCTATCAATTTTCCTCTCAGCTCATCCAAGATCCCCAACAAGTGGCTCAGATCATCCTTATTCTCCAGGGCCAAACAGACTTGCTGGTCACTGTGATTCTACAAAACTGGCGAGGATTAGATATACTAATAGCAGAGAAGGGTGGCCTTTGCCTCTTCCTCAAGGAGGAATCTTGCTTCAATGTCAACCAGTTGGGTTTGGTAAAAGACAAGATAGACAGTTCTCCAAAAAACATGAGGGTTAGTAGCTTGATGCCTCTGCAACTGGGTACTTTTTTTTCTTCTTTGAGACAATGTTTCTTTGTATAGCCCTTGTTGCCCTGGAATTTTCTTTGTGGACCAGACTGACTTTGAACTCAGAATCAACCTGCCGCTGCCTCCTGAGTGCTGGAATGAAAGGCATATGCTATCACCACTGGTTTGATACTACCTTTCTTAAACCCCCTTTCCTCCTATTCTTATGCTACTAGGCATAACCTGCCTTATAAACTTCTTGTCTGGATTTACTTAACAATGGATCCAAAAGATTTCTAGCCAAACAAGTCAGTTGCTATTAGAAGATAACCAGCCATAGCCCAGAGGCCTGAAAGGGCTTCAACATCCTCATTCAACCAGAAGTAGTCCTGTTGATGTAATGTTGATGATAATGTTCTCCCCTTACCTGACCCCTGATTGTTTACCAGTAGACAAAGGAGGGGTCCACCTCTGAGAACCTCCAACTGCCTGCCCCCCCAGGATACTCTAAAGGCCATTCCTTGCCTCTGGACTGCCAGAATACCTTTCCTCTTAGAGATGTACATTTACACACTGTATATAAAAATATGTGGTTTTATTCTTCCAACTAATGTGGTTTCATTGTTTTCC
This sequence comes from Phodopus roborovskii, assembly GCF_943737965.1. Lineage (NCBI taxonomy): Eukaryota > Metazoa > Chordata > Mammalia > Rodentia > Cricetidae > Phodopus > Phodopus roborovskii. The sequence continues at coordinate 35,069,503 of NW_026125052.1, forward strand.
CTCTACACAGCTTGTGCTACCCTCCCAGGGTCAGGCTGCCTGGAGTTTCCCCTAAACTGAGCTAGGCCTCTTTATAACACCTAGACCCATAGTACTGGCACTGTTGGGGAAAGGTATGTGTATGTGGGTTACCTGCAACTGTCATCCCTACAGAAGTAAACCCACCAACACTGGCTGTTCCAAGTGGTTCAAAGACTAGTTGTGAGCAGAGCCAGGGTAGGGGGTTCCTCTGGACCTAGAGGAATCTGTGGATATAATCTAGCTCTCCCAACATGGTTGAAAAAGTGGAGCATCTATGGAGAAGCCAATCCGGTGAAGGGTGAAGGGTCTGCAGGATAGGAGAATGAGGGGAGGGAGTCCAGGGGTCCACCTCAGCTGTCTTTCTAGAGGCTGAATTGACAGCCAGATTCCATCATCATAGCCTAAAACATAGATCCTCTGAGCTTCCTCACATCTAAAAATGTGTATAAAGCACAGTGTCCCTTCCCCAAAGATGTGAAGAGTAAGACAGAGATAGAGCTGGAGCCTGGACACCTTGTTTGGAGCCTGAAACTCATGTTGTAGCAAGGACTGTCTGAACCTGCTGTTTGAGTCAAAAGTTTTCCAAAACCCATCCCCACGAGGGTGATACTGAGGAATAGGCTGTTTACTCACAATTTTGTAATCTTGGAAGGACCCCATCAACCACTCTTGCAGTCAGAAAACCACTGGGGTTCCTCTTTTTTTTTTTTTTTTTTTTTTTTTTTTTTGAGACAAGGTTTCTCTGTATAACAGCTCTGGCTATTCTGGAACTCACTTTGTAGACCAGGCTGTCCTCAAACTCATAGAGATCTGCTTGCCTCTGCCTCCTGAGGTGTGTGCCACTGTAGAGAGCCACCAGTGCCATTCCCGAAGATGGCGCCCGTTTCCTGTCCATAAGCCAGCAAGGCGCGGATGCGCGATCCACGTCATGGGGTGACCGTTATGAGCGTTGTGGGCTGCAACTGTCAGTAACGGACACGACTCCTCTGAGCATATATAAGGAGAGCCCTTCTTCCTCCTCGGGGTCTTCCCTCAACTTGCTGTAATGAGCCGCGCAATAAACATAGCTGCAGAAGAATCCTGTTGTTGAGCGTCGTTCTTGCAGGCAAGGCGATAGCGCTCGACATGCCACCACTGCTTAGCCTACTGGGGTTCCTAAGGTTTGTTTTCTCCTAATGGCAGGATACAGATGGCACAGAAGGTATGTAACCTCTGCCTGTTTTGCTTAGGTTCAACTTGATGGTATTAGGTCACCCCTGTGTCCTGTCATCCCCTCTTTTCATAGCATCTGCCCTACCCAGCCCTCACCTCTAAGGTCTCTGTCCAGCTATTTCCCAGCCCTGTTGGACAATATATGGTGGGCTGCGGTGAAGGATACTGATCCTGCCAAGCTGTGTATCGGGAGCATTGGATGCTCTCAGCTGGGGACAAGGTAGCACACGTAGGCAACATATTGCTATGTTGGAGACAGAAGACCTGATCCAACTAACATCCCCTGAGCTTGGCTATACCTTTGCCTTCTGACTCAGAGTGGAACCATCTGTCCAGTGGAGCCCTCAGGACAGGTGGACTCCAGGTTCTTGCCTTTGTCTCAGAGGTGCCCAGCATGGGGCCCTAGAATAGCACTTGCATGCCTGTCATTGCTCCAGGGCTGAAAGTCAGGCTTAGCCCCTCTGTGTTGGGACAGCCTCCAGCTACACACTCAGAGTTTATATTTTCTCCAAAGACAGGACTAGATGGGTTGACAATATGGGTAAATACAGGACACACTGACAAATCCTTATTGATTGGAGTTTATAGCCATCCCTGCCAGCTGGGCTGAGTCACTGATATGCAAGTTATTGTTGTTTTTGGGGAAGGCCAGCCCTGGGTCTCTTACTGAGGACTTTAGCTATGAACTAGAGGAGAGACACCAAATCCAGCTGGAAAGTTACTGAGTGGTGATCACACTGTCCACTGTTCCTCCTTTCCTACATACAGACAGCTTCCCACCTTTGACTGAGTCAGGGCTGTGCACACATATGCATAGTTCAGTCTTCCCAACATCAAAAGGGTCTATCTCCCAGTCTAGGGGCACTGCAGCATTTTATGCCTTGGTGGGACTAGAGTTCTAGTTTAGCAGAGGCTGATTAGGCCTTATGCAGGATAACATCAGGCACAGGTATACAGTCTCCCATCCCTTAACTGGTTACAGGACCTGTTAGGGTCTGGAAGTGCTTTCCTTAAAAAAAAAAAAAAGAAAGAAAGAAAGAAAGAAAAGAAAAGAAAAGAAAAATAAGAAAGTAGACACTGCTAACATAGTGGAATAAGTCTTTTTCTCAGCTATGAAATTTCAGGAAAGTAAGAGTGTCTACTGGGTGCTAACTTCCTGTTGTGTATCTGGAATTATCTTGCTATTCTATAGGGTGACCACAGGTAGAACAGGCATAAGTATCTTCTGGGATTCAGATGCAGATGGAGTACCTACCAGATCCCCTGAAGGGTAACACCTGCCCAGATTAGCTCCCTGCCAGGCACCAGGCTCTCATGTCAATTGTGCACTCTAAGCAGGATGCTACTGCCCTGAGCCTCCCTAGCTGTTCAGCGGGACTATGCTTAGTGAGGAGCAGATTCATGCTTCTCAGAAATTCAGTGTCCAAAGACATCAACAATACACTAGTGTAAACTCCATTATACTTAGGGCTGGTGTCTGTGTACAGCTTCTTGGTTATGTCATAGTACTATGTGTCTATGGTTCATCATTCTTGTAGACAGAACTCTCACTGTAGTGTTTAGAAATGAAAGGTATGACTTCTGTGACCACTATATAATTTGGGGGATGTGTATGTGTACACAAGATACATACACAGTCCTCTTCCTGGGAATGTGACTGACTACTACAATTTTCTGATGTTTCAGGCACACACAGAAATTTAGGTGGTGGCTGTGTGGAGACACTGCTCTCTCCTTAGGCATCAGGAAGTAGATTCTCTCTGGTCATTTTTTTGTCATGAGAATCAGAAGGTTAGACCTTCTGGCTGGTGTCCTAAGTGATTGCAGACCTATGTGTGTGGGCTACTCAGCCATACCCTAGGTTATGGCCACTGTCATATGGTAGGGCCACCACATTCCACCGTATTCTCTGAATTTGTTTTTTATACTTTTGCCCAGTGCTCTCAGCTACTGGTGCTCACACAAGTGTCCATCATCCCTCAGTTCTCACCCTGGTACTCAGCTTTTCTACACCTTCTCCTGAGCCAGGCAGAACTGACTCCCAGCTTCACAGGCAACTGCTGATATACATCAGCTGTTTCAGATCAGAAATCATGATATGCACATAGCTGGCTCAGTAGTCTTTTTTCTTTAACCCTGTTTTTTCAAGACAGGGTTTCTCTGAGGAGCCCTGGCTGTCCTCACTCAGACCAGCCTGGTTTTGAACTCAGAGATTCAGCTGCCTCTGCACCCTGAGTGCTGGAATTAAAGGCATGCACCACCACTGCCCATCAGTGGCTTGGTATTATATCACAGGATTCTATGGTTATTTGACTAACAACTAGGGTCCACTTGCATGGCAAGCTGTCATTTCCATGTATGAATTTTGATGTAGCTGAACCTCTCCTAAGGCCATCCCTTCTGTTCTGAGAGCTTCCTCAAGAGTCAAGTGCCCACTGGTGGGGTCACTACAGCCTGCTGCCCCTTAGGCTGTGATCTTCCGGTTACCACACACAACTTCTTGTACTCCTGTGCCCCATATTTACATACCTTAGATTATACATTGGCCAGTCTGTCTGGACTTAAATCTGAGCCCATTGCTCTGTGGACTTGAGGAAGGCCCTTGGCTCCAGCCAAGCCAGCTGTGACTCTCTTCCTCCCACTTTTTTTCTGACTCACAGACAGCAAACCTGCTAGAAAATTAGGTTAGGAGTAGCTAGGTGAAGGTTGCGGAGTTGAGGCCTCTAGGCTGTTTCATGTTGTAATTACAGGTTACTCACTGAAGTTGCTAAATGTTAAATTACAAGCGTTGGCTCTCTGTGCATCACTTGACCACAATTATGATAATTATGTCCTTGCCAGAGGTCAGCAGAGAAACCTCAGAGGGGGGATACTAGGGTGACAGATCACTTGGGGGCTGGGGCTGAGTCTGGTAGTGGGATAGGTGTTCTCATATGAACACCAAAGGGCAAAGCAGGGCCATGCTGACTGACCTCAAAACTTTCAAAAACAGAATTTTTCTAGGTGATTCTTTAGTGATAGCCTTTTTTTTTTTTTTTTTTTTTTTTTTTTTTGATAACAGAATAGTCATCAATATACTGTGGAAACCTTAAGAATAGGCAAAACCATCACTGTTTCCAGTCTGTTAAGTTGTGTCTGTGGCACAAAGTCCCTGTTATGGGGAAACAGAGACTTCCCACTAATGTGCCTTCCATGAAAGGAGAGATGCCTGAACCTTGTCCCCAAGAGGCTCTGATTACCAGCTCCCAGGCAAAGATGAGGTGCTATATGCTGATACCAGGAACACGGTCTCACTCTGGGAATTAGAGCCATCCTATTTTGGAAGTAACTGAGGCTTAAAATTGGGCCCCAACACCATAAACTGTGGAAACCATAATGTGGCATTGGTATCTAAACCACATAGTCTATCAGTCGTAAGGGTCTACTGCATGCTACAGTTTAAAAAGGTTGAGAGGTACCCAGTCTCACAAAGTTCACTGCCAGCATCTCCTCTCTATTGCTAGATCCTATGAAATATGCGAGCCCACATTTTTATGGCAGAAAATCTCTGGGGCCACACATACAAAGCTGATCCAGTATTTGTTATCTTGTTCCTCATATTTGTGAGGTTACGTGCCTTCTCAGTCTCATCTGACCCGTTATAGACACTCCATTCAGGAGCACTTGAAATTTATGATAAATATCTGCACCAAACTCTGTACTAATGCTGTAAGGACCATTGTGGGGCCATTTCCCCCTTCCCCACCCACTGTAGGGCAGTAGGAAGATTCCAGAGTCCTTCTTGGGTTTAGCTAATAAAATGTTACCTGAGAAGTAGTAGTCCCTTCTCACTTATCATGAAATAACACATGCCAAGCTTTTTCCTTACAGAACTTCCCAAAGGAACCCTGGAAAATCTCAGACAGACTGTCCAAGGTCCCTGCAGGTTCATGGTCAACCCATCAGGAACTGTGGAAGGGCACAGAGGTTGGTAGGCAACTTAACAGCCTTAGCCTACCTAATTCTCCTACCTCCAGGTACTTTGTCTTTTGGGGGATGTCCTCTCTACAGATGGATTTGCTACAAAACAGTGGTCAGCACAGGAGCCAGGAGTCTCTGAGGATTTCTACAGTATAAAATTCCACAAGCCAGAATAGTGTAGTTATTCCAGTGGCAGCTCTGAAAACCAATAAGGGAGAACAGAATGAAGAAATTATTGCTTCAGTGATCCTACAGGAGGATCAGTTTCCTGGAAGGCAGTGACAGGTCCCTTGATGTCCTATAGGATTCTTGCAAGAACTCTAATAGGCAAATACCCATACTTATCTTGTTTTTTATTTTTTAATTTTATTTTTAAAGATTTACATAAAACAGAGAGGAAAATAGAGAAATCTCCAATATCTGCTCCTTCCTTCCACCATCATTAACACCTTGTCTTAATACCTGTGCAATACTCAATGAGCTAATATTGCTATGTCATAAACTAAAGGTGAAAGTATACATTCTGTGTTCCGCTGCTTTTGACAAATGCACATGAACTTGTATCATCCCCTGGGATAGAACCAGCTTTGGTCAACCTGAGACACTGGTTAGTGACTGCAGGTTGTTAGCTCTCAATGCACTGGACACCACCCTTACCTGTACCCTTGATGGGCCTTGGAGTTAGTGGAGTAGGCCTCTACACTCTGAATGCACAGGGGTGTCCCTGGAGCTTCAAACTGGGTCCTGGATTTCAGGGTGACATCACTTTCTATGCTATGTATGGTTCCAGCTGTGGGTTTTAGTTGCATAGAAAGACCTGCTCGGTTGTAGGACTGTTTAGCACTGATTCTTAAAGCCTTTTTCAGCTCCGTAGGCCCTTCACTTTTTCTCAGCTGTCTTTAGTGGCCTTGAATCCACAGTTGGTGTTGGCTCTTCCTCTGTCCTCAAGACTTATAAATTTGTCCCTCTCCTGCTCTCAGTATGGTCACCATCCAATAAACTAAACTTCTAGGTCTCTCCTGGTGGATAGGGGCACCCTGCAATTCCCCCATTCCCTACCAGTCACTTGAAATTCCTCCTGAAATGTATCGAGGCCAATTTCTTCCATCATTTGATATTATTTGGGGCTTTGGAGCTCAGGTGAGAAATACAGGCTGCTTAAAGTGCCTGGCTCATTGCCTTTTCTGAATCAAGCTCCAGGCCAAAAAGAGTGTCTCCTCACCTCCCCTTTTCAGTCCTTCTCCTGTGTTACTCCCTGACAAATGTTAGGATCTCTATATGGCTATCCATAGAAGAACACACTGGAAGAATAACCCTCCTTCATTTCCAGATGGTGATTTTGTGTTTCTATGGGAGGGATGTTTGGAGACCAATTGAGTTGTCAAACCTGGGAGTAGGAGGGGAGATACCGTTGATACATAGACTGGGTGCCAAGTCCAACACTGCCCAAGATAGGTTCCACTCTAAATGAGCATCCATCCTCAACCTTAGCTTCAAGATGATAAAAGGACACATTAGACACAGAGATCACAGGTCCCTTGGAAATGTACCCTGTGGATTGCATACCTTTCTGTGGGCTGAATGCGCCCTAGCCTAACTTCGCAGAAGCTTCCAACTCTTACTAATGGCAGATTATCTCCACGAAGGTAAATTTTGAGTTCGGGGAGGGGTAAGGGAGGGTGCCAGGAAGTTCACAAAGCTGGTGAGGTGTGAGGGTCACTCGACAATGAGTCCCTACTTCATTTAATGCCACTCATGCTGTTTCAAGGAAGGAAGGAAGGAAGGTAGTTTCTGGGGGGGAGCTCGGCTTGAATTGATAAACACTCCAAGTCTCAGGATTCTTTACTCCACACAAAACCGGTGCAGTTCCCCTGGCCCCGAAACTCCATCCCCATGGCTTCTGTACTCCAACCCTAGTCCTCCTGGATCTTATTCGGGTCCTTCGTACACACTCCTCTTTGCAGTGTCTTCATTTGCCCCACTCCGAGCTACACTTCCCCGTGTCCTGTGCCGCGAGATGCTGACCACTGGGGATCTACTGCGTGATACCAGGGCGTTCCAGGCCAGAGCTGGCAGGACGCAGATCTCTGAGCTGGCACAGGGCGGAACTGCTGGCCGCGGCCAAAGGCCAGGCAGGGGCGGAGCCCGGACGGGGGCGGGGCGGGGCGGCTTCATGGTTCCGCCCCCCAGCTGAGCCAGACCCGGGTACTGGAACTTGCCAGCTCAGAGGTTCTAGCAGCAGCAGCAGGCGCGCTTCTCTGGTTGCAGCTTGTACGGCTCGGGCGGCTCCTGTGGTGGGCGGCCAGGGGAAAGTCGGGATGGGCTGCGGATGCGCGACGTGATCAGCCCATAAGCGGAACCACGCTGCCGGCCGCAGTGGCTCAAGAGTCTACTATTTCGGTGCGAGCACTCGCCGGACGCAGACCGGGCCGGAGCATGCGGGGTGCGGCGTGGGCGGCCCGGAGGCGCGCGGGGCAGCAGTGGCCTCGGTCCCCGGGCCCTGGGCCCGGCCCGCCCCCGCTGCTGCCGCCGCCGCCGCTGCTGCTGCTGCTTCTGCTGCTGGGCGGCGCGAGCGCGCAGTACTCCAGCGACCTGTGCAGCTGGAAGGGGAGGTGAGTCTTGCCGGCGATACCATGGACCGCCTGAATCCGGCCCAGAGCCCTGGGCTGCGAGATGCAGAGCTGGTGGTGGCGGCGGGGTAGGGTCCTTGAGGCTCTGGCCAAGTTTGATGACCCCCGCCCTAGCCCTGGTTTCAGAACAAAAGAGTTGGCAATGTCTGGGTCGGTCTCGGAAGACGCCCACTCTCCGCGCGCGTATCTCTACCCTAATGAATTTCCTGAGCTCGACCCGCTCCGGGTTCGGTGCTCCAACGGTTGGGATTTCTGCCCCCCTGGGAAAGTTCGGTCTTGTGCACATCAAGAGGGACAGCTGTGGCGCGGAGAGCGCGGGGTCCAAGCGCGACCGGTATCGGCTGCAGCATTAGTCGCGTCTGTGGGGCAATGAGACCGGATCGACACCTGTCCGCGACCAAATGCAGTAGGATGGAGCCCGGCGCCGGCTCGGTGAAGGTCAAGCCGCCCTTGGCAGCCGGGCGCGGGGTTGCCCTGAGGACCCCCCTCCTCCGGGTCTGGTCCCTATCAGTGGTGACAGCCCAGGAGTTTTTGTTGTTAACTGAAGTGTGACGTGTGGAAAGGAGCGCAAGTCACAAGTGTGCGCGGGCGGGGTGCCTGAGGAGTCGTAGCAGCTTTGGACAGTGAGGGCGCTTCAGGCACAGAGGCCGGCCCCCTTTCTTTGCAGAGCCAGTTTTATACACTGCAAGTTGCCAATTCAGCGGTTTGCCTAGCACGCTGCGCTGCGCAGATGCGGGTCTCCGCTGAAAACGTGGGCTGGGGCTGCGGTGGGGGTCTTGTGTGGCTTGTCCCATGGGCAGGGCGCCTGCGCAAGCCTGTGAGGGTACACGATCTGGTCTCATGCGGGCAGTGTATGTGATGGGTGATTTTGGCGAAGAGAGTTTTCTGAGAAGGCTGGATGTTGAACGACGCCCAGGCTCTGCATAAACAGGGCACCAATAGTTATCTTATACATTTACAGTGCCTAACTTTCTGAGGAAACCACGGAGACCACAATCAGCCCCCATAATGACTCCTGCTGGAGTGCTTGGACTGGAAGATTGAGCTCTGCCTCCTGAATGTTCCCGCGCCTCCTTTCAGAGAGTTTTAACCCTCTCCAGTAGAAATCCCTTCTGTCCATCAAGAGCAGGGAGTCAGTAGACAAGGGCAGATGGGATCTGGGGGAGGACTGGCTTCGGGAATGCTGGCGCCGTCACAGAGCTGGCCACGAGCCTGTGATGTTGAGCTCTTATGCGGCTGCCCTTTTCCCGATGGTAATTAGCTCTCTGCTCACAGACTTCACTGCTGAATCAGTGTACTCTAGCCTCGGATCTTGGGGTGCCTTGTTACAGCAGACCAAAACCAGAAACTGAACTCTGCCTTTGAATGAGATTTCCAGACACTTGCTTTACTTCTATGTTCCTCCCTCCAGCCCAGGGATCCCTGGTGAGGGGTGGCTTTCCCCTAGCTAGTGAGGGATTGAGTAGAGATATACTAAAAGACACCTTTGTGTGGGTCCACGCTCACATTGTTCCTTACCTTTAACCACCACATGATGCATGCGACTACTTGGATGGCAGCACTCAAACTTACCTCTGGGCATTGTGAGCTGGCTATCTGTCCCCTTGGAATCCCTCTCTCCCCTGCCCACCACCAGAGCCAGGCCAAGGGCCTCCAATTGTGTAAGTTGTGGGAAGTGTCCAGTAACTGGTCACACTTATACCTGCCTACCTGGGCCTCCTCCCCCATCACCACAAACTCATTCCTGTTCTGGGATTTGCTTAAGGGACTCTTTGCTAAAGCACAGCCTGGCAGAAGACAGCTGAAGGCACCTGGTAGATGTATGTAGGTAGGTGGGACAGAGAAAACATATGAAAGTCCCCTGTGTTAGAGCCATTGCCCCCACTTCATAGGTCAGTTCACTGCCCAGCATGCTGGTGTGCTTGCTTCTCCACAGTGTTTACAACTTTTTGTTTCAAGCAGTCTAGAACAAATCATTGGGTGGAACAAGCTTAAAAATGTTGGAATCTGGCCTCTGATAGAAATGGAGTTGCTCTCCATAGCACTGGCCACTCTATTAAACTCATGTAGGCTCTACGTTTTTCCAAGTCAGAAATTTTGAAATCCCTTTCTCTGTCCATGTTTATTCACCAGTGCCATAAATGTGAACCATGAACTTTCCCACTGTTTTCAGCAGGCTCAAAGCAGGTGTAGTCACACCCGGGCTGTCTTGCAAGGTAGAAAATGAAAAGCAAAACGTAGCAGTAGAGGCTTTAGATTTCACTTGAATCACAAACCTTTCTCGAGACCCTTGTCTTGCCCCAATATGAGTAGTGTACCTGAACAAACCCTGCTCACATCAGAGGGCCCTAATATCAATCTGGAATTTACACTTTGTCTCATAAGGCCACTCAAATATGTGTGTTCATCTGAGTAGTGACACTTGCTGATTCAAAATAACAAAACAAACAAACATTGTGCTAGTGATGTGGCTCAATGGTATAGTGCATGTCCAGCATGTGCAAGTGTGAAAGACACTGTGTTGTTACTCAGGACACACTCACCCATACACACCATGATCAAGTCAGCCTTGTTAATTTTATGGTGTAGACTAGGGTCGGTTCTGTCTGTACTGTAGCTTAATCGCAGCAGTGGAATGTGATTGCTTTATTTTTTGTAGCTGGTGTATCATCTACATCTCATGAAGATGGTAAAGTCCTGTTGATCAATGGTCATTTAGGATGTGCTTGCATTTATGGTGCTGGGTATTAGAAATGGATATTTAGGGTACTAGATTTCCAATGGGAACCTGCATGTCTGGTCTTGACGTCTTTAAAGGTCTGTCTGTCTGGTCCTAAGCTTAGGGTCCCTTTACTTTAGTTCCTACTTCTCTAAACATGGGTTATGCATATTGCACTAGTTTGGTGTGAAATCTCTTTTGTTGACCTGAATATTTTAAGAGAGTATAAGGGAAGATTCTTGCATATCCTGGGATAAATACATATAATCCTTCCATTGGAAGTGAGGCCTGAGAAGAGGTGAGCTAACAGATTCCTTATTTCCGTGGGAACCCTGTACTCATATTGTTCTTTCCAATTAAGTGGAGTGCAATGGCCACCATATAATGCATGTGGCTGATGGAATGGCAGCCCCTAATCTGGGCATTGTGGGCCTCTTGACCCCTTGGGTTCCTTCCACCCCTGGATAGAGGATAGTCTTCCCCTTTATCTACCTATGCTGCACTGAGGCTCAGTGTTCTGAGGCCCACAGAACCTCTGTGGTGAGGCCTCTACCCTCTTGAGCCTCAAGAAGCAAAACCTCATGCAGGGTGCTTTGTATGGAAGATTGTTGAGGTTTATGACTGGCCTGGTGCAAGTGTCAGCTGTCCCTTGATGCTGGAGACAGGAGAGAAAAAAAAAAAAACAACAATTAGGTTTTAGCTATGTGTTGATACAGCTACTTGACATTTAGTCTAATTTTCACATAGGCCCATTAGGCCTATAATTAGGCCCATTCCTACATAGATGTCAGATGGCTTGTGTGAGTTTTATTGACTATAATTTCTAAGTTTGTTCTACATGTGTGTCTTGGGTAGTGCTGACTGTTGCCTGACCCAGGGCTTTGTCAGGGGGTGGGAAGCAGGTCAGGAGGGGTTCACCCACAATGCTTATCTCTGATGTGGTCTGTGGGGTAACTTACAGTCCTAGACTACTGCAGACCTTGTATACAAAATGAGGTTTTGGGGGCCGGAAGCATGAGTCACTAGCAGTAAAGGTATGCCATGTGTTATACATTTTCTCCCTTGCAGAAAGGGTTTCTGGTAAGTCACTTAGGCTAGTTTCTGGATATAACCCTCTTTTATAAATTTTGCATAAAAATCCTAAGAATGTGGGTGAACCTGTCTGAGATCTGATCAGAACCAAATTCATGTAATAGAACTCTTGAACTCTGTCCAAGACCACTTGTGGTTATGACATAACCTTAGCAACAGGCTGACTTTTGCTTTTTAATTTGAGCAGGAGAAACTACTGCACCTTTGGCAGCTTTAATTTTTTGAAAACAATACTGCCTCCCAGAGTGTAGCATACTACATACCTCTTTTTATTTGGCATTTGTGAGGCCAGATTATTACTTCAGGAACTTTATTATTTTAGGAACCCCAACCAAAGGTCTCCCCATCCCTGCCCAAGGAATGTTTCCTTTGCCCTTATAATGAATCCTATTTTAATGGCCCTTGAGTTTTTTTTAAAAATATGATTGGTGATATAAAACTTCAGATTTGAAAATGAATGAAAAAAAGTCAGATAAGTGGCTTAAGGAAAATCAAAATTTCTTATTCCCTGTGGCTAAGCACTGCACTAGATGTACACCCGTGGCATCTCTACAGGAAAGGATTATCCTTATCTTTCACTCCCTTGAATGGTCTGGAACCTTGGCTGGTATAATGGTCATGCTGGGCTGCTTTGCTCCAAGTCTTGGAATACCCAGAGCATTCTTGCTGTAACTTCCTGGTGCCGTTTCCTTGGCTAAGGAACCTACTAAGACTGGTGCCCTGAGGTGCAGCATGGGGAGTATCTAGGGTCTTGGGAACCAGCATGGCCTGCGCCATCAGAGCTTTAGTCTTACTCAGACTGACTCTTGGAGTAGGTCCACTGGAAGCTAAGAGTGGTGGGTACCTGAACATGTGTCAGGTGAGTGTGAACGACTGCTGAGTGAGGCTGTATATAAGGTGCATGCATATGGGGATCTTTGCTCTGAGCTCCTACCTGACTATGTCCCCTCTTCCTACAGTGGGCTGACCCGAGAGGCACACAGCAAGGAGGTGGAACAGGTGTACCTACGCTGCTCAGCAGGTTCTGTGGAGTGGATGTACCCAACTGGGGCCCTTATTGTTAACCTACGGCCTAACACCTTCTCACCTGCCAGGAACTTCACTGTGTGCATCAAGCCTTTCAGGGACTCCTCTGGGGCCAATATTTATTTGGAAAAAACTGGAGAACTGAGACTGTTGGTACGGGACATCAGTGGTGAACCTGGCCAGGTGCAGTGCTTTGGCCTGGAGCGGGGTGGCCTCTTTGTAGAGGCAACACCCCAACAGGACATCAGCAGGAGGACCACAGGCTTCCAGTATGAGCTGATGAGTGGGCAGAGGGGACTGGACCTGCATGTGCTGTCTGGTGAGTACCCTGTGAAGGACTAGCATGGGCTAGCTACCCGTTAGTCCTGCTGTTTTTTTCCTCAGGTAACATTGGAAGTTAAAATAGTTAATCTGATTTTCTCCTACCCTTTCCCTTGTTCACCTCTGTGAGACATTCCTGTCTTTGGCTTCAATGTGGCATGCTTGTCCTATGAGCCCTTTGTCCCTACTGAGAGACTGCAAGGTAAAAGAGTACTGGTTCTTAAAACTAATGCAGCCTTTTCAACCAAGACCTCCTTTAAGAAGACTTCTGATTGTGGTGTTCCTTTAGGCCCCTGGAGTTTCTAATTTAGGGAAGTGAGGTGGTTGGAGGCTGTGTTCCCCGAGAATGGCTTATTGTCTGATTCCTAAAGGACTCTTTATAACTCATTTGAGATGGGGCTTCTACCATTCCAGCTGTCACACAAACTGGCTTGGGTTTTTAGTATCCCTCATAACCTTGTGATAGTTTTGGGTGGGGAGCAAAAAAAAAAAAAAAAACCAAAACAAAACATAAAGCTGTGATATTCCAGAGGCTTTTATGAATGGATATTAGTTGGGATTAAGAAAACCACATCAGGTCAGAGCACAGCTGACCCAGCTCCATCTCTACAAGATAGAGCCAGGAACCTGATGGAGAGGCTTCTGCACAGAGATGCCAACAAACACCTAGAGTCTGAGATTGAGAAAGAGTTGTGTAGCCAGGTGCCTGCTTAGGGATTGAGGTAGGTAGGCATGGGAGGAGTTCCCCACTGGGACAGAATAGAAGCCTCAGGAACCAATGCAGGGACGGCTTTGGATAGTGATTGATGATGAGGCTGTTACCCATTTCTCCAAGACCAGGTGAATGCCAAATGAGGTGACATGTGTGCCTGATAACTGAAGTGAGATTGACTGTTTTTGTTTGTTTTGTTTTGACACAAGCAGATGTTTTTCTGTATGAAAGGCAAATTGCATCCAAGATTGTGTGGCTTTGTGGGTGGATGGTAGAGAGATGTCAGCATCAGGACCCTACTTTAGGGGAAGCCATATCTCACCTCTTGTGCTGTGATCCATCAGGGTCTTATTTCTTTGGTCACAAATGGGGATAACTGATATGTCTTAAGAGCTGCCCTCTCTCCTCTCTGTCCTTTACTGACTGCTGCTTCTGTGACCATACTTCCAGACTAAGGGAGGCTTGTGGGGGTCATTGAGTGGCTCCAGGTTCTCCTGGGGTTACAGGAAGACAGTAGCCCTGGCATAGATTTTTAGCCGTAGTCCTGTGTTCAGTACTCTATGCATCTCTCAGGCCATAGGATCTCATGCTATTCCTGTATCTAGGACTTTGCTGTGTTTGAGACTCAGGGTCCCTTCACTATCCTAAAATATACACCTGCTTGGATGTCTGAAATCAAACTTTAGTGACTTTACACACTTTGCTAGTGTCAGTCACTACACAGTGACTGTCAAAACTCAAGACAGGGTCTCAGACTGAGGTGATTATGAGCTCTGGCCCAACCCTAGCATTGCTGAAAACAGTCGTAGACATCTGCATTACTCAGAGCTGGGTGCCACCTTTCCTAGGGAGCACCACCTAACTCAGTGTTGAGATGGTCTCAACCTGGACATTTGGCTTTCTTGGGGAATGAGGATCATGAGCTGTTAGTGCCTAAGGAATGGATATATGATGTGAAATGTTAATGCTGGCCATTGTCCTGCTCAGATTGGGCCAGCTCCCAAGGTCTCTATAGCTAGTGGTAGGCTTTTCCTCTTCTGCTCTGACCTTGGTGCAGTTTCAGAAATAAGATATAAGACAGAATTAAGTCAGTATCAGCCAGAGAAGGAATAATGCACCTGACCTAGATGGTTGTGCCAGAGGCAGACAAGCTCTTAGATGAATCAGTTCTCATTTGTGCTGACTCAAGAGAATACTGGTGTTGTGGGTTGGAACCCAGACAAGAGTGCCTGAGAGAACGTGTGAGTATGAATCTGGTGGAAACCTGTACATGTGCATGTGAGCCTTGCTCCCCACCCAGAAAGGAGGGAACCTGCCACTGCTCTAGGATAGTTCCTCTAGAGTGTTTGCAGTATTAGCTTCATGTCCACTAGGACTGTGCATTTGACTTGTGAACTGCATCAAAATGGAAAAGACCAGAACAGTGGAATAATGTGCTATTCCAGGGGCACAGATAGGTCATATGAGAGGTGACCCCAGCATCTGTGATGCTGGATTTGGCTTCTTGCCCTGCATCTGTTGTCCCAGTGACCTTGCTCAGGATATCTGGGCATTGGCACTACCTCTGACCCTTAGGAAAATCTGGCAGAATTTTAAAGGTCCTACAACTGACTACAGATAAAACTCCATCTAGAGGCTGACCTCGCTTGGCTCAGCTATGTGGGAGAAATGACTGTGGGGTGACCAGCAAGAGGTAGATTCTGTCTGGTCCAGGAAACAGGTACAGCTTGGATAGTTTCTGGTTCCATTCCATCCTGGTGGGCTCATTACTTTGGCCATTGCTGTGGAACTCTAGGAGAGGCCAAATGAGGGGGTTAGTGGCAATAGTGGCATTTCAGACACACAATAGAAGAGGTGGACAGCAGGACACTTTTCATTGCCATCGCTGTTACTGGCTAATAGAGCCCACAGGGTATAGCCTGTGGCTTCTGAGTATGTCTGCTTGTTCTTTTTAAATTCTTATCTGCTTGTCACTACTAGGCTTAAGAAGCTACATGGAGCCCTGCAGCCCAGGTCCCTTTGTTAGACTCAGAGTTCAGGCATTGCCCTGATGGTGTGAGGGTTGATGGCCATGTCTTTTTTATTTGTTTGTTTTGTTGAGACAGGGTCTCTCTATTATGTAGCTTTGGCTGTCCTGGAACTCACTATGTAGACCAAGCTAGCCTCGAACTCACAGAGATTCATCTGCCTCTGCCTCTTGAGTGCTGGGATTAAAGATGTGTACCACCATGCCCAGCAATGGCCATGTTATGAAGTGGAAAGAAGCATTGAGTCCTGGAAGCTGAAGAACAAAGGGCATGATATTTGGAGCTATGCATCCTCTGGTCTGTTCCTGCCTTGGTGGTTTCTCAGGCCACAGTAATTATCTTGTAATTATTTTTTTTTTGTCGTAACCCTCTCCCAACCTTGGATAAAGAAGGGTGTTGTCTCCACTGACTTCCTTGCTAGGATGAAGGATTCAGAGAATCGCCTGGGTCATCATCCTTCTTGTGGAACTTAGCAGTGAGCATTGAGGAAGCCTAGGCCTCAGCACCTAGTCTTGCTTCTCTGTCCCCGTTAAATCACTGTACCCACCATGTGTCACAAAGGCCCTTAAAGGGCCTTGGTGTGTAAGATTTTCTCTTTGGAACTGTATGTGTCATCCTGGCTATCCTCATGAAGGCTGTATTGCCCACATACCAGTTGGTCTGGCTTACAAGGTCTGCAGAGCCTCCTAGCATCCAGCAATTCTTGCCTGTGTTTGCCTTCCTTGCTTTCCTTCCTTGAGGCAACTGTGCCCAGACTGAGCCCTCACCTGACTCTTCAGGTATGCTCAAGAGGCTTCCTTAAATTCTGTTTTCTTTATCCTCATTTGATTTCTTTTATGCACTTTCCTGCCTGGTTTCCAAAGTGGCTCCCAGGAAATGTGATGCCAGCGTCTGTGACCAGCACATTTTACAGCTGGTATGAACTTGACTGTTTAATAATTCTTTCTAGATTGATGTCCTTATCATCACATTGAATCTCTGCAAAAGTGAAGCTCAGAATTAGAACAGGGGTCCCTCGATGGGCTGCTAGCTCATGGCACCCACTCACTGAGACTTGTACAGGTCTGCAGGCTGACTAGTCTGACAAAGGAGCACATCCAGCAGGTAGCTGTGAGTCAGAGCAAACACAACTGAAGGGGATGGTCTCTTCATGTTCTCTGCATGTATCACCTGAGGTCTCAGCACATGTAATTCACATGGACTTTTTTCAGGGTACTTTCTAGGCCTGTGGTCCACGCTCCTCTCCACTGTAAGTCACTGCCCTGGTTCAACTTAGGTAACTCTCAACTCTAAGGTGCTTTAGGTTAGCTTCTGGGGACTCTTGTCTCCAACTCGTAATACTGTGTGGCCTGACCCTCAACCCTTTCCCTAGCCTCTGCTGCCCTCCACCCTGAAGGGATCCTCAGGAGGGCTGTGGTCCCTGGGCAGGTGCCAACCAGGGTGGACTTCCCAGAGTACTGTGCTCTGAATCTAATGTTGCCTAGAATGGTTGGTTCTGAAGTCTCCGGTAGTGCAGGAGTACTCCTGTATTCAGGCCGTGTCTGTGTTCTGGATCAGACCAAACCGTGTCTGCCCACAGCTAGTATGAACCACTGGTTCCTAGTCAGTGTGAGGATGAACAGTATGCTACAGAAGCCACACGCCTCGGCAGCTTCTTTGTTGATCATCAGGTGACTCCCAGTGCTGGGGGCTACCAAGCAAATATCATAGGAAGGAAAGAAGCAGCAGTCCCACCAGGGTTGAGGGGGACATCCAAGGGACCAGGAAACTGCAGCTTCCAGGAGTCTGGCTGCAACCAGGTCTCCCTAGCAGAAGTCTGTCAGCTGTAAAGCTGGCATGGGGGGGTGGGAGTGCTTGATTTTCTGATGGGCTATGCTGATGCCAACAGGTTGTACTTGTTCTGCGGCTTCTCCCTTTTCTGATAACTAAATAGAAGCAAAGTTCTGTCAGGTGAGTGGGTGGGTGAGTCAGCGAGTGCTGAGGCTGGGAGGCACCCCACCCCCTTTCTGGGGTAGGACCAAAGGATAGGGCCCCAGACACACCCAGCCCAAGGGTCCACAGAGAACTGTGCTTGACTGGGACACGGTAAACCCTAAGGCTTTGTCTGAGGCTTACTCTTTCAGGACCTCATAAAGTTTCTCTGAACTTCTGTTGGCCTGGAAATACTTGGCCTGCTTGCTCTTCGCCCACACAAGTGTTGTCTTGGTTCCCCTGGGGCCAAGTCACCAACACTCATGGTCAGGCTGTGTGGCCTCCAGGCATGTGGGTAACATGAGTTTCTTCAGGACCAAGCTACCCCCAAAACAAGGGCTGCCCCAAAATCTTTGCAAGGGAATGGTCCTAGGGACATTTATCTATTGAGATTTTATACCCGAGGGTTTCTTTTTATTCGGAGAACTTGGCCACAATCAGGAAACTGAGGACAAAGATTTGAGACATAATTCACAGCAAATAACAAGCTTCCTTCTTCCTGAATCCACGCTGAGTGGTCCGTGGAAAAGCTGCTGAGCCAGTTTCTGTTCCACACCAGGGAAGTGGGACAAAGGGCAGGAGAGGGCTATCTCTGGAGAAGTGGGTGTGTCAGTGGTTGACCAGTGGGGTAGCTCATTCTAAGAGTTCTGTGAGTAAGACTCAATTAATTGGCTTTTATGGTATATAACTAGAGTAGGACTAGAGTAGGGGCTAAACTGGTGGCCTAAGACCCCATACCCACAGCAGACAGATTTCCCCACTCAATCTCATTCACCCTTACTCCAGTTAACACTCTCTTTGCAGACTTGTAGCCTTGGTTCTTGTAGGAAATGCATGGGGCAGATGGACTGAGTGAGATTATCCATCGGGACAGGGAGTCTGCTTCCCAGTGAAAAGCCCATGTCATTTTAGGATATGGGTGTGGAAGCTGGGGGAGGGTACCTTGGTTGGGTGGTATAGACACATGGTTTCAGTTCAGCTTGGGATGTTTTGCATTGTGACAGGCATTCAATAACAGTTTTGTTTTCAAATGAGTAGAGTTGTTGCTTATTCAAAATTACACTAACAAGGTAAACAGTAGTGGCATGGAACTCCTTTGTCTGGGCTCATGTTATTGTGGCTGTAGTATGAGCCAGGATGGCCAAGTGGTCACCTGGGATTAGCATCTGGCTTGACAGAAGTTGGTCTGCCTCCTGCTTTGCTGTTCACCTCTGTGGTAGAGTTGGAGTTGGCCAGATGTCTCACCTTGACTTTGTGTTGTTCTTACATATGTCCTCAAATGTAGGGCAGGGGGCAGGCCTTTTATGTTCTGCAGTGTCAGGGCTGAGGAGGGTCTGTGACTAACCAGCATTGTCTGGGCTGTATCATCCACCCTGTTCTTTTCCTCCTCAGCCCCATGTCGACCTTGCAGTGACACTGAGGTCCTCCTTGCCATCTGCACCAGTGACTTTGGTAAGTCTGTCCTGTGGTTTTCTTTCCAGGGTATGAGGGCTTTTTCAAGCCAGCATTGATTCCTTTTATGTGTGTGTGTGTGTGTGTGTGTGTGTGTATTGGGGGACAGGGGGCTCAATCTGGCTTCACCGTGGAATCACAATGCACTGTATGCATTAAGGTAAGTCTGCATGCCACACATGCAGGCAGAATTGGGGTTTGAATTCTAGGTGTGTCATGTCATAAACATGTGAGGATGAGGTCACCAGGGTGGGCCCTAAATCAGTGTCAGTGTGTTCTCACTGTGCACAGCAGCTCACAACCTCCTGGGAGCTCTGGAAGTCCTCACGTTCCAAGTAACTTTTCAGAACTTCTCTGGGAACATAGTTCAGAGGGCGGCCTGGTGTGTCCCTGCACCAGCCCCAACTCAGAGCTCTGCCCATTCTTCATCCAGGTGGTTGGAGTTTTGGAAACCTTTTTGGAGTCAGGGATGTTTGCATAGTGCTCTTCTTGGTCATAGATCAGGGGCATTCCTTGCTGAACTGCAGCCATAATAGTGGCTACAATAAGCTGGGACCCAGCTTGACCTACTCAAACGCTTGCCCCAAAGCCGAGAACTATCACTTGGTAGGATCTTGAGCCCTTGTTGCTCTATTCTCTAGGCCCTAACCATTCCCTGTCCCCTCCCCTCACCATTATTCTTGTCCTTTGAGCCGCATTGTGAAGCCTGATAGGACCCAAAACTGCAGAGCATTTTGCTTAAGTTTTTGTTCTTACCTGAAGAGCATGTGTTGTATAGCTGATGCTCAGTGGAATACCTTTGTCTGACACTGTCAATATCATGGACTGCTGCTTATTATTGAGCTTTCTAAAGGCTACTTACTAGGTGACAAAGTGGGTTCAGGTTCAGTCTTTGATAGCCAAGGACATTCCCAGGGTGACATGTACTATATGTGCCTGCCATTGCTGACAGTTGCCCGTTAGGTCTGCTGACTTTAATCTCCTTCCTCTGCAGTTGTCCGAGGTTTCATCCAGGATGTCACCCATGTGCCAGAACAGCAAGCCTCAGTCATCTACCTGCGGGTGAGCAGGCTCCACCGTCAGAAGAGCAAGGTCTTCCAGCCAGCTCCTGAGGGCAGTGGCCACTGGCTGGGCCATGTCACAACACTGCTGGAGTGTGGTGTACGGCCAGGACATGGGGAATTCCTCTTCACTGGACATGTGCACTTTGGGGAGGCACAGCTTGGATGTGCCCCACGCTTTAGTGACTTTCAAAGGATGTACAGGAATGCAGAAGAGAGGGGCGTAAACCCTTGTGAGATCAATATGGAGTGACTTGCGGGGAAACACGGTACCGTTCTTCAAATGAGCCACATTTTGAGTCCTCAGTTGCTCTATCAAATCCCGATAGAGGCTGCAGGGTGGTGGCATGGGTCCAGCCTGGTGCTTGAACTGGGAAGGTACATGCTGCTCTGACCCATTAGGTCTCAGCCAAGAATGCCCCGACCCATTGGAAATGCTGTAAAATGCAAACTAAGTAATGCTGTAAAATGCAAACTAAGTTATTATATTTTTTTTTGTAAAAAAAGAAATGTCCATAGGAAACAAACTCTTGTGTCTGAAGATACCTTTGGTGTGCCATTTAATGGTGTTTTTTAGAAAATTGACTTTAGCCATTTCATTTGGTCTGATGTATTGGTGGGAGCTAGGTTGTGTGGTACACAGTGGTAACTTTGGGGTTTATCACTCAACCTTGTTATTCTTGTGATAGAAATGTATGGAACAAATACTTTTTTTATTTTCCATTCATTTTATTTCCAATTTTTAAAGACCATCGCTACAGTTGGGAACCTTACCAGACTGTAGGCTTCTCCATTCAGAAAGGAATGACCAGGATCTGAGCACACTGTTAGATCCATATTAATGTATCAGATGGGTGCCTGCGTTGAACTTTCTCTGCTCAGCTGTAGCACTGCTTTCCCAAGACCTCTTGCTCACAGGACAATTCTAGATGGTGCTGCCTAGCTTTAGGCTTGAGTTCCTTCCCTGCTCTTACCTTCTGCATCTGTCCACAACTTTTCCACTAAGCCAGTACTTGTCCTTTGACCACAAGTTTCCCCAAACGCACACTACAAATCTCTGGATACCAAGAGACTAGCCTACTTAATGGCACCATTCCTTCAGAGGGTGTTTTTTTCTGCGGTGAAAAATCCCCACAAATGGAGGTTTAAACAGAAGGCTTTAATTCATACAGTTCTGGAAGCCAGAATGGGTATGAGCAGGACCACATTTCCTCTACAGACTCCAGGAGGGACATTTTAGCTTCTGGTGACTCAAGACATCCTTGGCCTGTGACCATCTTACTCTGGTGTTGCTTTCCCTGCCATGAGACTTCTGCTTTGTATGTGTCTGAGTCAAATTTTTGTCTTAGGACAAAAGATCACTGATTGAGGACTCACCCTGGTTACCTCATCTTCACATGGTTATGACTCCATTTCCAACTAAGTCACAACCAAAAGCTACAATAAATACCTAATCTGGAGGAAGAATATTTATTCTGGGGGCTAGAGAGACACTGATTAAGTGGTTAAGAGCACTTACTACTCTTACAAAGGATTTTAGTTTGGTTCCCAGCATTCATGTTGTGTGGCTTGTAATTGTCTATATCACCAACTCCTCCAGCAGAGCTAGCTAACTAGCAATCTCTTCTGCCTCCATAGGCAAGCGCGTGCTCACGTACACACACACACACACACACACACACACACACACACACACACACACTCTTTTGAAACAAACAAATAAACAAACAAAAAAGAATATTCACTCCAGTATAGGGAGTTGGGTGTGGGCTGCATCTCATCTCTGTGTTCCAGCTCACAGGTCCTATCCTACTGGAATTCTGGCTGGGACCTTATCAGTTCTTGGAGTTACTGCCTCCTGTGCAAGTTTTGAGAACTTTGTAGTTCTTACCAGTTCCTGAGGCATTTTGGGGTCTTCTCCCACTCCTGCTGTGGGCCCCAAGGGTGAACAGACCCAATTTATTCACCAGGTGCTTCTTCCCATGCAGCTTCTGCTGCAAGACCAAGGAGAGACTTATACGGCCAGTGAGCACCAGGCTGGGGTACTAATGTGTACCACTCTAGCGTGTACCAGCTCACAAGAAACAGGTGCCCATGGATGAGGTTGTGAAGCAGCAGTTGGTGATGGGCTGGTGATTATGGTACCTTATATTAGCAGGACTAGATCATGCAGATGCCATGCCCAGTTGAGCCTCTCCTAGTTCCTCCTCAGCCTACAGGAAGCTGCAGAACAGGAATGGTGTGTTGGCTACCACCTGTCTCTACAGAAGATTGGGGTCAGCCTTACCAGATTTAGGTGAATGGCATATTCATAGGAGCACTCAGCTTTTGACACACCTGGGAGTGAGGCTTCTTGCACAAGATGAGAGAGAGCTGGGCTTTCCAACGGGTTAAAAAAAAAATGGTCTTTTTGATAGAGCCTTGGCTGCAGCTGTCAAGGCCCAAGAGGCTGAGAGGTGCTGACATCACTTGTAGACAACTCCTTACATTTAACATTTATGTCTAGGTGGATACCTAGTTCCTTGTGGGAGTGTCCTTTTCCATGGCCTATATTGCTTGGTACTGGGACAGGACCAGAGTTTGGGAAGGGCCATGATACTGGGTGGGAGCCATAGTGCAAGGTTAGGCTGCCTCCTTAGAGAACCAAAAGCCCACACAGCCTTAGCATGTGCCATGAAATTGTGGGAGCTACTCTGTGACTCTGTCCAGAGGTTGAAGGGGAGCTATGGAGGATCCTCAAGTTCTGGCCCACCTGTGTCCCAAATTTCACCGTTCTTACCAAAATTCCCATACTTTTTTCTGTCTTGTCTCTACACTGCCTCCACCCCTTCCCACACTTTCCTGCCCCTGAACTCTTTCCTCCTCTGACACAGTGCAACCTTTCCTCCCACAATCTCCTACCAGCACACTGCCCCCTTACCCTGAACTGTGCCCTCATACCTTACCTTTTTTTCCCATTACTTCCTTTCCCCCTCATCCCTTGTTCTAGCCCCGTTCACAACCCCCAACTGTTCCCTCCCTCTGAACTGGCTTCTCTCTCCTTGCCCCTCTGTCTTGTTCCCTTCATTTGCACTGTTTCCTAACCCTGTTCTCCCTCACTGTCCTATTTCCCTGCACCGTCCCTTCATTTTACTACTCTGCCTCTACACTATTTCCTCCTCCTACACTGTCCCCTCCTTCTGCATCACCCTCTCTCCTGCATTGTCCTTTTCCCCACTGACCTGCTCCCTTGTCCCTTCTACCTGGACTGTCTCTGTCTCTTGCTTGCACTGTCCACCCTCCCCCAGTACTGCCTACTCTCCTTGCACTGTCCCCTGTCCCATCAATGCCTGTTCCTGCCCCCTGTCCTCTTGCCTTATGCTATGTCCTGCTATAGGTACCACGCCCAGACACCATGATGCTTCTTAAACATGTGGATCGAACCTCACTGCTGGCTGCATCTCCTAGCTGTATCCCTGCTCACGGGCTCTGTTCTTGGACTTGCTGCCTCCTGGTTAAGTTCTGAGAACTCTGTGCACCTTTCTGGTGGTTCTCTGGGCATGCTGGGAGAGCCCAGCTTCTTTGGGAGGCTATGATTTGCCAAGTTCAGGATATGGGGATAATCTCCTGTTTGTGGGCAACCCATACCCTCCCCAGTTCTACCTACCGGGTAGGTTATCATGTTACAGATAGGAAGTGGGAACATCTGTGAATGCTTGTTAGGCTTCCTCCTACTGGTTTTATGCCCCAAGGAGCTCAGTGGTGCCTGTCTACTTCTCCTTGGCAGACAGGCAAACCCTTCCCTTGCACTGTCCCCACCCTCTGTACTGCACCCCCATCCCCACCCCCCACTCTGACCAGTCCCTGATTTGTCCTGGACCTCATTTTCTGCAGTGTGGTACCCCTTAGTATTCTGAATGGTCTGGCAGTGGTGGCACATGCCTTTAATTCCAGCACTTTGAGTTCAAAGCCAGCCTGGTCTATAAAATGAGTTCTAGGACAGCCAAGGCTGTTACACAGACAAACCCTGTCTCAAAAAAAAAAAAAAAAAAAAAAAAAAAGATTCTAAGTGGGACAAGCCACGGGAGTACACTGATACAGTCCCTGGATAGCAAGACCTACAGGTAGGTGGGCTGGCTTCAATAGGCACTATCAGCACCTGCCTGGGAGCAGATCAGCAGCTTTCCCAAGAAAACATATATCCATTGGCCTCTTAAAATTGATCACACGCATTGGCCATCTCATTTTTATTCTCAGGAAACATGGCCTAATGTGATGCCTCTGCAGCAGAGATGAGGAGTGCCTTGTTTGCCCTGGGAACCTATAGCCACAGACTTAACAGATCTGCCTGCAGGTCACCTGCTGTGGCCACACAGATGCTACCTTTGCAGACGGGCTGACCTGGCTTCTGCCATTGGTGCTCCTCCTCTACCCCAGAACTCTAACTTCTCGAGGTTTCCACAGTCTACCAAAGCTGCAAAGGCATGCTTCTGGCCTGCAGCTTTCTTCTGCCAGTCTTGACACCTGAGTTTAAACTCAGACTCCTGCAGGTATGTTGTGCTGTAAGCACCCAATAATTTGAGTCTTTCTTAACCTGTAGCCCATGACTCCTACTTCTGGAAGGCTCTGAGTCAGAACAGAGACTCTTAGTAGGTCTCTGGAATGTGTGGTAGGCATTTCCCATCCAGAGTCTCTTAGTGAGACCATGATGTCTTAATGCAGTTAGAACCTTCCCCTAACACCAGTTTTTAAAGGATTTTCCATGATTATAAAATTAATGCTATTAAGTAAAATCATTTTTTAAATATTGAAAAGTGTAGAGAAAGAGAAACAAACGCTTCCATGTAGCATGTTCAACTAGATTGTACCAGTGTCTTTCCTACCACTAGTGTATGGCTAACCTGTGGTCACTGGCTTTGACATCCCCTAACTCTCTGCTTATGGGTTTCCTTAGGAACACAGACATGAAGTGGTCAGGGAAAGAGCACACAGTCCTTCTTTAGATTTCTAGTGATTCCTCCTCTTCCTGCCCTGAGATCAGCAAAAGTTCCTAAATAGCAGTTTCTCTTTCTTTGTTTCATAACAGTTGTGTCCACACCTCTATTCTGAACCTTGTCCTCCATTTACTTGGCCCTGAAGTCCTGTCCTGATCCTGGGGCCTGGTATGAAAAGGGCAGTTAGAGCTGCCCTCGAGGAAGGGGATTATCCTTGATCCTCCAGTGATCTTAGTGCAGACACAGAGCCCTGCAAAGTGGAAGATGGAGGAAGAAGTTGTGAGCCTAGGAGCTAGAAGACAGAACAGGTAAAGAACCAGGATCCAGGAACCGGGCCTGTGACACCTTGAGTTCAGGTTATTGTGACTTTTTTCAGACTTCTGACTCCTAGAGACCCATGTAAACATATCTGTGCTGTAGGTCTCTGAGTTGCTGGTGGAAACTTTGCAGTGACATGCTCTCAAGTCCTTTCTCATCTGGGAGGACTTGTATAGAACTCCCAGGGCTGTAAAAGAAGGAAAGTTGGCTGCTAGGAGAGCCTGGCACCAAGGCCAGGTGTCCAGAAATGGCTGAAGGGCCAAGCTGCCATCACTTCTGAACCGCATTACCTAGGACGACCTGCCCAGGGTTTGCAGATGCTTTGGTCCAGTTGGGAACTCATTAGTGACACCAAAGTGTCTTTCTGCAGAGTAAATTTGGAGATAGCAGCTCCTAGATTGTATCAGTGGGAGTTAGTGATGTCTATGTCTAGCCTGACTGTGTCCACTCCCTTGTCCACCTCTTCAATACTGTGTTATGCTAGTTAATGTTGTGCTAGTTAGGATCCTAAGAGAGCTTATAAAACCTGAGGGTCCTCCTCCTCGCTGACCACTCATTTGGTAAGAGCTTAGGGAAGGCTTACTCTGTGTGGCTTGTCTCGGTTCACACTTTACACTAAATCAATCATTATCATGGGTGGAAGATGTACTTCAGGTACAGGGACAAGGGTCTATGGGGGATGCCATTCTGTGTTTGTAGGATGAGTATGTGAGCAGAGTCTGGGAACTTTCCAGAGAGAGAAGCTTGGCATAGCTCTGGGCCCTGTGTAAGGATGAGGTAGCCATTCTTGGGCTTTTCTGGTCTTCTGGTCTCAAGTGCTTTCTCACTTTTCTGGGAGGACTTCAAGAGCTCTCCTTGCAGCCTTCCCACATAGCATCTGGGATAGAGATCTCCCAAAGAGGTTTTCAGTCCTGAGAGGAATGCAGGGTCTTAGTTCCAATAGTGAGGAACTATAGTGAGGTACATAATGGGTACTTAGGTCCCATCTCTTCTGAAGAGCTGTCCTGAGGCTGGTCAGCACTCCTGGGGCTTTACAGGTGAGTGTCCACCAAGCAGGAGGAGGCATGCAAGTGATAATTGGAGGTTGTCAAGTAGCCATGACAGGGTTTTGGGGATGCAAATCTGCGGGGAGAATGTAGTCTTAAAAACTAAATGGCCCCGTGGAGAGGATGTGGTCTTAGGGAGGATGTGGCTGTGAGAACCACGCTGTTTTTGATAGATGCTCTGTGAGAGGACATGATTCAAGACAAGGATTTCCAGGGAACACATGTCCCAGACCAGCAAGGCTGCTGGAGGCAAGGAGTTGGGGGCAGGAATGGCTCTGCACTCCTGTGTGGGAGCAGAATGAAGGATGTTGAAGAACGTGAGGAATCCAGCATTAACAGTAGGCCATTGTACACTGTTACCCAGGAAGGCAATGGTTTATAAAAATAGCTAAGAGTTGATAAGTATTGGGTGGTAAGGTCACCATGGCCAGAGCTCTGGAATCTCACCTTCAGAATTTTGCTTATAAATCACATACTTTGCATCATCAGTTTGATCAGAGGCAAGATGAAAAAATGGCTAAAAAAAAAAAAAAAAGCATGCCATATGAGGATCATATTGGGGCTGTGGGGCTGTAGGCTGAGAGAGGAAGACAGAAATGGGATATCTGTGTAAAACTATGGTGGAACACCAAGAGGCATATTGGTATTCAAGTGTGACTGCATGTGTGTATGTATGTATACTTCATTTTGTGTATTTCTCTCTTTCTCTCTGTATGTGTGTGTGTGCATGTGTGTATGTGTGTGTGTGTGTGTCTATGTGGAGAGAATACAATGACATTTCCTGAGGCCACAGGAACCCTGTCTCAGCTCACTATTCCTCACTAAGTGGACAGAGTCTGTGAGGTATGCACAGCCATTGTAGCCACACTGCTCAGCGGTTTATCCTTCCCCGCTTGGCTTTGCTTTCCCTCTCTTCCTGGGCCTTCCTGTCTGGCAGAGCTCATCCTGACATATCCTTTATGCTTCATGTCATTCATCTGAAGTTCCATTTTCTGCTGGCCTCGTATGGCTCATCAGTTAACCTAAAGTAATTCTCTAGTTTCTGCTCCCTGCCTAAATGAAGGACTTACTTCTTTCCAATGTCTACCTTACTATCAACAGGCATAGCACCCTGTGTAGAGGTGTGGGGGTAGGTAGATAGAGCTGAAGAATGGAAAGACTTTGATGCCACTAGAGGGTCATGAGCAGATTTAGGGCTATAGCTTAGAGGTGGCCTAAGAGCAGATTCTAGGGACCCCAAGAAAACCCTGCAAGTGAAATAGGGAAGAATGGATAGTAATAGGCCAAGATTCAGGAGCAAGAATCCTCTCTTCCTAGGTTAGGGCTGGGGGAGGGAAATGTAAGAGGGAAATACTTGAGATTTGGGAAGAGTAGTCCTCACTATGATCTTGGGGGAAGAGATACAAGTGTGTTGGGAGGATCTCCCCAGATATTTGGAATCTGTACTTCTAAGCAATTTCTAGATAAGAATAGACATTCAACATCATTAGACATGTGTGGCTTTTGGACAGTCAACCCAGGTGGTTATTCTTAAAGTGTTAAATGTTAGACCTGCTGTTATGAGTAGTTTTCTCGCCATCCTGTTTCCACAGCTGCGCTAACCCCAAATAACACAGAGAGACTGTTATTGGCCTGTTATTAGTATTTCTTATTGGCTAGCTCTGTCTTAAATATTAACCCATTTCTATTAACCTAAATATTTCCACGTGTTCTTATCTTACCAGAGAGAGGGTTAGGACCTCTGTTCTCTTGGTCCTGAATGTTGAATCTCCTTCTCCCTCTTCCTGAATCCTTTTTGTCTCCTAGTCCTGCCTATCTTGCTTTCCTACAATAAGAGAAACATATTTACAGAATGACATCTCCCATTAACCTGCTTCTTCCCTATGCCCCTATTTTGATCTTTATTTTCCTGTTCTGGGTATATTGCTTCTCCAGATACCAGGAGAGAAGTTGGTATCAGGTGGGTGCACTCATGAGAAAGAGGCCCTGGGGAGTATGAACAGGGTCTGCCCCTTACACTGAGAGCTAGACAGCCAGAAGCCTCCTTTTTTTGGACCTGCCCAACTAGGAAAAAAAAAAAAAAAAAAAAAAAAAAAGAACTCCAAAGCAGCTTTACTAAAACCCAAAGGAAATGAAGAAATTATAGACGGTATGAAAACAGCCAAGGGCATACTTTTTCTTGTAGGGAGCTTAGTGTTAGGCCACTGGTAGCCTACTAGATATTGTTGTCTGAGCCTGATACACAGAACCACATACAACTATGATCCTCTGGTCCTGCCACCCACCTAGCCACTGTACTGGCTGACTGTTGGGGGTTAATAAGAGTGGTGGAGTACTTAACAGGATATTCACAGTAAGTACTCAATGCACACAGTAAGTTCTCTGTAGGGGGAAAATCAGGCTAGTTGGTGGCTACTGGTCTGGTTTCACCTTAGAGTGATAAGATGTGGTTTAGGCTATAGATAGGTACTTCCCTTGCTGGCCATATCAGGCCTGAGGCAACAAGGTAAGCAAAGGCTGCCTAGGAAATCTTTCAAGGGTCCATTTTCCAACCTGACTCCTCCTCCAACTGGTTCTTCTTGGGTGCAGGCACAGATTGGTCAAAGAGACTTCGGCTTCTCCTTGCAGCCTGCACTGCAGGGCTCTATGTAGGCTTTAGCCTCTGTCTCCAAAGTTCATTGACTAACCCGGCATGGAGTCCAGGCAGCTACCATGTGACCCCAGCCATGACAAGATCTGTTCTGTTTATTACCCAATTCCAGAATCTGAAGACCAGTTCCTGTGGAGGAGTTGGATTCAGTGACTTAGACTTAGAGTCTTAGGTCCAGCCCTAAGTCACAAGTGGGATAAGGACCAGAGCTCAGGGTGGCTCATTCCTTTCTCCTAGCTCTCACATACCATGTATCCTCCATGATGCCCCTTTCCTGATTGGGGTGGGGGGAAATAACCTCATGGGAAGAATTGAATTGAGGTTAAAGTGAGCAGAGTGTTGTGAGAGCTGTCATTGTGCCCACTCTGTTCCCAGCATTCCCCTGTTCTCTTCTTCTTCTTCTAGATTTATTTATTTATTATATACATAGGGTTCTGTCTGCATGTGTGCCTGAAGGGCAGAAGAGGGCACCGGGTCTCATTGTAGATGGTTGTGAGCCACCATGTGGTTGTTGGGAATTGAACTCAGGACCTCTGGGAGAGTAGTCAGTGCACTTAACTTCTGAGCCATCTCTCCAGCCCCCCTGTTCACTTCTTTTAAGCTTGTATTTACTCTAAAGATTGCAGCAGTTGAGGAGTTAGGTGCCCCGGAGCCTCTCTGCGCAGCAGGCCCTGGCTTGCCATATACAGCACATGCTACCACCCTCCTGTCTGGGCCCCTGAGCCTTGTGTACAGAGCAGTGACTGGAGCTCACCAATTTATTACTCCAGAAGTTTAAAATCAACTTTGTTAGGTATCATGACAAATGTTAGGCTACATGTACTCAGAGGGTATGGTTTGACAGATTTTGACATGTGACATTACCACTGTGAAGATAATTAACAGACTCATTACCCACATGTACTTTCTTCCTGACCCCTATCTGCCTCTGTCTTGCAGTGTGAATTGAGGTATAGAAAACCCTGGAAGTTCTGTGGATTGGCATTACTTCCTTTGTATGTATCTGGCAGAATTCATCAGTGGAGGACATGAGGGGTCCTGTAGTTAAAGTTCAGTTTCTCTGGTATTTGCTTCTTCTAAGATGTGATTTGATAGTTGGTGTCTTTTAGATTTATGGGTAGAATTTCTTTAAGACTTCTCCATGTCTGCTGGATGTCTGGAGTCCACAATGGCATCACTTCTCTGTGATATAGGCATTTATACTCTACCCTCCTGGTTTGGATAGATGTTTACTAACTTTAAAACACTTAAAAGAATTAGGCTTGGGTGATAATAGCTTTGCTTCTCTTTTCTATCTTTGTGTCATTTTTGCTTATTTCTTGGTGTGCTGGTTACTTTTTGTCAACTTGACACAAACCTAGGAAGAGGAAATCTCAGTTGAGGAATGTTGCCTCCATCAGAGTGGCCTGCTGGCACGTCTGTGGAGATATTTTCATTATTAATGATTAACACAGGAGGGCCCAGTCCAGGAACCACCTCAGCATGTGTTAAAGGCAAGCTGTTGGAGTCATGGACAGCAAGGCAGTAAGAAGCATTTCTCCATGGTCTCTGCTTTAACTCTTGTCTCCAGGTTCCTGCCTAGAGTTTCTTCCTTGGCTTCCCTCCATGATAGTCTAAAAAGTGAAAACTGAAATGAGCCCTTTCCTCCTGAAGTTACTTTGGGTCATGGTGTTTATTTTAGTGATAGAAAAGCAAACTAAGACATTCTGCTTGCTTTGGCTTCATTTGCTCTTATTCTTTTAGCTTCATGGATTAAAATGAAACTTTTCCGAGGCAGAAGCTAAGGTTATTTCAGATGTCCTTTCTGAATATAGACATTTTCTTGCTATGGCTTTTCCTCTAACAGGGCTTTAAACTGCAAACACTGATACTCTTCTCTTATTTCTCCTCTCTCCTTTCTATTGTTTTCCTTTTTATCAATTAAAATACTTTCACTTTAAAAATCTGTTGGTGGTTTAGAATTCTCTCAAATTAAAATTCTCAAATATTTACCCATTCCCCTAATGTCTTATGGCATTGATTTTGAATTCAATTCCTTGATAACTAGAGGCTATACTTGGTTTGACTTGAAGCTTTAAATTTTATTAAAAAAAAATAGGATGGACCACGATGCTATAAGACAAGAATCTACATAGCAGGGAAGGACATGTGTCTGTGACTGCTGTTTTCTTTAGTGTCTTTCGGTGTTTCAAGAACACACATTGAGCTTACCACAGTCTGCCTTCAAGTAAAGTGGTATACAATTCATTGCAGTAAAAGAAACATGTCAGTGTAGTTTCATTTCTCCCACGGGGCATATACACTATTGTTGCACATTTTACTTGTACATGTTACGTAGAACTTATATCTGCTATATATAGAATGCATATTTATCTTAAATAGGCAATTTCCTGTACAAGATATTTAAATAATAGTGACAATATTTTGGTTATTCTGTTCTGATGTTCTTGACCTTGGGGTTGAACTTCCATATGATGTGTGGGTCCAAGCTAAGTGGGGGTTTCATTGGGGCTGGGAGACAGTATTCTGGAAGCCTCTACTGTCGGGACAAGGATCAGGAATTTGAGGTGCCACCTGCTTATTTCTCACATGAGACTCCTTATCCTGGGTTCCTCATTATTTTGGAGACATTTGTCTGGAGCATTGACACACTGCAGGTATTGCTTTGGTCATGAGATACAAATGCCTTCCAAGGTCCCTCTGATTCCAGGAGTCCAGAGCCATGCCTTCCAGAACAGGTGGAGAACATGATTCTTCTGGGGTCAGTCGAAAATGGGTGCATTTTCTTTAGTAAAATCATGGCGGTGAGGCAATTTCTTTGAGATACTAAATATCAGCAACAAAACTCTTTCAGAAAAGGGCATTTATTGGTTAGCATCTCAATACTGCTATAGTTACCAGTACACTTTATTAATCTCTCACTAAGCTTCAGTTCAGTACCTTATAGTATTTTTTGAAATAGTTTCTGGGGCTGCCTAACAAGGTACTAAACCTGAACAATTTCCATAGTCCTCAGACCTGGAGGCCAATGCAGGATTCTAAGTGTCTCCAGGCTATGGTGATATGTCTGCTTGAAGGAGTTGGTGATGGCCTAGGGGGGCCTTTGTGCCTTTCCTCACTTTCCTGCTGGCATTCTGGATACACTGGACTCACTTACTGCCTTACTGCAATCACCTGGTGTTCATAGTGTTTTCTATCATCTTTCCCTGTGTCTCTAGGTTCACAGTGCCCCCAACCCCAATCCTTTTTAATAAGGATATTGGCTATTTTGGATTAAGGTCACTTCAGTGACCTAACTTGATTGAATTGGCAGATACCTCATTTCCAAGTGTGATATCATTCTCAGACCCCATTAGGGTATTTATTTGTTAAAACTCATATGACACAGCTGCTGCCTGTCCAGCCTAGGCCCTGGGGTCTGTGTCCATAACAAAGAACAGTTTAACAGTTGAAGCACTTGCGATTGCTTTCTGCTCAGCTAGTTTGCTTCAAATTGTGGTACTTTAGATATCTGTATTAAAATGGTAGGTCAGAAATAATGATAGCAATATGAGTAGAACTATAAAGAAAATATATGCTATGTTGATTTTCTGACATAGCCTAAGAGTTTTTATGTATTTAAAACAACAAAACGGTGTGTCTGCTTTCTGTAAATATGTCAAACACATGACATACTCACTTTAAGGAGAAAAATATTTATTTGCCTTGAAGTTTTTAGAGGTTTAATCCATGATCAGCAGCAGATTTGGGCCTATGGCAAGGTAGCACATCTAGGCAGGACCTTGTGCAGGAGCAAAGCCCTTTACTTTATCAAACAGGCAACAAAAAGTTATTCAAGACTTCGTGCTAGACACCTCAAAGACTCCAT
This sequence comes from Phodopus roborovskii, assembly GCF_943737965.1. Lineage (NCBI taxonomy): Eukaryota > Metazoa > Chordata > Mammalia > Rodentia > Cricetidae > Phodopus > Phodopus roborovskii. Next base: position 35,102,562 of record NW_026125052.1, read on the forward strand.
ACTCTCAAGGAAAGTGCAGGCTAAGGACTCTCAATGGGAGAGAAGGAAGTGTGGTGGGGCACCACCTCAAGTTTCTGGTTCTCCTCATAACAGCAGGTTTCCAGAGTACCACCTTCCAGCCTGGTGATAGCTCCATTTAGTCTAGACCTACTTTCTCCCAACAGTGATACCCTTGCAGCAAGCTTAAACTTCAGTACATGGGCTGCTGGGGACACCCATCCAAACCATAGCAGAGTGTCCAGGCAAGCCCTTTTCTTTTGATAAGTGTAATTTTAATTTTTATACAAAACAGTGATTTTGCAAATCTTTCAAATAGTATTATTTTAAAATTGTTAATTGTTCTTAAACTAAGAACAAGTGAGAAGAATACAACCTTGCCTAGTTACAGGATTTGTGGCATACAACTGTACCTCCCCGACAATGTCTTTTGCTTCACTAATACTCCCTAAGTAGGGACTGATCTCTCTACAATTACTATGGGATGGAGATACAAAAAATGATGTGCATCCAGGTTATTTAGAATGGAGAAGGTGATCCTGCTTGCACATTGGGTCTTTGCAGAATAATCAAGTTACAAAACAGCCCTCTAGGACACTTTGATTGATGTCTAAGAGGAAAATGCAGACACAGGAAGAATCCATAAAGATGAAAGCAAGTGACAGAATAACTACCTAAGGTAGCCACAACTTCAGTTGTAGGGGAGGCAGGGTCCTCGCCCAGAGTATCAATGATAGATTCTTATCAGCTCCTCAACTCTGAAATGTTATCTCCAGTATTCTGAGACACTGTTCTTCTGCTGTCTTGGGCTATCCCACTTGTGACAGTGACTCTCAGATCCTCACAGGGTTAACTGCTTCAGGTTTGGAGACTCCCCAGAGGCTTGGGCTAGGGACTTCCAAAACCTTTCTAGGCCTGTAGCTAGCTAGAGATGGTGAAGACTGCAGGAAGTGTCAGCACAGGAAGTGGGAAATGATCCTTCTGAGAGTGGTCTTCTCAGTCCCCTTTCCCCTGAACTGAACCTCTCTTGACACCTGCCCCAGGTTGAGAGGCTGCTTGTATCATGCAGCTGTTTTGTTGTGTCTCCCCCCCCCCCCGTACCCAAATGTAAGCCCCTACTAAAGCAGGTACAAAGTTCTGATGCTGCATGTGGATGGAGGGAGAAGTCTTAGGAAGGGAACTTGGAATGATAGTTTCTGTGTGTCACCTGTTATCCCCGGGAGGCATAGTGCATAGGGCATAAAGGTCCAGGTGGACTTAGTTGTGCCTATTCTCCCCAAGAAAGGGATTTATGATGTTCTAGGATGAGAGGTGATGCTAGTACAGCAGAGCAATGGGCAGGAATGGCCAGTGCATAGAAGCATCTTCAAGGAGAAAGGCCAGAAAGAGATACTTAGGATTTAAAAAACTCTTTGTAACTTTCAGACACATTCAAAGCATGCTTAGAAAGGAAACTTCAGACAAGTTAAATAGTAACAATCCACTCCCATCCCATCACAGAGACAGATACTGGTGATGTTGTAAAATTACCCCATCCCCCACACTTTCCATCTTCATATATGGGATGGTACAAGATTTGTCTTTCTGTAATGACCAAGCTCTTTCTTGTCACTTTGGAAAGTATCTGAGAGAACAAACTTAACAACGGGACAATTTGTTTTCCTTACAGTTCCAGACCCTTAGGGTGAGGAGATTGTGCTGGAGTAGAACAGCTTACCTCAGTGGCCTGGAAGGGGCCAGGAAATCACAGATCCCCTAGGAACAGTCTCACACCTGTCAGGGGCCTACTTCCTCCATTCAGACTCACCTACAAGGTCCTCTCCCAACACTGTATTCAAATTTCGTCATGTCACATGTTTAACATATGAAACTCTCTCCTAGTCTTTGAGAGGAAACTATACATGTTGAACCTGCTGGTCCCTCCCCTGCACTTCATACCAAGGTCAGGTACATGAGTCTCCTCACCCTGGCTTGCCTTTACTCTCTTCTTTTCTTCCATATCCTTCAACCCTGTCATCTTCACTGCTGGTTACAGAAGATGTTTGCATACATGAAGCCCAGTTGCTATGACCTATTGAGGGCTTAGGGCAGTCATGTGATGGATTTAGTAAAATGGGGTGGGGTGAGGTGTGTGTCAGGTGAGATTCGGAGATTGCCCCACATTGTATGGCTTCTACTGCACCCTCCAGACCACCTCAGTCATAGACACTGGAGGCCAATCTACAATGTTTCATGTCACATTTTTCCTTTAAAATCTAAAAAGTCTCATGGTCTCATGATAATGGGCCAGGGACAGAAGCTGGCTTGCTTCTAATTAGCATTTGACATTCTGTTGTCCCTGTGTGGGGTCACAAAAAGCTCATTCATGTGGCCACCCCCATGATGGTTGCATAACCCCTCAGGCAAGGGAGGAAAAGAGAGGCAAAGGCACATAATGTGAGGTTGGCTAGAGTGAAACTTATGGGATCTCTGAAGGAGGAGACAAAACCAGCTGCCTGTTCCTTAGGGGGACAGCATACAAGCCAGTGTTAACCCCTGAAGGCCAGGAGTCTGTTGGGCTTGTTAAGAAATGATGACTCTAGAGCCTAAGATGAGGCCATGCAGGTGTGTCTGAGTCTGAGGAAGACATATATTCCTGCATTTCCTGGGGCAAACCTCTATCTCCTGCTCAATATGGTAAAGGCCATATCCTACACAGTCGGAGGCCATGTCCTGGAGGAGTTTACAGGGAATTTTCTCCTTCAAGTAGGAGTATCTGCTCCTAATTTTGGAAAGATTTTGGTCTGACTCTTCTGAAAACTAAACCTGTTATTCTCTACTTCAGTTGGTTCTGCCCAGTACTGGCCACTCCTAAGATGGTGAGTAAAAGAATGGGCAGGTCTGTCTTCTTGAGATGATCCCTTGTCTCCATTTGCATTCTCAGGCTATAGGCTGGCCCTTTAGAACACCAGGTACAGGCTTTATCAGCTGGAAACCCTTACTGAAGCATTTGCCTCCCCAAACTCTGGGTGTCTACTTTGAACCTGAATGGTTTAGGCACAGGCAACCTGATGAACTGAGAGATTGTCAGAACAACAGTGAGCCTGAGACCAGTGCCACCCTTTAGGCAATTAACAGCCCATGATAGTTTGTAGTATTATTCACAAAACAGAGAAAGAATGCAGCTCTTGTGCATTCTTGTGGTTTAAGAATATAAGTAGTTCTGTCTGTCAGTTGGCATGAGTTTCTCTGGGGTAACTGGACTTGAAAACACAAGACTTTCTTTTTATTTCTCCTAGAGTCTCTGGGTCTCTCTCTGCAGGATGGAGAAATCTTTCAGCTTGAAAGTGAGCTAGATAGGACTGAGAACTTGGCACTACTGTGTCTAGGTGTGAGTATGGGTGGTGGGTGGGATAATGGTCCATGGCTATCAGTGTTTCTGCCTTGATGGAGTAGCTTCAAAAACTGGCATACTGATCCACTTCCAGTAGGAATCTTGTGATTCCTGTGAGGGGACACAAAGCACCTGTGACTTCTGTCATTCCATTAACTCTTCTTTTCCAACATGACACATCAGAGGGCTTAAGGAAGTGTTGAGATCAGGCTATGATCTACTCTAAGTTATTCCATATGATATAAAACAATGTTTATCAGGCTATGTATTGACACAGGTGATTCCATTTCACAAGTAGATTTTGACGCTCCATTTTGAGGGAGAAAGATGACTGCAGCCCCTGCAAAGTCCTAGGAATTATATTATTTCTCAGGCACCAACCTTATAAGTTTATTGGGAAAAGCTGAAACTGTGTATGCACACAGATGTATTTAAATCATATCATAGAAATCACTCTCAAGAACTTATTATACACACCAGATTGAGGAAAGAGTTTAATTCCTTTGCCCAGACGTATAAAGTGATGGGCACTTAACACTGCAATGGCAAGACCCAACACCAACCTATGACCAAATATCTGACCTATGTGTCTAGGACTGAGCTCCTCTACTTGGTATGGTCCCTGTTTTGCCACACACCTTACTGGGCTACCTGCCTGTCCACCTGTTTGCCCATATGGACATGGATCTGGCCTACTGGCTTCCTGAACTTGACCTCTGGGTTGGGCTTTTCACATTTTAGCTGAATTCTGCAGCTTTACTTTAAAACCTGACTTTAGCAGCTCCTGAAATATCTCCTTCCCGTGCTGGTCCTTCTCAGCCCAATTCTGTAGTTGCTTGAACTCTGATGCAGCCTCTTTAATTTGTATTCATTTTGTAGATAATTTTACGATGTGCTATGTGATGTGTAATTAAGATAGTAATAAAGAGTGTTCATTTTTCTCAACAAAGCTACTAAGGCAGTAGAATTTTATGATGAATAGTTGTCATTGAAACTGCTGAACTTTGTGAATTTATTGTTATTTAATCAATTCTAACATTGTAGAAAGACACAAATATGTTGTCTATGTTTCTGGAATAGTGCATTCATGACAACACAGGAAGACAGCAGAAGGATTGTCTCTCAAATTAATGCCCCCAAACAATCATCTCAAGGGTTCCTACTCTTATTGCTGCCATGAGGACCAGCCTTCAGCATGAGGGGGATCCACAGAGTAGGTGAACTAATCACTTAACTTGACTTTTCTATTTGAGGAAGTAAAACTTAATTTTCTGAAGCTAGAGGAACACACACACACACACACACACACACACACACACACACACACACACACCTACAACGTGTCAGGATCTCACCTTTGTTGCTGATAAATAGCAAGCCTTCAGCAGATCATAGAAATGGAAGAGAAGATGCAGAGCAGGCAAACTATTGGACAGACACAGGAGGAGTTTTCTGAGGGCCAAAGTTTAGTTCTTCATTTTATGATTCTCTGTGTTGCTTGTTCTACTATATTCTTTTTCTGTTCTGTTCTTTTACCCCGATGTTCCCCTTCTGCTCTCTTGATGTTTCCCTTCTAGTTTTCCTTCTACATCTTTCTTGGTGTTTTTCTTCTCTTGCATCTCTATTTTTTTCCCTTATAGCTTATATACTCCAGCAAAATCTTTCAAGCAGTATAAAAATTACAATATGTTTACATTCCAATTTTTGAGTGAATGACTACAATGAACACAAGTAAAAAACAGTAAGTTTTCCATATCCCTTACATGATTAAACATTTCACACATTACAGGTTAAAAACAAGTTGTGCCAAGAACACACACACACACATTCATACCCAAGCAACTTGTTATAGATTAACAGAATGTAAGCAAGCAAGTATTTTTCTCAGCCAGTTCTTTGCTGGTAAGCTGCATTTTGATGTTGCAAAGAAAGGATCAATCTGACTTTATTATTTATCTCAAAAGGTAGACTTATAAGAGATCTAAAAGGAATCACAAATCTGAGTGAGGAGTGATAATATGAACAAAGAAGTCAAGACCATGATGGGGAAACCCACAGAATCAGCTGACCGGAGCTAGTGAGAGGTCACCGACTCAGGTCTGAAAAGTAGGGAACTTTCATAAGACTGAACTAGACTCCCTTAATATAGGTGACGTTACTGGAACAATATATAAGGTCACTGGCAGTGGGTCCAAGATCTAACACTAATGCACAAACTGACTTAGTGGAGCCCATTCTATATGGAATGATACCTTGCCCAGCATAGACACAATGGTGTGGGGGTGGAGAGGTGCCTTGGTCCTGCCTCAACAGATGATGGGACAGACTTAGTAGACTTCTTAGGGAGGTCTTACCCTCTCTAAGGAACAGATGGGAGAAGGGGGGAGTGGGAGGAGAGGAGGTAGGGAGAACTGGGATTGGAATGTAAAAAATAAATTAATAAAAAAGGAGCCTCATAGGCATTAAAAAAAAGAATCACAAATCTAAATCTGAACTTTATATGAAACACATTCAGTCAGCTCTACTTTGAATCTTCAGGGTACATTTTTTTTTAATATCAGAAAGTTGAGGGAAGAAATGGGTACAAGGAATTATTACTCTTGATCACCAACCCATCTTAGCAAGAAAGGTTCATCAGCTAGCAATAGCCAGGCTTCCATAGTTCCTGTTTCCTGACCTCAATGGCTCCCCTGTTCAACTATTAAAAGTGTGTCTTTATAAACTTTAAATTATCCCCCAAGATTCCCTACCTCAAAGGCATTAAAAAAAAATCTTAACCCAACTTACTAACAATCTACGTGTCTAAATTCTAAGTGTGGTGATTGAGTCATTAATCTGCTCCACTAGCAATGCTTGGAAAAAAGTCAGTCACTATTATTGTAAGAACCAGTGACAATGCCCAATGAGGGGCTAGAAACCCCTGAGAGTTTTCATACAACCCACAGATTATGAAGGATGTGGTGACCATGAAGGCAACAATCAGAGTTATGCTCGCTAACAACCTGAGATTCTCAGGACACATAGTCCTCAGGGCTTTGCCTTTCCAGGGCTCCCTCAGGTGTGGCTTTGCCTACCACCCAGCTGTATTCCATGAGTTCCGATGCTGCCTGCTGGCCCCTTGCTTGGCCTCCAACACACTCTGCTTCAGAAATGAGGTGGTGGGACTAGGTCTAGGATAGCCAGAAGCAGAGAAGGACCTCACTTAACTGTTACGAGTATGTTTTTTCCCACCAACCTGGTCACACTGCCATGCCTGCCCCAAATAATACACACAGAATCTGTATTTGATATAATTCTGTTGGTCTGTTACTAGTTTCTTATCGACTAGCTCTGTCTTAATTATTAACCCATTTCTATTACTCTAAGTACTTCCATGTGGTCTTATCTTACCTGAGAGAAGGGCTGGCATTCTGCTCTTTCAGTACACAATTTTGGAACTCCTTCCTACTTCCTCTCTCCTCCTTGTCTCCTAGTACCGCCTATCTTGCTTTCCTATTGGCCAACAGTGATTTATTCATTAACCAATAACAGAAACATATTTACAGAATGGTATCTCCCATCACTTACCTGCCCTTCCATTTGGGGTCAGAATCATTGCTTTTTTTTCTGTCCTGAGTTGGGTCAGGATCCTCATGCCTGAGGTCTGGTAAACTCAGAGAAGGACACTGAGGCATAAATAGGCATTTGATGGTGGAGGAAAGTCTTGGGCCCTGAGAACTGTGACAAGGGTCATCTGATGATAGTCTTGGTTGGACCTGAGTACTCATTCAGCCTCTGATTGGTGTTGTTACAAAGCATGGGATGTATGAAAGTGGTAGAGGGAGACTTCTCAGGTTTCGAAATTCTGTTCTTTCCAACAGTGAAGAGAGTTGGGGGGGGGGGGGACTGGGAACCATGTTATATCCTGCTAGCAGTTCAAAGGAGCAGGTGGCCTGGCATGGTTCCCACCTCTGTCACCATGGAGGGTCAGTAGATGGAGCTCTGGCAGGCACAAAAGGGTCCCAGAATCTTTGTCTCACAGTGCTGTCTTATAGGGGCATTCTTTCTGGAATGTGGCTTCTCCGACCTGGACAGTTGCAGGCTATGGAAGCACATATGCCTTGATCTTGAGTCTATGGGGGTACATTCCTTGTTTCCTGGGGAATCAGACCTGTTACTGCAGGCTAAAAGCATCAAGTGTGGGCCTTGGGACAATTGGCAGGGTTCAAAGGTTCATTTCCTAGCCCATTGACTGACTAACTTCAGATTTTCCTTCCTCCCAGTGAGTATGCATCAACCTCTGAACTGCCTCTGTGGGAGATAATCAGAGAGAACTTGGCTTTGGTACTCACACAGGATTCTGCTTATACCAGTCACCACCCTCAGGTTCCCCAATTTGACAGGTTGCCTGGTTTCTCTGGTCCCCTGTCATGGGAAGTGCATACCCTTTGTATGTCCCATTCACTGCATAACATTTTTTCACTTCTTGTTCTTTATGCTAGTATCCATTTGAATGTTTTCATGGAAACCTGCAATAGGTTCTAAGGCTTGGGGCAGGAGGGGCAAAAGGTAGCTCAGGAGTCTCAGTCTTGGGTCTGAGAAGAGGCAAGTTAGAATCAGGGAGGGCTGATTTATGCGCTAACCTATCTACCCATGTCTTGTAGCTACTGTCCTAGGAACTCAGGTCCATGATGCCATTGGCCTTCATTTCCCTGTAGTTTTTATAAAATATGTTTACATGCTTGGGAGACATGCTTGGAGACAGAGGATGGCTAAACCCTCTGGCAGCTGCCCCAGGACTGTACAGTGCCGTGGCAACTGGTCTGAGGCTGTCTCCACGGCAGCGCTGCTCCAGACCCTCTATAGTGTCCTCATTAGTTTGAGGAACTGTCTAGGTTGCCCTGGAGCTGGGACTACAGGGCCTCTGAAGGCCAGGGGCTCGAGGCTTTTGGGGTCAAAAGTAAATTAAAGGCAGGCAAAGAATGAACATGTGGCGTGGGGCCTCCTGCCACTGACAGCTGCCCTGGTGGGCAAATACCAAGAAAGCTGGATAGAAAAGACTGTTGACTAACGTGAGAGAGAAGGCACTAAGCCTGAGAAAGGCAGAGAAGCAAACAGGAGGAACACAGACTTTTCTCCAATGGCCACTGTGGTTGCCAGTGCCTGCCCCTGCCTGGGATTCCCACACTGGCTGGAAAGCTGTGTTGTTTATTAGGGTAGAGATGGGGATAATGTCTTATCCTTTGTAAAAGGTAGGGTGGGGGAGGAGGTGGTAACCAAGTCTTACATGATTGCCTGACTGGCTTTCCTTAGAGGCTGTTGTCACTACCCACCCATCTCCACTCCGGTTCATTATACCTTAGGAACCAAGCAAGTTCCGTATCTGAGATATCACAGTCACACCTGGGGTTAATTCCAGGGTGTCAGATTTAGTGAGTATCATTCTAAGCAAGACCAGGATACATCCCAGAGGGCTGGGAGATAGGCAGGAGAATGTCACTGGAGATAAACAGCAGAGGTCCTGAGAAGGCCCACAAAGACCTGAATTTTTGTCTAAAAAAGACTAAATCTGTGGGCAGTGGGTGCTCTGGACATGGAGGATGAGACTTATAGTTTATTTGTGAGGATGCAAAGAGAAATTTGGTAATCACTATCTTGAAACCAGATCACCAAGCTGGTTTAGCTATCTCTGTGGGGTCTTGTATGAGTTGGAGCAAAACCTCTACAGTGTGATGGAAGACGAGTTGCCAAACTACATGTGTGGATTTTCACACACTGCAACAGGTACATAAACTTGTCTGTGTTCTTGAGATACACACCAGACTGGAAGGCTTGAGGTCTGCACATATTTACTGTTGTTGTAAGTCTTGAGACTTTGTTTTGCAGCAATGGCTGACATGGACATTTCTGGTCCTGGTGGAACTGGGAAGGCCTGGGAAGGGCACATGTGGAGAGGGAATAGGCCTGATGAACAGTTGCAAATGAAGCAAAGGAGCCAACAGCAAGGGTGCTAGCTAGGCCAGGAGTGGGGTGAGGTGGCGGGACTAGGTAGGGGTCGTTAGAGTTTAGGAAAGGATACTTCAGTTGTGTCTCCTCATTTGGCCTGTCTGTTTGCTAAAGAATGGCTGGCACTATGCATGAGAACTGCCCAATCTCTGTCATGTGCTTATGACATCAGTCTTCCTCATGGTTGAGTATTGACTTTTTCCCATTTATTTGATATAAAGATGCTCTTAATATTTAATGCTCAAAATTTTCAGCACTCTAATAATTCTGAAAATCTGCTGCTCTGTGCAGATGCAGCTACAGTGCTGCACCAGACAAAAGTAGTCACCAAGTCTAGTACTTTGGTGAGTAATAATTTTATGTTAAAGATTAAAGCTATTAATTTCAAAGATATGGCAATGGTATTAAGGTCAAGCTCTTGAACAATTTTTGCTCTCAGTAGCATTTATGGACAAGGTCACATGATTGCAGGGGTTTGCATCACAGTACACAAGGGGAGCAGGAAGATGTGAAAGAAATGGGGGCTATGTTGATGACTGTTAAAACTAGATGGTGAAGACGGGGTTCACTATACTATTTATTCCTCTTTTGTGTTAAATGATATTTTCCCTGTGGCACGGGGGGGTGGAGGGTTGTGGTAGTGAGAAATGCTGGCCTTGGGGAGATGGTGTCCTTCTGGAGGCTTGAGCAGGAGTCATGCAATATAAAGTATGATCTGGGAGCAGGAACATCAGTAGACTCAAGTCCAGCAACAGCTGAGGATAGCAGCTAGTCTAGAGCTGGAGATGGTTACATGTTTATGTGTTTGAAGCTGCTGCCAGTCCTATTCTAAAGAGTTCAAGGAGGAAGAACCTATAGCTCCCTCCTGAGAGGCACTTGGAACCTGTCCAAGAATGTGGTCACTGCCCCAGGCCTCCACCCACCTATGGAACAGTGCCTGTACACTGTGGTCACCCTCCTGCCACAGAGTTCCCTGTCTCTGAGCCATGAGGGAGATATAGCTCTGATCTCTCTTGGGCTTTCCCTCTGTCCTGTCCAGGGTGACAAGATTACCTCCCCAGACACCTGGGTCTCTCTGTTCTACCTACTGTCCCTAGCACCTTGGTGTGAAATGGTGGCTCATGTCCATTTCAGCTGTTGCCTTTTTCCTCCCTGGACAGAGAAAAAGCAACTGCATTCTAGGACACCCCAAGAGCCACCTTTGGCTTTCTGTGTAGGCCCTGGAATATTTCACATGGGGATGTTACATGTTGGAATGTTTCACATTGGAATGCAGCAGCTAGACACCTGCCTCAAACCGCTGGTTGGTAGAGGCCTTTGCCTACATTCTGTCTACTAAGTCACATCCAGCTCCAGAAGCCCCAGGTCCTCAGGGAATGAGAGCCTAGTTTAGCCTGGTAGTTCCAGAGATGGCTGGGATCTGCTGAGAGAATTAGTTGCGACACGACATCATGAGTGGGTGTATCACATGTCTTTACCACATGCTTAGCACTGTAAAGATGTGTTGCTAAGGCAACAATGTGCCCTATTAGCAGGAAGCACTTGGGGCAATACATGCATTGCAGCCTCACTCTTGACCTTAGACTCACATCTGCAGCAAGTGGAGCCTAAGTAGGTTCCTGCAGATGCACTTGGGTAGAGTGGCCTACCTGCAGTCTCTGCTCAGTCTTTCCGAGAGGATATAAGGGCCTGCTGTCAGGAGATCTCACACCTGTTTGCCATTTGTCCTGAGGCCTGGAGTGTCTCCTGTATACCATGCTTGCCTCCTAGGTTAGGCAGTTTGGAGAAATTTCTTCAGTATGCTCTGGGTCACTCACACACCCAAGCATCCAACGTGCTCACCCATGGTTCCCTGTGCTCTCCAGAACACTGGGGCAATAGGTAGCTCTGGTCAACATGACCAATGCATGGCTGTGGATAAGTCAGGCTAAGCAATTGGGATCATCTGTGTTTTATGACAACACCTCAGATAAAAAGCTGATTATGGAGGTGTGACCTCAGCAGGGGCTATTCTAGCCCTCATTGGTTCAATAAACTTGCACTTGAGTCTAATCTAGATCTGTAGACTAGCTGATGACAATCAAATGCTACTGTTCTGGTCTAGGCAATCACTGAGGACATAAGTGTATCACTTCTGCGAGTTCAGAGGCTGGGCAAATCTCCGGTTAGATGTCTGGGCCCCCTCTCTTCCAGATAGCTTGAGTTTAGGTGATTCATACAGGAAGTCACCCTTCAACCTAGCTTTATCCGGGGCAAAGTTTGTTATTTGGAATTTTTATAAAGAAAGTGAGTACTTGTCTCATGGGAGTTTGCCAGACCTTCCAAAGTCATATTTTCAGACTGATTACTACCCAGGACATGCTGGTAGAAGTCTGTGTCTATGGAAAAGAGCACATTTGATTTTGTTTTTCAGATATTTAAGTTTGCTTTGAAGATATTTCCCCATGAAATTCTGAAACTTTTTTTTGAAGGATAAACAGGAACAATTTGTAATCTCAAAAGTGTACATAAGATTTCACCTCTAATATAAATGAGAAGACCATTTTGATACTTAAATATATTGCAAATAACCACTTTCCATTTATACATGAAGTCCTGAGTGGACTTTGTTTTGGAATTTGAGATCATGTGGTTATGACTACCTCTGCTCTGAGCCATTAACAGGCCTATGGGGAGATTGGAAGATCATCTGTATGGTACAAATTTCAACTAGGATTCAAGGAAATATGATCTTTGGTATGGGTTTCATAGATAAGTACAATGTTCCCATATCTAAGGACCAATTTAAACATACTTACTTTGAATTCTTCCAAAGGAGGAAAAATGTGTACGAAATTAAGCAAGCAACAGCAACACCCCTACTTTGGGGAAGTGGGTATATTAGAAGACACTGTCAGCAGAAGCCCTTTGCCAGAACCTTCTACTCCACCTGCACAGCAGTGCGTGTGGTTAGCTCCCTGTGTATAGTCAATGGCCCTAGCATGCCCAGAAGTGGTCTTGGATGCTTTGTGGGCTTCTTGCAAACATCTCAGCACTTCAGACACTCAACAGGAGGAAAGTGGGGTGTACAGGTCCCCTGCTGGAAGCTCTGCCCTACATGGAATAGCAGGGCCATTTCCAGAGTTTCCAGAGATGCTCATGGAAAGCTTGTATACTGACCTCAGCTTTTCTCAGACCTCATTACACACCAGCTGCTCAGACACCATTCAGTTTTGAAACTATACTGCCTGACAATCTGCCATCAGAGAGGCTAGAGTCATTCCCTCTGGGCTTGGTAGCCCTGGTCTGGAGAAAAGGAACCAGAAAGACAAGAGACAAATCTTGAGTTCAAGAGAATTTGGACCACCCTTCATTTTATAAGTCTAGTGTATGGCTGCTATGTTGGTTGTTGTATTTACTGGACTGTCCTGAGGTTCTAGGGACAGTATGCCATGAGTTTTGCAGAGTGAGGGCATGGTCTGTGGCTGTATCATATTTGCCGCCCTTGCACTGGCTCACATAGAGCCTCCTGCTTGGGTTTCCTTGATACTGGATTCTCAGGCTTGGTTGGGCCTAAGGAGAGTTCATGAGGCAGCGGGTTGAGACAACTTTGAGCGGAAACCAAAAGGAGCAAGCAGATCATGGGCCCTGCCCAGAAGCAGCTTCCTGAGAAAAAGGAAGTTGCCATTTGGTAGCTTTGAGGTTTACAGTAATAGGGGAGAGGACATTTACCCTTTCCCTGGGGCTAGGCCAAGACAAGAGACAACTGAAGAAAATAATGTGGCTTACCATACATGGAGGTAGGTGGGCCTTGTCTGTCCCAAGAATTTTACCCTAGAAGTCCCAGAAGCAAGTCTCTTTTCTTATTTTAACATTTTAATAGATGATTCGTTGATAAATTTCTAACTTCAAAACTTCTAAGAAAGTATACTCTATTCCCACCTCCTTCAGCCCCAACCTGGCTTTTTCCCCCTTCTGTTTAGAGTTTAAGGCACTTACAATTCACTATGCATGTTGTGTTAAGGTACACATACTTTTCTGCATTTTGCTTTTAATCTTTATTTTTTTTCTTTCACTTTAATAATAGATCAGCTTTGTAAGGATAGTTTTAGATTTACAGAGAACTTGGGAAGATAGAGTGGTTATTCCACCATCCCACAACCAGCTTCTCTGTTGCTACATGTCCCATGAGCTTGACACCATTAGTGAGTGATGGGATTCATTATCGAGTACACATTCACTCACATGTCCTGTAACCTCTTTCTGCTTCTGTCTGTCAAGGACTCCACACAGGACCTCACTGGATCTCTCAGCCTCTTTGGCTTCTCTGCACTGGGGTACCTACTCAGAGTCAGTGAGTTGGTGATGATTATGCAAATGTGGGGGGGTATTCATAGGAGTTTGGTGTAACACCCTTCACAGTGATTTGTTTGATGTTTATCTCCTGGTTTGATTGAGTTTGGGACACACAGGTAAACCAAATACCCTTCTTCTCATATCAATGATATAGCCACATGACAAGCTGCATTTGACTCTGGTCCTACACCCTGGCTAAGGTGAATTTGCCAGGTCACATGCTGCAATGTTATTCTCTCTTTTTGTAGTGACTCTCCATAAAGAAGTTACTATATGTTTCAGGGTTCTTGTTTCTTTTAAGTTGATGTTATCTTGGAAATTTTTTCATATGCTACAAAGGCAGTGTTGAGTTCCTTTTCATACCTATTAGTATTCCATTGCATTTTTTACATAATTGGATGTATATTTAGTATGTAAAAACATTGGACACGTAGTTTCTTTGAACATTATTTAATGTTGATTTGTTGAGTTCTTAGGAACAGAGTTGCTGGGTCATAGCTTTGTATATTTGCAGTTTTACTGTGAAGCCTCTTGCTGGTCTGTGTACCATTTCACAGTCCCATGTCCACTAGGTGGTTCCAATCAAAGGCTGATATTTAAAACTGTCATCCTCTGAAGCACAGAATTTTCACAGCCCCTGGGCTTTGTGTAAGAGGATGCTCTTTGTTTCCTCCTCAAGTGTCCTCCTTCTATTGTCACCTGTGAGGGAATACTCTTGCTTGGGCTGCTATCTGAGATATCCCTAACCTTGCCAGGAAAATGGGCAGCCCTTGTTGGTGAGAAGTATATGGCCTCAGTTAGTGATGTCTATAGTACCTGCTTCTACCCATCCAGGTCTGCATACTGAGAAGGTAGAGACTTGAAACCCCCCAAGAATCATCATGCTTAGGAAGTGAAGTCCACAGATAGAACAGGAAGATGACTGGTTTGAAGTCCAGTTTGTGTATCACAGATACTTATTTGAATTCAAGATGCACTGCACAATTGTTCCTAACTTTCAGTAAAAGATGGCCATGTTGCTATGCTTCCCCTTGAACCTGATGCCAAAGGTATGCTACATGTATCTTGATCCATGTCTTGATCACCCTGCTGTGGTGATTTAGAAGACTCCTAAGATATGTGGCATACGTGTATCCCCACTTTGCGCTTCATGGGTGTGGTAAAGCAGCAAAGTGACTCGGACATGTCCTCTGGTGGGCTAGGTGTAGTGAGCATGAGGGATACCTATAGACAGCCTCTAGTCTAAAGCGTTGTGGTCTTCTGTTAGAGGTTGCAGCACAGCCAGAAAGGATTGAGGGTTGAGCCCTACAAATGGTGAAACTGAACTTGAAAGCATATATGGTGTCTTCCTGGCTTAATCTAGTATAATAAATTACATTTTGGAGAGTGTAAAGCTAAAACAGGAATGGCTAAGACACAAAAGACTAGAGAAAAGTGATCTGTAATAGGAAAAGAGAACATGAGAATTATTTTCAAAGCTGTGCACCACCCCCACCCTGTCCTGCAAAGGAAGTATGGAGTTTTATTCAGGGAGCCTGTATATAATTAGATAGAAAAACAGTGTGAGGGTCAGCACATTCCTGAGTGTGCTCAGTTTAAGTAGGAAAAGTGCTCAAGTTCAAGTAGGAAAGATGACACATTTTTTAGTGCATTTCATATAAATTATGGAACACATGTTCGAAGGAATTGAATATTTGAAAGGAACACTCTGAGCATGCTCAATTTTCTGAAAAACGCTGTAGCTGAAGCAAAAGGAAGGGGCACTTTGAAGGTGGATTAACAGGCATTTCTCCCTAAAGGGTTCACCTTAGTTAATGGGTAAAACCTTAACATCTATAGGTCATTCGCCTAATCTGTATACCTAGGAGCTGTGTGGCACCAAATTTATGGCTACAACTGTCCCATTTCAATCTCAATGTGGCTATATAGAGGGCCTTACACACCTCTTCAGTGGAAGTTAATGTCTAAAAACTCCCTATCTTGGAACTCTGTCCTTTTCCTGTCAAAACAACAATGTTCCTAGACGCTTTACAGTCTCATTGCCACATGCACAGAATATGAAGATCAGTACACCAATGTAAGTAAGCTATGCAGTTATCTGCTATTATAAAACAGCATGTTTGTGCTCAGTTTTATCTCATCAGGGAGTTACATGTTATTCATATTCAAAATACCACGTGTGTGAACAATCAATGGTAAATTCCTTCAAAGGGAAAATCATGGGGCCTTCAGAGCCTGAAAGTTTCTATTGATGGGCTACAATTGGCCATGAAGACAGGGTGGGTGTCTTTGAGCAGGGCAGGGCAGGGTCACTGAGCTGCACTGGCCAAGTTGGGTTCTCTGGGGCCAGCAGCTACTGCCTCTCTTCACTTCCTTTTCTGTTATTTGCATGACTCAAATGTCAGGGAATTAAAAGAGGAATCAGAGGGTAGAAACAGTTAAACATGAACGGGATGCACTTTTCCTGGTGAATGATGCTTTGTTGGATGACTTATTCCCTAGGAATGCCTGAGTCAGATTCAGACAAATGGAAGAAATTAGTCTGGGATATTAGGAGACCCTAGATGCCTTGTCGCTATGGGTGCACATGGAGCTTATTCTGCAACCACTTTCTCCTCCTGTGTTGATGGGTTTCAGAGACTTTATTGGATGAACTCATCAGAGTCTCGGGTTTTCCTAGGCTGAGTCTACTGAAACAGTTTGTCCAGTTCTTCTGACTCCGAATAATCAAAGGCCCTTAAATTATACAATATAAACACAAAGAAATGAATCTTGGGAAAATCAGAAGAGTCATGGGAGAGGATGCCTTGCTGTCTGAATCTCTAGAAGACAGGGCAGGCCGGCTAAAATCTTGATCTTAAATTGAGGCTGTGTAGAAAGTATGTGATAAAAATGGAGGCTGTTTCTATGTGTCAGGTTATAATGTCTGTCACAAAATCTAACCTCCAGCCATGCGGCCACCACCTGTGGCAGTCCCCCCACCCTCCACTTCCATTTCCTGTGGATTCCATAGATAGTCCCTTTCTAGCCTCCCTCCTCCCAGTCCTTGCTTTGTCCCAGCCCCTAACCCAAGCAGATACCTCCTGCTTGGACAACAAAGGGGCTATCAGCAGATCCACACCTCTCCTGCTCCTCCAGATCGTATCCCTACTTCTGTAGCAGAAAACCAGCTGCAGTCTCCTTTTCCTCTCTGATCCCAACCCCAGTGGATCACAAAGATCTTCTCCAACTTTCCTCCCCACAACTCATCCCAGTATCCCAGGCTCCAACTCCACTAGGCTCTCCCTGCTAGCTAGCAGTCCATTCCTGCCAGGGAACCAAGTAGGCTGTAGATCTTCCCCTCTCTTTCTGTTCCTCTAGATCCACAGCTCTATAGCAGACCCTCTGGGTTGACCTCTCTTCACTGTCTCCCCCATTCCAAGAGGACAAAACAAGCAGATCCTGGCTGAACACTCTGCTCTCTTCCTGTGACCCCCTTCAGACTCCTAGCCTATCCCGGTTCCTAAATGTCAGCTCTCAGTACCCCAAAACACATGTTACATGGAACTCCCAGTGGCTACAACTATCAGGGCCAAAAAAATTTCCTATCAGGCAATACACAGGCCCTATGCTCTCTGAAAATCCAGAGAGGAAACAAATGAAATATCAAATCACCCACCCAACAAGACAAATCAGAAATTAGCACCTAGACCTATAACCATCCCAATCCAGATGCCTAAGACACCAGTCTAAAAAAAAACACAAGAACTAAAAAAATAAATAGAGGTCAGGAAATGAGGTGCTTTCTTTAAAGAAACATGGAATTTATAAAGACTAGGGTTCAAAAAATATAAATCTAGGTATAGAGGCAAAAATTTACAAAGAAAATGCACACTTTGTACATAAGGAACTACTTTAATAAACAGCCTTTCCCTGTTAATTTGTGATTAAACCAAATTGCCAGCTTAAGCTTTTCTGTGCAGAATTTCAAATGCCAATACATTATATTATGATTTCTTTTGTATTTTCACAAAGAAAATGCAAAATGAATTCATTACACTGGAGTAAGTAGAAAAAAAAAACAGCAATATAGCCTTAAGTACCTACAAACAAACAAACAAGCAAACTGGAGAGCTCTCATACTAACAACTAAAAGCACACTTGAAAGCTCTGGAACAAAAAGAAGAAATCACACTCAAAAGGCAAGAAAACAAACTCAGGGCTATTATCAATAAAATAGAAACAAGGAGAACAATACACTGAATCAGAGTTTGTTGTTTGAGAAAAATCAAAATATCAAAAAACTCTTATTAAAATTCACTAAAAATGAAGAGAAAATATCTAAATTAAGAAAATTAGAAATGGAAAGGAGGACATAACAATAGACACCAAAGAAATTCAGAAAAAAAACCCAATCATATTAGGGTGTACTTTAAAACCTGTACTCCACAGAATTGGAAAATCTAAAAGAAACAGATAATTTTCTTGATAGGTACCATTTACCAAAGTTAAATCAAAATCAAAATCAGATAAACAATTTAAATAGACTTATAACCCCTAGTGAAATAGAATCAGTTATTAAAAGTCTTTTCCATCCCCTGCCCACAAAAAAAGCCCAGGGGCTAGATGGTTTTAGCACAGAATTCCACCAGACTTTCAAAGAAGAATTAATGCCAATACTCCTCAAAACATTACACAAAACAGAAACAGAAAGAAGATTGCCCAACTCATTTTATGAGGCCACAGTTACACTGATACCCAAACCACATAAATACCCAATAAAGAAAGATAATTACAGACTAATTTTCCTTATGAACATACAAGCAAAAATACTCAATAAAATTCTTGCAACTGGATCCAAGAACACATTAAGAAGATCAAGTAGGTTTCATTCCAGAGATGCAGGGATGGTTCAATGTATGAAAAACAATAAATGTAATCTACCATGTAAACAACATGAAAGAAGAAAACCCACATTAGATGTAGAAAAGGTCCTTGATAAAATCCAACACCCCTTCATAATAAAAGTCCTGGAGATATTAGGGACACAGGGGATATGCCTAACTATAATAAAGGCAGTTTACAGCAATCCCATAGCAACATCAAATTACTCGAGAGAAACCCAAAGCAATTCCACTAAAATCAGGAACAAGACAAGGTTGCCTATTCTCTCCATACCTATTCAATATAGTACTTGAAGTCTTAGCTAGAGCAATAAGACAATTGAAGGAGATCAGGGTTATACTAATTGGAAAGGAAGTAGTTAAAGGATCTTTATTTGTAGGTTATATGATAGTACAGATAAATGACCCTACAAGTTCTACTGGGGAATTCCTACAGCTGGTAAACACTTTCAGCAAAAAGCTGGATAATCAGTAACCCTCCTAGATACAAATGACAAATGTACCAAGAAAGAAATCAGGGAAACAGCGCTTTTCACAATAGTTTAAAATATTGGGATAACTCTAACCAAGTAAGTGAAAGACTTGCATGATAACAACTTTAAGTCTTTGAAGAAAGAAACTGAAGATATATGAAGATGGAAGATCTTCCATGCTCATGGATCTGGAGGGTTAACATAGTAAAAATGGCCATCCAATCAAAAGCAATCTACAGATTCAAGGCAATCCCCATCAAAATTTCAACACAATTTTTACAGACCTTGAAAGGATGAATGTCAACTTTATATGGAAAAATTGCAAAACTCAGAATAGTTAAAATATCCTGAATAATAAAAAAAAGTGCTGGATGTCTCACCATCCACTATTTCAAGTTGTACTGCAAAGGTATAGTAATGAAAACCACATAGTACTGATATAAAACCAGACACATTGATTAGTGTAGTATAATTGAAGACTCAGACATAAATCAACATATCTATAGACACCTGATTTTTGATAAAGAAGTCAGAAAAGACAGCATTGGAAAAAAAGACAGCATCTGCAATAAATGTTGCTGGTCCAATTGAATGTCTGCATGTAGAAGAAAGTAAGCAGATCCATAGTTATGACCCTGTACAAACTCAATTCCAAATGGTTCAGAGTCTTGAACACAAATCAGATACTGAACCTGATAGACTAGAAATTGGGGAATTGCCTTGAACTCACTGGCATAGGAAAAGACTTCCTAAACAGAACACCATTAGTGCAGGCACTAAGATCAACAATTAATAAATGGGACCTTATGAAACTGAAAAGCTTCTGTAAAGCAAGGGGCACCATCATTTGGGCAAAACAGCAGCCTACAGAATGAGAAGAAGATCTGCTAGAGAACTATTATCCAAAAGAACTCCAGATATCAAAACACCAAATAATTTTAAGTCTATAGAACATTGATTGGGACAAATGCAGAAAAATCATACCTAGGAACACCATAGCAAAACTGAAGAAAACAAAATATTAAGAGAAGCACTTTAAAAGAACCAGGGACAATGACAAACTATATACACAGAAAAGCAGCAATAAGATGAATTCTAACTTCTCAGAAACAGTGGAAGACAGAATGCTAACATTCTAAATAAAGAAAAAGTAGTAATCGCATGGGTCGTGGAGATGGCACAATTGGTAAAGCACCTTCCACATAAGCATGAGTACTTGTGCTGGATCCATGGCACCATATAAAAGCTGACACAATGATGTGTATCTGTATCCTCAGTGCTAGGGGCCAGGGTGGAGATTAATGGATCTCTAGTGCTCATTGGCCAGCCAGCCTGGCCAAATTAATGCATACTAGGTTCAGTGAAAACTTCTATGTCAAAAATAATGTAGAGTGCCAGGCATTAGTGTCGCATGCCTTTAATCCCAGCACTCGGAAGGCAGAGGCAGGTGGATCTCTGTGGACTCGAGGTCAGCCTTGTCTACAGAGCAAGTTCCAGGACAGCCTCCAAAGCAATACAGAGGGAATCTGGAGAGGTGGCTCAGAGGTTAAGAGCACTCACTTACTGCTCTTCTAGAGGTCCTGAGTTCAATCCCCAGCAACCATATGGTGGCTCACAGCCATTTGTAATGAAATCTGATGCCCTCTTCTGGCCTGTACAAAATAAATAGGTCTTTAAAAAAACAAAAAAGAAAGAATACCCAAAGCAATACAGAGAAACTCTGCCTCGAAAAACCAAATGACAACAACAACAACAATAATAATAATAACAATAATAATGGAGAACAATTAAGAAAGACATCTGATGTTCCCCTATAACTATCTGTCAACCCAATATTCTGTATTCAGAGAAAATGTGCTTCAACATTGAAGACAATTTAAAAAATATGTATCCTATCTGTTGGATCACTGAGCTTTTAGCTGCCTCTCTGTGTCTCCCAGAAATCAGGCCACACTCCTTAAAATTCTCTCCAGAGGGCTGATAAGCCTGCTGTGGCCTTGTGGCTCCCACAGAGTTCTTTCTCTCTAACTCCCTTTCCACTCTAACTCCCCTTTCCTATTGCCCTGACCCAGATAGCCTTGAGTTATAATTCTACTTTTATCAGTACCTATGACTTCCCTCACATTGTCTAGTCACATGGTATAGAACTTAATCCCCCTCATAGATCTTTAAGAGCCAGATACTCCCTTTGTCCTGTCTGTATCTCCCTTCTGGATATCATTGTTCTATATATATAGCACAATGCTATAACTCTCCAAATCCATGAGGACTGAAAGGAACTGAGATGGCTTCTTCAGGACACATGCCATTTTATACCTAATGCTCTCCTACTTCAGGGCCTCAGCATGACTGCCTATAACCATGAGCCTATGACTCTCCTAATAAAGCCCTCCAGAAGAGTAGATTTTTTTTCTCAACATTCTTCTATAAACCTGTTTTCTTTTATAACACTACCAGTGGGTAAATGGTTGAAAAAACAGTCTATAGGTAATGGGTAATGTAAGTAACACATTGGTTTAAAAACATGAATTAAAACCATGTTATTTGACAGAGATAGCATGAGAAATCGAGAGAGGGGGAGGGAGGGACAGAAGAGGGGAGGGAGAGAGGGAGGAAGAGAGAGAGAGAGAGAGAACTTTACCAATATATTTGTCTCCATTTGTATCTACAATAGTGTGTCAAGGGGGCAGAGGGTAAGTCTTTTCTAAATGTAGACCACAGTTGGCTACATTGTCTGCTGTGAATCTAAAAAACACCAAGTGGCTACAAGTAGGTCTGCATTCCATTGTTCCCATGCACCAGAAATTCTTAAAAATGACTCTACTTGATTTGTAGGTAAGCCATGGTTTACACCATTGTGTTAACTAAGGCAGGGATGAAGTGAAACAGAGGAAAGGAACAGGATCCAAAATCAACAGAAAAAAAGACAAAAAGACTGTACCAGAGAATCCTCATCAATGTCACACAGTGATGTGAGCACATAGTAAAGGAAATTTACGGAGAGGACTTTAAAGGAAAAGATCTTCCTGATCTCATGTTGACTTCATGAGTCCTGGTCTTCCTCTCTAGCCCTGGAGTGTTCCCCACCTCTACCCTGAGGTGAGAAACTACTGCAGGCCCAGAGCTATTCTGACTAGGACTTGGCTCTTCTGCTCCTTGCACTGAGCAGTTAAAATCCTTGGCTTGGTCAAGAATTTTCTGGAATATGATGTTTTGCTTCTCCTTATCTGTGATATTGGTAGGTTCCTCATTCTGAAGAGATTTCCCATATGTCTAACATAGCTCCCCAACAGGGCACTTTTCATTGGTTAGCAGAGCGTTTGTGAGATTTTCCCAGCTGGTGGGCTCTTGATCTGTGTGGGCCTCATGTAATAGTGTTCCTGAGTTAGAGTTGATGTGTTGGTTAGTTGTGTTGTACTTTTGTTTGTTGATGTTTGTTTTGTTTTTGTCAGTTTAATACAACGTAAAGCCTTTTGGGCAGAGGGAGCTTCAACTGAGAACATGCCTCCATTAGACTGGTCTGTGGGCAAGTCTATGGGGCATTTTCCCAATTAACAGTTGATGTGGTAGGGCCCCACACGTTGTGGATGGTGCCACCCTTGGATAGGTGGTCCTCCTTGTTGTATAAAAAACAAACTTGGAGAGCCATGGAGAGCAAGCCAAGGTTCCTCCATAGTTTCTGCTTCAGTTCCTGCCTCCAGGTTCCTGTGTAGAGCTCCTGTCCTTACTTCCTCCTATGACAGACTGTAACCAGTAAAGTGAAATAAATTCTTTGCTCCACAAGTCTCTTTTTGTTATGGTGTTTATTATAACAATTACAACAATAGAAGGTAAGCTAAGACAGTTGTGTTCTAAGGATAGTGTCTTTCCACCCTTAGCAGCCAGATCCTCAAAGAATGGACCAGCAAAATGCAATTTAAAAGCTTTACAGATAGGTACCTGGGTTTGAATTTGGCTATAGTTTGAAAATTCCAGCATTGGGTGTCTGTTAAGGACCAACAAACTACAGACACAATATATTTGGTTCTGTCAGGACAAGACTGCTGCAGCACTCTTGGAAGCACTGGTAACATCCAAGGAAGATTGCCTTTGCTTTTGATATCTCTGTTGTTCCTGGTATCTGGCTATCTCTTTCTACCTCTACTTTTCATTGCCTTTTGCATTGACTCTTATCTATATAACTGGTGCTATGTGTGTACTGTATATATTTAGAAAGGTTTTTAACCTGTGCTTTTAGTTTTTTTTTTTTTAAAGAAAGTTTAATTCTACCCCAAGCCTCTCATATGACACTCAGGATCATAATGCCCTCACTATGTGTGCCATTACTTGCTTGGTTGGCATCATAAGTGGTGAATTGGTGCCCTGGGAAACCCAGGGTTCTCAAGGACATTACTGTTGTCCTGGCTGTCTGTAGCTTCACTTTGTGGCATAGCAGCTCCAGAATATTTGGTATCTGTTTGCCAAGGTCCTGCGGGTAGTCGACTACTCCTGACCCCGGGTGGCTCCATGGCTCCTTGGACCTCACAGCTCTGTGGGTTCTGCAGAGCTGGGTGTGTCAAACTGAGGAGGCAGGAGTGTCCACACCCTGTTGTGTTTTGGATTTCAGTTTTTTTCCCCTCCTCAGAGGGGGGCTGGAAATCTCAGCTGGTGACTGGTTTCTGATTTGCCTGTCAGCAAACAGTGTGTGGGGCTCTGTCTGCCCACGCCCTATGTCTGTGAGTGCTGTGGAGGCCATATGAGTCATGCCTGCATTTTTACAGGGTGGCCTGGTAACCCTTGATCGGCCACCATGAAAACATGGACCTCAGATGCACAAGGTAGCAGGAGGAAGCCATGGCTGATGGCTGGTGCTGTTGTGAACACTAGCCTTTTGTCAATTTGGGGACTGCCATGTCCAGCACCTTGTGAGTCTGCCTCTAGTATTTATGGTCTCCATATTATACACAGAAAATCTGGGCATTATCTACTTATAGCCATAGAGAAACCATTTTCTTTCTGCAGTACAGCAGGTAAGTTTAAGAGGAGGTTGTGGATTGCCATGATCTTATGACATTCATCCTTTGTTCTACCAGCTAGATTCCCAGCATTGGGATAATTACTTTTAAACACTGCCTTGTGTCAGTGTAGCTAAGCTCTGCTACAGAGTGAATGGAGGACTATGAACTATTTCTTTGCAGAGCCAGGAGAGGTTGGATATAGTGAAAAAGTTCTTGTTCTACCTTTTTGGCTTCTAGGTGTCAAACTTTCATGGAGCATGACTGGGTCCTGGGAGAGGACATGTGAGTGGAGACAAAATGCTCCTTACTCTGGCCAGCTCAGGTGAAAAGTCTATCTGGGGCTTCCAAGATCAATTACCATGTGGATAGTTTACTCAATGTTCCAGAAATAATGAAGACATGGAGTTACAGAAGGATACAAAGGTAAGTGAGCATATTTCCTGCATGTGTGTAGGCTTGAAGAGGGCATTGGATGCCCTGTAGCTGGAGTTATGAATGGTTGAGAGCTGCTGTGTGGGTATGTGCTCTTAATCACTGAGCTATCTTTTCAGTCCCCTAGGTTTAACTTTAAAAGAAACTACCAATCTTTTTCTCCACATATTTGTTCCAATTTGTATTTCCATTGGCAATGTATGAGGGTTTCAAGTTTTCTAAATCTTTGCTAGCATTTTCTATTGTGTCATTTATGTTGTGCTCACTTTAGTGCATATGAGATGGAACCTCGTGATGTTTTGTAGTTGACAGCCCTGTAACCATTGGATGCTGAGCATCTTTCTCTGGGCTATCCACAGGTCTAGTCAGACCTGCAGCCCATTTACAAAACTGGGATATTTTTACATCATGTAAAGTTTTCAGAATTCTTTATATATTCTAAGTAAAAATCCATATATCTTTTCATTTTTTCCCTACTGGTGACTTTGAAGTGAAAGAGTTTTTAGTTTTGATGAAGTCAATTTTGTCAATTTGTTGTTTTAAGGGTGGTGATTTATATTATGTTATATTATTATAAAATACTTACCTTTGTGACACAGGGTAAAAAAGATTTTTCTTCTAGTTTTGTGATTTTTCTTGATTTGTATTTAATGTTCATACCATATGAGAATATATTTGATTCAAAAATATAGATCTTGTGATCTTGCTGAGATAGCTAATTCATTTCAGGAGCAATTTTGGTATATTCCTTAGAATTTTGTTTGTGAAGATAATTTACATAATTTAATTTACTTCTTTTATTTCTTTACTTAATTTACTTCTTTTCCAACAGAAAGCTTTACGGGTCTTGTCATATTGTATTGGCTAGACTCTCTAGTACAAAGCTTAATAGAAGTGTGAGTATTGCTTTAGGTCTAGTCTTAGAAGCAAAGTTTTCCATCCATATTTAATCCTTAAGTGTTTGTAAGATATAGGGTTTATATAGACATCCTTTTCAAACTGACAAAATTCACCTTCTGCTTCTGCTTTATAGAGATGTTTTTATCATGACAGACTACTGAATATTTTTTTTAATCTATGAGTCTAGATGATTGTGTATGTTTTAGTTTTTTTAACTTTATAAGTGATATGTTCCATTAATTAAGTGTTGAGTGTTAAACCAACATTTGGATGCTAAGATATAAATCTTCCTTGGACTATTTTTTATGAGTTATTGGGTTCAGTTTTATTTTTATTGCACTGTTTTCAATTGTTAATTGTGTGTGTGTATGTGTGTGTGTGTGTGTGTGTGTGTGTGTGTGTGTAGGTCAGAGGAACTTGCAGGAATTGATTCTTCCCTTCCATTATATGGCTCCTGGGTCTGGAACTCAGGTTGTCACAGTAGCAATAAACCTTTACCTGCTGAGGAATCTTGCTGACACTTTGTGATATAACTATATTCATAAGAGATAGTGAGTCTTCTTCTACTTCGGGAAAACACCAAATGGCGGATGACACCAGTTTAGCGGGAGGGCCCAGAGGACCCAGGGGCCCAGGATTAGGAGGCTTCGGCAGTGGTCTCAGGGGCCATGGTTGTGGTCGAGGCCATGGCCATGGTCGAGGCCGTGGGGCTCGTGGATGTAAAGCCGAAGACAAGGAGTGGGTCCCTGTCAACAAGCTGGGCCGCCTGGTTAAGGACATTAAGATCAAGTCCCTGGAGGAGATCTACCTTTTCTCTCTGCCCATTAAGGAATCCGAGATTATTGACTTTTTCTTGGGGGCATCTCTTAAGGATGAGGTTCTAAAGATCATGCCAGTACAAAAACAGACAAGGGCTGGTCAGCGGACCAGGTTCAAGGCTTTTGTCACAAACAGTCATGTTGGTCTTGGTGTTAAGTGCTCCAAGGAGGTATCCACAGCTATCTGAGGGGCCATCATCTTGGCCAAGCTTCCCATTGTCCCTGTGAGGAGAGGCTACTGGGGGAACAAGATTGGCAAGCCCCACACTGTTCCAT
Organism: Phodopus roborovskii; assembly: GCF_943737965.1. Classification (NCBI taxonomy): domain Eukaryota; kingdom Metazoa; phylum Chordata; class Mammalia; order Rodentia; family Cricetidae; genus Phodopus; species Phodopus roborovskii. Next base: position 35,129,031 of record NW_026125052.1, read on the forward strand.
GCAAAGTGACAGGCCGCTGTGGCTCTGTGTTGGTGCATCTCATCCCTGCCTCCAGAGGCACTGGCATCGTCTCTGCTCCTGTGCCCAAGAAGCTACTGATGATGGCCGGTATTGATGACTGCTACACATCAGCCAGGGGCTGCACTGCCACCATGGGCAACTTTGCCAAGGCCACCTTTGATGCCATCTCTAAGACCTACAGGTACCTGACCCCTGACCTCTGGAAAGAGACTGTGTTCACCAAGACTCCTTATCAGGAATTCACTGACCATCTTGTGAAAGCCCATACCAGAGTCTCTGTTCAGAGGACCCAGGCTCCAGCTGTTGCCACCACATAAGGGGTTTTATACAAGAAAAATAAAGTGAATTAAGTCTGTTAAAAAAAAAGAGAGATAGTGGACTTTGGTTTTTCTTTCTGTTGGTAAGTTCGTCTATTTTCTTGACTAGTTTGTGAAGGATTCTTTCAGTATTTGTTGGAATATAACCAATGAAGCCATCTCTGTTTTCTTTACAGAATAGGTTTAATTATCGATCCTGTTCTTTACTTAAGTGTACTTTGTTTATATTTATTCTTGAGTCCATTTTGGTAATTTGTAATTTTCTGGGAATTTGTTTATTTCATTTAAGCTATGTAGTTTATTGACATAAACATTCCATTGTATTTTACAATCCTTTAAATCTCTGTAAGGTCAGAGATTAATGATGGGGTAGCCACAGTGGAAGCCCCAGTCAAACCTGAAAAGAATGATTTGCCAATGAGGACCACCCAGACTGATCTTAAAGTTTATGATTTTTCGTTTTGTCTGCCTCTTCAAGGGTCACAGGAAAGTATTATTTGAGCCAAACATAATCTTGTGCACATACTCTGGTGCAAAATAGTTCCACCTGTGTTTGTTGGATGGCTGGAACCATGATGCTTTGGATTTTTGGCTCCTTCTTAACATTATTTCTAACTAAACTGATAAGGCATGAATGGAAGAGCAAGGATTCCTAGATGTGGGAGAAGCTAATGGCCTGTTGGAAGTATTGCTTGTAGAGCTCATCTATTTGCCTTTACAAGGGTAAAAATGTTTTGACACAAGTATCTTGGATATATGTCTTACCTAATGGGTTAGATGGTCCAGGTGCTGAGTTTTCCATATGATTCAAGTTTTGAGAGTCTGTGTAGATGTGAGGGAGTCCTACTGGCTTTGTGAAAGTACCTCCAGAGTTTTACTAGAGAACAGTAAACCTAAGGGAACCTCTGAGATTACACACATCACCAGGTATGTCTAGCCCTGTCCTTGGAGCCCATGTTATGTGGGAACTTTTTGCTCTATTGCAGGGTGAGGTCAATTGAGACAGTGGAAAGTCTTATTTCCTAAGCCCCTTATCAGTCCCCACGACAGCTGTAGGTCCTCTCCTGTTCTCTACTGCTGAGTATAATTTCTCCATGGTCACATGAGAGATAACCGAGCTTTAAGGGGCTTGTTTTCATACATACCCTCCTATGGCCACTTGTTAGTATGCTGCTCATGTTTCCTCTTTTAAAACTTCTTTCCCTTTGTAGATGGCTAAGATCCTAAGACTCAGGAATTCAGGCAGAGGTTCCAGGGTCATCTCATGCTCCTAATCTAGCTGTGTTTAGATCCAGGAATGAGTATGATAGCACCTGGTCTCTAGTGGCCAATCATTTTCTTATCACAGAGTAGAAGGAATCCCCTTGGTACAGATTGGCCCCTCAGCAGACAACAGTGGAGCTTAAGTTCATAAGGGTTTGGATTCAGCATCATTTTTTCCTATGTTTTTCTTGGAATTCACTTTTCTGTCTTCTGTCAAACTCCAAGTCTGTTTAGAGTGCCTCACCCTTAAGATTATGGTTATATCTTCAGCAAGGCTGAGGCAGCTGAGCTGCTGATCATCAGTAAAGTTACACTGGACAGAACAGCCTAAGGGAGATGTCTTTTAAATTACAAAATAGAAATACCTGGGACTTTGCTTCTTTAGGAAGTTAGTTTTTTTTTCTTTTCTTTTCTTTTTTTTTTTTTTTTTTTTTTTTGGAAATATATATAATCATTCAGAGAGTGGGTCTGTCTTTCCCTACCAGCCTAACCTCAGTGGTTTCTGTGCCCCTCATATGCATATTTCTTCCAGAACTTTTATTTTTATGATAGAATTGAGTCTCTAAGTTATCTTGTTTCTTCCTAAAGGATACTGTCCTAAAAATTCCGATTCTTTTCTTTGTATGATGTTCCACAGAGCATTAATCCCTTGATATCCACATGGTTTTCTCCAGAACACATAAACGTGAGGACTCTTTGGGTTCAGGAAATCATAATGTGTCATTGACCTCCACACAATCAAGTCAAACATCTAGATTGTCAGTAAGACCCACCCAGACTCAAGTGGAAGAGGATGAGGAAAACACTACACGAAAAGTCTAGATGCAGTAGTTTTTCTAGATATTGAAAGTTGTTTTTAAAGATACAAACTTTCTGTATATAAAAGCTGGATGTGTGCTACTATGAGGCCTAAAACACATAACTCTACTGAGTCTCAAGGTCATTGACCTTGCCTGAGGCTGGGATAATATATTTACATTCAGATGGGGGACCTCCGACATTCCTCAAATAGTTAGGAACTGGGCAGAGATCAGAATAAATTTGAACTTCTCCACACAGCTAGGGACTCTGTGGGCTCTACATGAATGGCTGGTTTAGATGAGGCTTGCCTGGGAAAGTAACAGTGGCAGAACAAATTGGTGGTGGAGACAGAGCCTGAGTAACCCCAGGGACAACAAGTCTTTTCTTGGTATATGAGAGGCTGGGTCCTGGCAGGTTGAAGGGAGGTTCTGCAAAGCTGCCCTACAGTTTCTCCTGAGGCTGTCAGTACTCTCCCTGTTTGTGCAAGGGTATATGGAGACCACATGCTTGGGATTCTGTTACTCAGAGGCCACAGGTCCTGGGGAGAGTAGAAAGGGTGTGGCCATGTCTTGGGGCAGACCAGGGCATCACCAGGGCCTGACATCACGAAGAACATGATATCCTGTCCAACTTAAGACTGAAGCCAGCTAAGGAGAAGATGCTTACTGACCTACCTTTGACTTTTCCACCAGCCTACGGGCTATGCATAATCCCTATTCCCTGAGCCCACCTCAGCATCAACATGTTTCACTGAAAAGAGTTTTCTTTATATACATACATACATACATACATACATACATACATACATATATATATATATATGGGTTTTTTTTCTTATTTTACTCCAAATGACTTGACAGATTTTGATGCTCCCTCCTGGAAGGCATCATCCTCCCTGTGGAGTGGGGGGGTAGGATGAGAGGGGGGAGTTGGGGGGCATGAAAAGGTTTTCCTTTGTGACTTTACAAGAGACTCAAATCTGAGAACTTTTCCAACTGTGCTGTCTTCTGACTTAATTACTTTCCCAGCATGCCATCAGGGGCTCACTGTATGCCCCAGCCCCACCTTGTGTTCAGGCCCCCATTTTTTATATAACGAAGGCTTACTGTTTCCATGTAAAAATCATTTGTGCATAGATTTCTTGTTGTACACTGCTGATCAGTTTGAAAAATTATTATTATTAACTATCTCACTTGAAAAGCATGTGCAAGAGCAGCTGGCACCTGGTGTGGCTCCCACTGCTATGGGGATAATAGCATTGTTCTATGTCTCCTATGGCTTAGGGGAGAACACAGCCAGCTTTGCCTGTGTGACAGGTGCTGCACCTGGGAGGGCCAAGTCACACCGAGTGCCCTTGTTCACGCTGTTTCATTCCTTAGACTTCTAGGAACCCAGGACTTCTGGGTGACAGGTCCTGCTGTGTGGATGCCTCATTCCAGGACTCTGACTTGGCTGGGTTTTGAGGCTATGGGAGTTACTGCCCATGGAGCCCGAGGAGATCCTGCAGCCAAGAGGAGTGAGTGACCTAATCATCAAATGGCCAGGTCAGTCAAGGGAATTCAGAATCACATTCTATTCACACAAGTGAGAGGTCAGGTTCAAGACAGAGTCCATTGGATGTGAAGAAAAGCCAACCTTGAATCCCACCTGTATCGTGGACCCCTTCCCTTAGGAGAGGCCTTCATTCCATGTGTCCTGAAGATACTCTCCATGCTACTCCAAGGGCCCAGTCATACTCAGCAGTTATGACTCTAGTAGTTTCCTGGTCAAAGTGGGGACTGAGATGGGAAAGATCCCAATTGTAGAGGTTCCGTATACTGACAATATCCTAGTCATCTGCTAGGATCTTTGTGCCCAATCCAAGGTTGTTTTCAGAGAATTTCCAAAAACTCTATTTTTTCCTGACTCCTATCAGGGTTCCTGGGTATGGACATGGAACACTGTTAAAAATCCCACTCCCCCTTCTGTTTCCAAAGTGGATTCCCAATTCACCTCTGTAGTGGTCCCTGGGTCTTGATATTTCCCTCTGTTAATCCTTCAGCTCTTTAATAAGAAGCACCCCCCTCCGTAGGAAACATTTGGCACCAGGGTCTGTTCTTTGCACTGGGAGGGTAGATTTATTAGAGCACTGGACAGAAACTTTATAGAGAAGCATGGTCCCTACCAAGCATGAGTATCAGTAATGCCAAGTTTTAACCAAGTTAGTGATAAATCACCAGGCTTAGAACTTGACCAGGTGCCTATGGTCAGTTCTTGGGACCACCTGTCTAGATTCTGGATGGTCACATGATTCTCAAAGAGAGTAGGAGAAAACCAGGCTTTCTCCTTGGTCACTATGTACCTCAGATTCAGATAAGACAGATCTTCCTATTAAATACGAAAATTATCATCTCTGAGATCACTGATACATGTTTTAATGATAAAGGATGTTAGATATCACTAGGGAGCCCTGAAATGCAAATCTGTGTTGGGGTTTGTAGCCTTCTCCCCGGTTCTGTCCATGCATCGTAGCCTGTTTGATCACCAGACTTCTTTCTGGAATCACAGGTTTACAATGTCTATTTGTCTAGATTGCTGCAAGTACCACCAATGAAAATGCTGAGAGCAAAAACACAGGCAACACAACCTTAGTCCTGCAAGATAGCAAAGCAAAAGGAAGATAGATTTAAATCATATTTTCAACTAACTTTCTCTGGTCAGAAGAATGGGATTTTATATATTCTTAGATAATTGTCACATATGCAGAAAATTAATATACCTGATGTAAGTGTAGAGCCTAAAGGGTCACAGACTAATTGTCCTTCACTGCTCTGCATTGATCATGTGTCCTGAATCCAGTGCCACTAACTACCTCCCATTGGAGTTTTCTTTGAGTTTCCTGACTGTGAGATTTGTCACCTCGGTAAGACTGATGTCTTTTTCCTCCCTTCTTCCATTCCTTGTACTTACTCCACGTGATCCTTTACCAGCTGTGTGAGTTGATAGTCTCCCAGCTCATAACTTGTCTTCTCATTTTCTTTTGGCTTTAATGTTTAACTTCCAGAAGGGAGCTTGCCAGCTTTTTCTTTCATGATGCCTATCTTTTGTATGTTAACAAATCTTTACAAGCTTTGAGCATACAGGAATACTCTCCTATGAGTCTTACTCTAAAGATTTGTCCTCTGCAGGCAAGTGCTCATTCATCTAGATGTAATCGTGTCTTTACTGAGGCTGGATCCAGATTCACTTTTACTTATGTTCATAATCAGATACAGGTATCTCTTAAGGTTCTGCACCTTAGCTCTGCTGTGTGCCAGATTCCCTCTGTGCACAGGACCACTTCTGGCTCTTTTCTGTTCTATCAGTCTGTCCATCCTGCACCAACACACCCCATCCTGACTTTTCATGGGTTGTTTTTTATATTCCTGGGGGGCAAGTCCTCATTCTCCATGTACACACTCAAGTATTTATAAGCATCTGTGGTGTGACAGGAAATATGTCCCAAACAAACATTAGCTTCACTAAAGCTGATCTCTAAATGAGATTGTGCATCCAGGAGATAGTGAAAGTTAAAGGTAATGATAGAAGGTTCAGCAGAGCTGGATACAGTAGGCAGGTATTCTTTACACTACAATTTCTTTAAAAATCTCTACTTATAAATCCTTTTTATGTGACTGCCATATTTAAGCATATAAAATAGGTATACAAATAAAATTTTAACTAATGAAAGGTCACAAAGGAAATTATTTCACTATTTATTAAAGAAAAAGAAAACTTCCATATTAATGAGATGTATATACTTGATTAATTTTGGACTCCATCTTTAATCACAGCACTCATGAGGCAGATCTTTATGAGTTCGAGGCCACCTTGCCTAAGCAAGTTCCAGCCACTCAGAACTATATAGTGAAATACTACTTCTTAAAAAAAGAAGAAAGGGGAAAGAAAGAAAAAGAAATAAATCTTGTGTGAATATTTAAAATTGAAGAATATGTAATATTTTCAGAGTTTATCAATATTTTTGATTTTTTAATTGTTAATGCTAAGAGTGCCGCTTCACATAAACAAATAACACAAAATAGCAGAAAGAGGTTTAGGACAACTTGATAAATTATTAGAAATTGTTCTGATTCCAAGACAAACTCATTTAATGATTTTTAAATGGAATTCAAGCCAATAATTCAAACAGTAATATTTAAGATAAAAATCTAACATAATACAATAAAAATAGACAACTTTGACACTTAAATGCTGAGAAATGAGGGTATGGAAGTATTAAAAGTTTTCTGTAACTAATTCATCTGTTTTACAATGTCTGCCATCCATTTTCTTAAAACCTGTGTTTCTGACCTGGTAGAGTGGCATGAAGTTAACTAGAAAACTTACAGTCACTTGAGCTCAAGAATTTGAAGCCAGCATGATCAACAAGGCAATATCTAATTTCAAATAAATAAGTAAATAAATTTTTAAAAAGAGAGAAGAAAAGAAAAAAATGTTTTCTATGTCTCTGATGGAGGTGGGACAGATGCTTATCCCAGGTAGCAAGTGTCTCTTCACATTCCTTACCTCATTTTATATTTTTATTTCCTTTGTTTTTTGTTCTGTACCCTGGATAATGTCTTCAGATCTACAAGGTCATTAATTCTCTTTTCAGTTTTGTCTACTTTGCTGCTTGTTGACCCAAGGGTTTGATTTTGTATGGTTCACTGAAACCCAGTTACTCTTGAGTCTTGGGTCAATGGGATGCTCTGGCCCTGACAGTACATTTCTAAATCCTTGAATCTCTTGCATCATATCTCTCTGTACAAGAACATCCCATTCCTTTGAAATCCTGAAAATCCATGGCCAATGGTTGGACTTTACAGCATCCCCACAACCTCTGTCCATGTGCTTGTGCTTAGTTAGGGTTTTCCTACCCTCACTCTATCACTGTCACTGTGGCCTCAGCATGACTTCAGTTAGTCCTTCTCTCTAGTTCTCCAAGCTGGGATCCCCTAGCTACTGTCTGTGGCTTTTCACTCGTGATAACTGTGGTCTTTTCCCACTCTTTCCACATTTTTCTTGATTCAGTGGCCTTTGCTGAGGTCTTTTTCCTCAATGGGCCTTGAATTTCCTAAATAGTAGAAATATTGCCTGGGACAGGTGAAGTGTTGGGTTGGAGGGAAGAGAAGGCTGAGCAGAGGCAGACAAGGTAGTTCTGGGGTTTGAGGAGAAGGTTATATGGGATTGGGTTGGGGAGAGTGGTACAGAGGCCACAAGTGCTTTGGAAGGAATAGAGACTCCTAAATAGGAACACTGGACAGCCATGCTATGGTGGTGGGTGTGCATTTGTGTAGGCCCAAACCAGCCACAGCCAAAGCAGCTGAGGCAGCTTATGCCACCATGAAACAGTTTGCAAGCCTAGGGTTTTCAGCTGGCAAGGAGCTCAGCTTGAATTCAGCTGAAGCTGCTGATCCAGCTGAGCCTTGGTTGGTGGCCATTTCATATTCAGAGCATGGCCTGCATGAGCACAGTCATTCATGGATTCCTTTCCTATTCTGGGTATGGACTCCTGTCTTCCCTGAGCCATCCTCATCCTGGGCTCTAAGTTGACATCTCCCTTCAAATGATCCAGCTCCCCTTCATAGGATCAGTGCTTATTAAACCCCACTGCATGCCAGGGTTGCCTTCAACTCCCTTCAACTCCCACCATATTGTGTCTCTAAAACCCAGCTCTCCAAAATTGCTGCCTCTGTTGGGGCATCCGACCCAGATTCATGTTAATTGGGTTTTAACATATGACCACTGGCCTCATTGGGCACATGTTATGCCCTGAGCCAGGGGGAGCAGTAATAGGTAGAGTGGTCTGTGTTTGGGCCCAGGGGAGATGTTTATGCCTACTGCATCCTGCCAATGCAACACTGGATCCTACAGCAGCACTCTCCATGTTCTTTCTGATTCATCTGTTTATTAAACATGTGGATTTTGGATTTGTAGTTTGGGGGGCTGCGTAGGCCTGGTCACACCAGCTGTTTACAATCTATCATCCAGCACAGCCTCCATGTGGCAGTTACGCTGGTTTGCTGTGAGAATAAGAATCTCAGTGTCCAAACATTGGGCTTTCAGCTCAAAAGCAACTACATCTTTAGCATTCATGTCTTCACAGTGACTGGAATTTGCACATTCTCCCTACTTGATTTGCTTTACAACCTCAGTAGTATAGTCTAGATAGCTTTCTTAGAAAGCTAAGGGAGCACAGAGGAACATTAGGCAGAATCACGTAGGTGAGGCCTCTACAGGCTCCTAGAGGGCTACCCAAGCCTTGAAGCCATATACTGACTCCCTGGATTCAGATGACTCTGCCTCATCCCAGTAGTACATCCCGGAGGAAGGTCTCTTTCCATGAAACTCTGTTATTGTTCCCTTAGAACACTGTCTTTTCCCAATAAATAAATGGCAAAGGCCAAGGCAGATATTTTGGAGACCTGAAAAATCTTACCAGCTAATAAACACATGATAAAAGCTGTCTCACCATTGATCAAAGAAATGCAAAGCAAAACAGTAAGGGCCTTGCATTCCTGAACTCACAGAACCCTGGTATAGTCAGAAATATGGCAGACATTATTTTCTGGGAATAATGTTAGCTTTTTACCAGCTTACTCTCTCCTTGGTAAATTGTCTCAAAGACGTGAACAGGGTGTGAACAAAGGTTACATAAAATATGCTCTCATTGCCTGGCACATTGCTAGAAAAAATGAGACACAATTCCATTTTGGATGATTAGATAAATCCCTCAGCACCTTTCAGAATAATTAATTATAGCTGTTAATCCCAGCACTCAGGAGACAGAGGCAGGCTGATTTCAGTGAGTTCAAGGCCAGCCTTGTCTACAAAGAGAGTTCCAGGACAGCCAGGTCTCTGTTACACAGAAAAACCCTGTCTCAAAAACAAACAAACAAAATCTTTTCTGACAATCTACTTTTCACTGATGTTTTTAGATAATTGATTCTTACAGTATAATTAATATAGTTAGATTAATAGCTGCAGTGTTCATTACTGTTTCTAACTGATGTTCTTGTTTTTTGCTCCTAATTTTGTTTTTAACATTTTTTTCTATTTTTTTTTTATGGTTTTGAGCATTTTGTATTATGATAGTTCCTCTTCATTCTTGGCATATCAATTGTATTTATTTTTTGAAGTTTTGGTGATTGTTCTTTACAATCCATAAAGCATCATTCAATAAACTGTCAACCCCACAGGTAATGCAAGAAGCTTACAATAATGAAGCATTTCCACCTCTCCATCTCTTATTCCTGTATCATTGCTGTTGTGCATTTGACTTTTATGTAGCTGTTCATATATAAGGCCATATTTGTTTAGTGTGTGCATAAGCAAACACACCATAGCTGTCATTACTTTGGGCAAACATATCTGTTAGATAAATTAGTAATAAGACACGGAACTGCAGATATAACTCAGTGGCGGGGCAATCACCTTATTGGTTCAAAAATAAGAAATATGAAAGTTTTAGCCAGATGTGGTAGTGCATGTTTTTAATGCCAGCACTGAAGAGACAGAGGCAGGGGATCTCTGTGAGTTCAAGGCCAGCCTAGTATACATTGGCAGGGATATGTAGAGAGATCCTGTCCAAAAAAAAAAGAAAAAAAGAAAAAAAGAAAAAGAAAAAGAAAAGAAAGTTTTTGTTTTAGTTTTATTTGTAATTTTTTCCTTTTTTTTTTCCCCAGTGTATTTTACTTTCTCTGTGAAAAGCTTTTAACTTACAAAAGGGAAATCTTCCTTCATCTCTGAAGGACAATATTACAGGGTGCCGATTCCAGGTTGGCCTTTTCTTCAAAGTTTATTTACTTAGTATTATTTATTTATTTGGTTTTTCAAGACAGGGTTTTTCTTTGTAGCCCTGACTGTCCTGGAACTCACTCTGTAGACCAGGATCATCTTTAACTCCGAGATCTTTGCTTCCCGAGTGCTGGGATTAAAGGGGTGCACCACCACCACCTGGCTTATTTGCTTGTATTTATTATTAGTTATGTGCTTTTGTATCAGTCTGTTGTGTGGTTACCTTCAGAGGCCAGAAGAGGGTGCTGGATTTCCTGAAGCTGGAGTGACAGGTAGTAAGTAGAGAGACAGCTGCTGGGATGCACTTGTGTTCTCTGGAAGTGGGACAGGCTTTCTTGACCGCTAGTCCATCTCTCCTCTGAAGAGCAGTTCTTTACTTCTTGACTGTTTCGTGGTTTTTCTCTTTACCTTTATTATTATTGTGATTATTATTATTCAGTTTGAATATGGTAGGTCTAGGGTGACATCTTTGGGATTGTTTCAGTTTCTCTTGGTATTCATTCTTTGAGCTTACAGAGATGGCAGTCTGATGTCTGGCACCAAGCCTCAGCCACTGTGAATTCAGATCTGTGTCTTTCCTTTTCATATTCCCTCTATTCATGTGTGACACCTTCTGTAGCTGTCTCACAAATCATGGGTATTTGGCCCAGGTTTTAAAAATTTTCAGTCTTTTTCCTTTTCAAATTTGGTAGTATCTAATGTCACGTGTGTAAATTCAAGTATTCTTCCCTCAGCTATGTCTCATGGCCTAATGAAAACTTCATTTCCCTTATGGAATTTTGATCTCAGCATTTCATTTTGATTCTTTCTAAAATTTTCTATTATCTGTCTGTTTACATTGATTCTGTTCCTGTACTTCCTGTTCTGGTTGTTCTAAACTATCTGTCAAGACCAGTTCTGGCTCTGATGCAGCTTCAGTTTACTCGACTGTTTCTGTCTGCCTGATGATTTTCTGGTGAGAGACAAGAGTTGATAATATTAGACAAAGGAGCTTCAGCAAGTTCTTTTAAATAATAAGGTGGTGAAGTGGAATGGGAGAGCACTAAGTATTTCATGTTTGTTTAGTAGATGCTATCCTTTGACATTGATGGGAATAATGAAAGCTTCTAAGATAATCTTGGGAAGATCTGGAGGATTTTGTCTTTATCAGAGTGGAGGTCCTAAAGAGGTTGCATCAGAGAGGGGAAAGGAGGGCAATATCTGTTCTAGCCAGAACTTCAACACCCATTTAGAAGGACTTCTAAAAACCTGTTAGACTTGTTCTTCAAGCAGGAGTATGCCAGCTCAGAACATCCTTGGGCATGATGCTGTGACTCAGATTCCCCAGCTGTGCAGTTTGAGGGTGGTCAGATACTGTCAGGTCAGTCCACATGGAGACATCATGCCTGCAGGTCAGACCAGCACAACTGCAGCTTGTGGCTGTCTGACTCAGGAGAGAAGATGTTGTTTGTTTCTTCATTTGGCTAGAGAGTCAGCTTAAATCATTTTACTGCCACACCCTATTCATAGATGCAGTTTAACTCATTCTCAGGCCTGTGTAAAGATATGTTGAGCCATCAGCTGTGCCCAGAGTCTTTCATTATTTGTGGAGAGCAGGCTGTGGCAAAGAACAAAGGTTTTGTTTTGTTTTTATTTATTTTTATTTTAAATTAAAGTGTGTTGCTTCTTTTTCACGTTTACTTATGGTGATTTTAGACTTCATTACATTTTCTAAAATGATGTACCCAGTGGTGTTCTGAGACAGATGTCTGTTTGGGTGGTGGTCAGAGTACAGCAGCAGAAAGGAAGGAAGAAGAATGCTTGGGGCCTGTGTGCTGGGGGCCTGTGTGCTCCAAGACTTTGCTTCAAAGCTGGGCTTGGATAAGAACCCAAATACACTTCCTGACTGTACTCTCTATGGGGTCAGGCATGGAGTGAGGGTGATGTGACACCATGCTCACATTTCCCTCTGCCTGGAACTAGGTGGAAGATTTTACTGTTGGAAGAACAAACTATTATGTAGCAATCTAGCAAGTGCTGTTTCATAGGGAGCAGCTTCAGAGTTTAGAATGCTGTTGGATTCATAATGTTAATCGCTGAACAAAAGTGCTAACAAGAAGTCCACAGATGTTTTACTTATGTGTCTGGGTCAGGGCCAGAAAAGTGTTGGGGAACCCACTCTGACTTCAATGCCAAATAAGGCTCCATGGGGTACAGTTGCGCACAGGACTCTCTGACTGAACTCTGATATTTAGTTGGATAATATTCCTTTGATCAGAAAGACTCCCTTTGAATGTTGACTTGTGGTACAGATGCTGTGCTGGAATATCTTTCTTATAGCTGTATTGTGAGGGTAAGAGGCTGTGAGAAATAATTACATGAAGCTCTGAAGGCCAAATCTGAGCCATAGCAGAGACCCCAAGATTTTGGAGATGCCAGAACCATGAAGCATCTGCCAAGGAGAGTTGCACATAGGAAGTGGAACCAGTCCAAGAGAGAGGTATATGTTGCAAGCAGCAAATTGGGAAGAACAGAGCCATATAAAACTTTTTATACAGGACATGGAACTGTAATATTCCGTGTTTCCCTGTTGGGTCTTGGTATAGCTTTGACACAGTGTTTCCTCACTATGATCCCCACTTCTCCTTTTTGGAATGGTTATGTATAGTCTGTGCCATTAAATATTGAAAATATGTAATTTGCTTTTCGAAACTCTTACAGGGGTTATAATTAAGAGATTTCCTAGAGTTTCAGAAATGACTTTGGCCTAGGCCTTCTAACTGAGACCCATGTTCAGGGGGTCTGAGTCGGTCCAAAGATGGTTTCCCAGTTATCAGTCTGTGGGTCCATTAGCTCCCCCTTGTTCAGGTCAGCTGTCTCTGTGGGTTTCTGTAGCCTGGTCTTGCCCCCATTTTCTTATCACTTCTCCCTCTGTGCAACTGGATTCCAGGAGTTTGGCTCAGTATTTAGCCGTGGGTGTCTGCTTCTGTTTCCATCTGCTACTAGATGAGGGCTCTATGATGGCAGATAAGTTAGTCTAGTCATCAATCTCATTATCAGGAAGGGCATTAAAGGTAGCCTTTCCACTGTTGCTCAGATTGTTAGTTGGGGTCATTCTCATCAGTCTCTGGACATTTCTCTAGAGTCAGTTTTCTCTTCAAACCAATAATGGTTCTCTCTATTATGGTATCTTTTTATTTTTTCTCCTCCCCTTCTCTTTCTCTTAACTCCTTCTCCTCTCACTACCCCCCCCACTCCCATTATGCTCAGGATATCGTGTTCCTTCCCCCTTCTGTGAGGGACCTTGTATGAATTTTTTAGGTTCCTCCTTATATCCTAGTTTCTCTGGCGGTGTGAATTACAGACTGGTGATCCTTTGCTCTATGTCTAAAATCCTTATATTAGTGAGTATATACCTGTTCTCTTTTTGTGACTGGGTTACCTTATTCAGGATGGTTTCTTCAAGTTCCATCCATTTGCCTGAGAATTTCAAGATTCCAATGGTTCCCCCCCACTCCCACTGAGTAGTATTTTATTGTGTAAATGTGCCACATCTTCTTTATTCATTCTTCAGTTGTGGGGCATCTAGGTTGCTTCCAGGTTCTTGCTATTACAAATAATGCTGCTATATGCATAGTTGAACAGATGACCTTGTTGCATGAATGTGGATCATTTGAGTATATGCCTAAGAGTGGAATTTCTGGGTCCTGTGGTAGACTGATGCCTATTTTCCTGAGGAACCACCACACTGATCTCCAAAATGGCTGTACAAGTTTTCACTCCCACTAGCAGGGGAGGAGTGTTCCCCTTTCTCCACATCCTCTCCAGCATGAGTTGTCATTGGTGTTTCTAATTTTAGCCATTGTGGCAGGAGTAAGATAGTATCTCGGCATGGGTTCAAAGGACTAGACTGGACATGGTGGACTGGAACAGCACTGTACAGAAAGCTTAAGGTTTCCTGGGGAGGATGATTATCCTGGCCAGCATTATTGCTGATGGCAAAATGGCATTAGGCTGGAATTCACAAAGCCTATAGGTTCTAGTCAATTTGGAAGGGATAAATTCGCTCCAAGCAAATCTGTGGAGCATGCTTGAAGGCCTCAGGGGACAGATTTGGTTCTCAGGTGAAATGAAATCATATTGGAGCAGGGAACATCTTGACATGTTCAAAGAGTTGAAGTCTGGCCCCATCCATAGAAAAGAAATAAAAAACTTTCCCAGGTCAGGACCAGACAAAGTTTTGTGTGTTTCTGGGTTTCCAAGAAAGTCCCAGGTCCAAAAATAAGTCCTTGTACAGTTCGAGAAAGTGACACTGAAAATGGGAAAGAGAGAAATCATTCTAATCTCAATCCTATCCTACTCCCCTTATATTTGTGACAATTAAAGATGGTGGATTGGCTGAACTAGGCCCTCTGCATGTGGTAGACAGATGCATAGCTTCGTCTGTCTGAAGGACCCCTGGCAGTAGGACCAGGGTCTATCTTTGATGCATGAGCTGGCTTTTTGGAGCCCATTATCTATGGTGGGATGCCATGCTTAGCTTTAATGCAGCAGGGAGCAGCTTTGTCTTGCCTTAACTTGATGGACCAGGCTTTGTTGATTCCCCATGGGAACCTTACCCTTTGGGAGCAGTAGATGGGGAGTGGGCTGGGGTGGGGATGTGAGGGGGGACAGAAGGACAGGTGGGAGGGAAAACTGTGGTTAGAATGTAAAATGAAAAAATTTCAAAAAAAGATACAAAATCAAACTTTTAAAAATTACAGAAACAGGAATTCTTGTTTTTTACCTTTTACTAAAAATTACATACAAAAAAATAGTGGCTTGGAGTTGTCTCTGTATTGACTATAAGGAAAAGAGCTGTGAGAAGCTATGCAAACTGGAAATATGAAAAAAACTGTATTATATCAAACCAACCTAAGTTTCTGTTTCTAAGTAGAAGCGTGTCACAGTAGAGGCTATGCAAGCCGTGATGCTCAGGAAAAGCTGTTTTTGTGTTTCTCCTCACAGATGTTATGCTGCTGTTCCTTCTGGAGGAAACAGAAGTGATTTCTTCAGGCAAATTCCCAGGCAATGGTTCTTCACTGTTTCTGTCCACTTCTCCATGGTTTAGTTGCTGAGGCTTTGCTTTGTCTTTTAGTCACTCCTGAAACTGCCCACTTTTTATCCCCGCCTCCCCTTTTCCTAAGAAGGTAAATTGGATCCTATGGTACCATTGCAATGTTTGGGTCTTACCTTGTAATCTGATTCTGTCCCAAACTGGTGATGACACTTCTCCTCATTGCTCCATACACATTTATGGACAGAAATTTGGTGGGCAATGACTTCAGGCCCTTTATAATGCTGTCATTGTCATTGTCGTTCTCTAAATGAAATTATTGCTTAGATGGTGTCCTTTTTAATTTTTCTGTTGCCATAATACCCTGACAAGAGCAATGTAAGAAACAAAGGGCTCGTTTTAGCTCACAGTTCAATGTGAGCTTTTTGGAGCCCATTATCTATGGTGGGGAAATCATTGAGGCATGATCTCGAAGCTGTCAAATTACACCTAAAGTCATAAGAGGACAAGGAATGCACACTCAGTTCCCCTTTCCCTTTTATATAGTTTAAATGTCTTTATTAGGGAATGGTCTCACCCACAACTGAGATGGGTCTTTCTGAACCAGTTAACACAATCAATATAATTCTTCCACAGGCATGCCCAGAGTCCCATCTTCCAGATGATTTTAGGTTTGTCAAGTTGACAATTAACACTTAACCATCGCAGGAAGTTGTCAGAAAATGAATAGCATTCAATTTTTCTATCACATCCCACAGATGGCAGTGGTAATATTTTTGATTCACATAAATGGATGTAGAGACTCAAAGAGCATAAACAACTTGCTCAGAGCCACATGATTATGAAGAAACTGAGCCAGGGTTTGGATCAGGTCTGGCTCCAAATCCCAGACTTTCTCCTCCTTACTGTCATTGTCTTTAGACCAAAAGCAGTGACTGCAGCTTCAAAAAGTGCCTCCCTTCCCAAATGTAATCCTGGTTCACTGGAGCAGTCGCACAAACATCCGGACTGGCAGGTTTTTGGCAGGGTCCTGGGGAGGCGGAGGCTATGCAAGTCTCCTGACAAGGATAGGGGTTTGAGCCTAGGAGCAGAGCCAATCCTACTTTGGGGTGACCTGGCTGGTCTGTTCTGAAATCAAACCCGGGTTGGCAGAGGATCAGGTACCACAAAGGTTAGCTCAGGGCAGGGTAGTGGTGTCGTCAGCCATCAGCCTCCTGGGTGTTGTGCTCTTTCTTGGCTCACTTCTGTTATTGTCTGTGTCAGTCACACTCCCTTCCTTCATAACAGGATGGCAGACAAAGCTGCTGCTCTGGGCTGTTCCAGCTACTGAAAACACTGAGATAAGTCCCTCAAGGCAGAAACCCCTATGGCTGCAAAATGTGCATTCCCTGACCTTGCTCTTTGAGAATTGTGTCTCTTCTCTGTGCCCCTGAATAGGCTCTGGAAATATTGTAGAAGCATCCAAAGCATCCCTGATGTGCTTTTTTTTTTTTTTCATTCTGGAAACCTTTTCTAGTTGAAGGTCCTTGATTAAATATTCCTCAACTATCAGATGAAGAAACAGTGACAGTTTTTAGTTTTGCAAAAATCTATATTTCTGGGACTCCTCTATTTTTTTCTCAAATCTTCTGCCAATTTGTTTATTCTTTTGTAGATTAACTTTTCCCCCTTCACGGTATGTTGTTGAACATAATAGAAACAATGAATTCATTCTGGTGATGTGTTGCTTGGAAAGTTCTTTGCAAAGCCTGGGCTACACTAGGTACATTTCCTGTTTTATAGGTTATTACATGCAGTTTTGTGATTTAAAACAAAACAAAGCAATTACATAACACAAATTGCCATTTACTTTTGACACCAGATTCTTTTCTAGTCATCCATTGCTGCAACGGTGCTGTGTAATAACTGCCCTGCTGATCCCACTGGTTTAGGACTTCTCTTGATTCCTGCTTCTGTCACAACATCTCATATTAGAGTCACTTCTTATCCCTCTTTCTAAGATCCTGTGGAAAATGCAAAAGCTTGCTAGGGCAAGTTCCAGACAGGAGCTGTAAGATGGTAAGCAGAAGTGTATTTTGCCTCTGAAACCTCTGCTCAGAACAGCTCCCTGTTTCTTTAACCACATTCCAATATTTACACCAGGTCCCATGGCCTCCTGTGGTACTGAGGATGGGAGAAAAACAATATTCTTCTAAGGGAGTGGCTGGAGGATTAAGGCAAAGTAAAAACAAAACAAGGATCCTGTTTTCTCTAGTAGAAAGGACAAATTACCAGGCAAGGCCAGGTAAGCTACTCATTATATGCCCTATGATCTACAGCCACTCATTAACTTTCCTTAAGGTTCAACTGAATTGAAGATCATCTCTTCCAGACACTCAGGATAGGCAGGGCCTATCTGAGAAGAGCTAGTTATAAGATTGATAGGCACCTCTTGGTCATTACCCACACTTCAACTGGAAAAGTAGGGGAACGCAAACCCTGCATGGCTCCTTGTATATATTGTCCCATCTGATATGTATATTGGGTGAATGAGCTAGCCAAGGGACATCTAGAGCTATCAGGAGCTAGTAGAGATAGGAAAGACCCTCTCCACCTTGATATTGCCCTTTTGCCTTCCTGAACTACAGTGAATACATTTCTATAATTTTTTCAGTAAGTTTGGGGTGATTTATGTGGTAGCTGGAGGAAATTAGCATGCTATAATATTTACACTAAAAAATCCCATGTGGTAGGTTTTTGATACCCATTTTACTAATGAACAAGTCCAGGTTTACAGTCTAGATAATTTGATTCTGGTAGAATCCAGCCTCCTGCCAGCACCTGTGTGTTGCTCTGAGCCAGACCCAAGCAAAGAAGGGAGCTGAAGGAGTAGTGGTGAGGCCTGAACAAACTGCCACAAAGGGGACTGTTAGAATGAGACAGTGGAAACAGAATTTGCCTCATCTGGATTGCTTGTCCTCAGAGAAGCAGGCTGGCAGGGCTCAGTGTCCACATGCTTGGCCTACATGCAGCTCCCATTACAGGATCTCTGTAGAAGGACAGCGGGAATGCCTCTCCATTCAGTATTAGTGAGATGGGCCTCTTCCCTGAAGTTCTGCTCTGATCAAGGGGCCAAAAGCTCTGATCTCTCTTAATGGTTTGGAAAGAGCATGTTGGGTAGGGTATTGGAGACTTGTTGGAACTAGGGATACAAGAGAACCTGCCTAGGGAATGAAGAGCCCAGATTTCTGTGTCTAGCCATGAAAGACAATAGCTCAAATGTCTGCTGCTTCTAGACTCTCACGGGTATTTTTTTTTCTTTGTCTTCTATTTCTGTGCTTATGGATGGGAAGGTTGGCATGTGTCTGCCACATTGTCACACTTCAGGAGAAAATACCTATCCCTCGCAGGCTCATGAATGGGGAATATTGTATGTCTAGATAAATTATACCCAGAATCTCACTTATTCCTGACTGAGGTGATAAGACTTGAAATATTTATATACTGATTTATACATTTCATTAGGTTGTTAACTTTGTAGCCCATGCTGACCTTGGTCACATAATTCTTTTACCTAACCCTTCCAAGTGCTGGGATTATAGACCTGTGCTACCAGACTATTGAAATTTGGGACTTTCAAACTGATTAGATTTAGATTTTTGTAAACTTTGACTTAATAACACAGTGGGTTAAATTTTGATAGATGCTGGGATGATGTGAATGCATTTTTTATGTAAAGTTTTAGAGGCCAGAATGTGATCAGTAGAACAATTATCCCCAAAGAAACCAACACCCTAATCCCCAAACCTGTCACTATGCTTCATTATATGTAAAAAGAGCTTTTGCAGTTGCAATTGAGAGGAGAAAAGATAAGATGGTCCTGAGTCTTAACATTTTTTTTAAAGGAAACAAGACTATGGGTACCAGAGAAGATGCAAGGACAGAAGCAGAGGTCAGAGGGATGACATTGGTTTGTAAAGAGAAGGATGGACCATGAAGTATGAAGAACGGGCAGTTGGGAAAGTCCAGAATTAAGCTTTCACTTGGATCTTTCAGAGGAGGGGGAATCTTGCTAAATCCTGATTTTGCCTAGAGAAGCTGGTTTTGGAGTTCTATTATTCAAAACTGTAAAATACCAGCTTTTCTTTGTTTGAAAGCCACTAATTTTGCAATACTTTGTTTGCGATGAGAACAACTGTAGAAAGGTGAGGAAGAACTTGTTTTCTACAAAGCATATTGTCCTGTGTGGGGATGTTGCTGATAAGCTCAAAGAACACTAAGGTTTGGTGCCCAGACTTGGCAACTGGTAGGCAACTTATGAGTCCAGCAAAAACAGTTTTTTTGTGGATGAAGGAGACAAAGTCTTAAAGAAAGGATTCAGAAAAGCATATAATAGGTGAAGATAGCAATATTATCCTCTTGACTGTTCCCAGTAAAGAACAGAGACAGGCAGTGGCAAAGCCTACATGCTTCATATGTTGACCCCCCTCAAGCCATGACTGCTTTGAAGGGAACCAGCTGGGAGATGATCACTGTCATGCTCCTGAGTCAAGGAAGAGCTAGGTTTGGCTGTATCCACAGAATTGGTTAGGAGTGGGGAGATGCCTGGAAGAAACACATGGAAATTCTTTTTTTGATTCCTTTTACTTTCTCAGTGAAATGAAGAACAATCATCTCTTTTCCATTTGCTAAATATGCTGAGCAGGCTTGAGGGATGCATGAAGTACAGGAAACAATACAGATGGTTGCACATGCAGCTTCAATATTATTTGGTTGGAGAAATAATACACCATCCAACTAGCTTGTTTTAAATTAGACAAACACCCCAGAGCCTGCCTGCTGCTGGAAAGCACAGTCCAGGTCTCTGTTTGGAGTGGGGCTTTCAGGGTGCTGAGGTCAGCTCTGTTTGACATTCCTGATGTGTGAAGGGCGGCTTAGAACAACAGCACAAGCCATGGGCGTGCAGCTCCCTGGAGCTGCTCCAGGGGTCCTGCCTGAGAAATATTTCAGTATAGAGATTCCTCCCCAATTTTAAACATCTGTTGGTGCTTGTGAAAAATAAGGTTGGGATTGTTTTGCTCACAGCCCTGAAAGTGCTTCACACTGTTTGCAAAGCTGATGATGGATGTTGCACACTTTGACTCAAGCTAAGCAGCTTGGCCCAGAATGGGCAACAGGGTCCCCACCTGCTTGTTGGTACAATTCAGCTGCTCCCAAAATTATGCAAAAACTGAAACATATAGAACTCTATCTGGTTCTCTGGGGTAAACTGTATTGACTATTGGCTTGATCCTTGATACATTCAGACTGCTTTCAGCTACATGCTCAGTGCTTCCCTGCTTCCTCTTCTGTCAGCCTTTGTGGAGTGTTAGGGAGAACTGTTTCATTTCTTTTTGTTTGCTTTCTTCTGAGACAGGGTTTCTCTGTGCAGCAGCCCTGAGTGTCCTGAAACTCACTCTGTAGGCTAGGCTGGCCTCAAACTCAGAGATTTGCCTGCCTCTGCCTCCCAAGTGTTGGGATTAAAGGCCTGTACCACCACCAACCACCTGGCCTGTTTTATTTCTTACTGGTGTCCTCAGTACATGTCAAAACAAACTTAAATCTCACTCCACATCTCCAGTGGACAAGACAAATCACAGCGTCGCATTTTACTTTATTATTTTTAGTCAAATTGAGGCCAGCTTGGAGTTCCCATTTTCCCTAGAATGGTGAAAATATGAAACTCAGGCATTACAGCTCACCTTTCCCTGATCTAGAAGGACCATATAGATTCTGTGTCTCTTCTTCCCTGGCCTCCTACTTTTCTACTTTTAGGGGTCCTCTCTTTCCCTGCCCTCCTCAAGTCCTCTTCCATCAAAGCTATTGTCTAGCCCTGTTGATATAAACATCTGGGTTCTTGTCTGAGTTTCATGAGCTGCCCTCTCCCGGCTGGGGTATCTTATGGATTAGGTAGTCTTTGCCCGGTAATGTCCAGTACATGTATGGGGAAGAATGAGAACCCAGAGAATAAGCTTTGGATCATTAAGTTACTGCAAACCACCTGAAGAAGGTTGCTTCATGTGCTCACTATATAAACAGATCACTCCGAAAATCAGGACAAAGGTGTGAATGTGTGCTCAGTCACATGGCTAATATTAGTAGGACAAATGCTATGTTTTCATTCACTATACTGCAGTTCTCTGGATTTACAGAATGTTGACACGTGCATCTGTCTTCCTGCCTTTCTAAAGTCTATATGTTCTGTTGTACATATTTGCTCTCTTTCTACCCATTTATGAACAATGCAGTGAGTTGTTAACTCTCAATTCCATAGTCTTGCCCATTAGCCATCTGTCTTCTATAACCAGTCTCCCTGTCAAAGGTCTCCTCATCATTTCATACCCTCCCATCAACCCCAAGCCATGAGCCCACACAAGCAACTCAAATGACACCCTTCAGTGGAGGATGTTCTGCAGATAATGAGGGTAAAAGCTATGTTAGTTGAAGAAGGAAACCCTGCTTCATTGTCCACACCCAGAGTAATATTAGAGGCTCAGAAAAGGAAGGGCCAAGAGGCTAGGAAGAGGTCCCAATCATAAGAGCAAAGGTCACCCTGGGTGGGAACAATAGACAGATTAGGACACAGCCACACAGTAAGAATGGCACTTTTAGATTATAAGCTCCTGAATCAATCTCATTCCTAGGCAAATCCTGTCCTCACTTTCCCGGTGTAGTACCTGCCTCTGTGAGAACAATGTTAATGGATAAGTATATGGGGCTCAACGGGATGAGGCTGGGGCTAAAGATCTTTCAAGGTATATGCCTGGGAACTGGGGCAAGAGTATAGGCAGAGTTTTGTTTGGGACCACGGACTCCCCAATAACTGACTTGAAGACTTTTATTAATTATAAATGCTCAGTTGATAGCTTATCTTACGAACAAATTTAACCCATATTTGTTATCTATGCACTACCTTGTGGTGGTACCATTTTTCAGCTCATGCTCATCTGCTTCTTCTGTATCTCACTGGTGACTCCACCCTCCTTCTTCCCAGAATTCTCTCAGGCTGGCTCTCCTCCTTAACTTCATTCTGCCTAGCTATTGACCAGTTGGTATCCTGGAAAAATAAGGAGCAGGGAAAACAGGCTGATTAGATGTTTATTCAAGGAGAATTAACTTACAACAGAGAAAGATGACCATCAGTAGGTTCCTGTCCTAAGGATGCTTCCAGATGCTATCTGTCTCCAACCAGGAAGCAAGACAGCACTCTGGGGTCCCTGACCCCAGACCTTGTTCTCCCACGTCACATCCACACCTGTCCCCACCCCCAATGGGCAGGGTCAGTGCAACAGGTGCAGGCAGGGTGAATTCTCACTACATATTAATTATGAAACTGTGACTAGCATTTTTTAATTGGCTAGCTCCGTCTTAATTATTAACCCATGATTACTAGTATATTTATTTCTACATGGTCTTATCTTACCGAGAACGCCGGACTCATGCATCCTCTCCTCCTGAGATCACATCAAGACTCTGTCCTACCTTTCCTGGAATCCTCCACCTCTCCTAGTCCTACCTATCTTGCTTCCATATTGGTCAACAGTGCCTTATTCATTAACCAATAAGAGAAACATATTTAAAGAATGATATTTCCCATCATCTCCTCTTTTCTGTCTAAATAAAAAGAATGGCTTTAACTTTAACATAGTAAAATATATATATAAAAACAGTTCTCAAATAAGAACTATAGTTAACAATATTTAGTTCATTAACATTATCATGAATTAAAGAAAATATTCTATCATCTATTCTATCTTTGTGGAACTCACAAAGAACAGATGTAACATCTTTAATCCTAACTAAGGAAAACTATAACTATCTGTCTTCAACTCCCTCAAACACCACAGAAGGATAGTATATAAACTCTAGAAATGACAGAGACAACTCACTGCCTGGTCGGTCAGTCACCCAAAGTTCTTCTGTAATCTTCCATCTTCAGCCCATAGGCCATAGTGTGTCTGGCAGACTCGTCAGCAAAGCAAGAAACTTTAAACTGTCCACCTGTATTGGCAGTTTGTCGGTAACTTTTCTCTGTGTCCTGCAGACTGTCTAGCAGACTCTTCCATGAAGCAGGAACCCTGCAGCAATGCCCACCTTGTTTTGGCAGTCACTTTCCTGTGGGTCCTGTATGTCCATTTTATACAGCATAAAGTCAAACAGTCCAGACAAGAGCAGTATCTTGCCCAAATGTCTAGTTTTGCCATGGAGTAAACTCCATATCGAGTTTCTTGGAAGTCCATCTTCCTTTCTGACACAGGTGGTGTTGCCAGGAGCAGTTATGCCTCACTGTCAAGAAAAACTTAAACAGCCAGACTGTGGTGGCACACGCCTTTAATCCCAGCACTCAGGAGGCAGAGGCAGGCAGATCTCTGTGAGTTCAAGACCAGCCTACTAGTTCCAGGACAACCTCCAAAACCACAGAAAACCCCTGTATCAAAAAAGCAAAAGAAAAACCCTAAAACATTTTAAATGCCACATTCTGTGGGTCTTTGAAAAGTTTGAAGAATGCCTATCCATTCAAAATGTATCTCTATATATTTGAAAACCTAACTAACCTAACTATAAGTTTTGACTATAATAAGTGACTATATACAATCTGTATTTAATCATGCATTACATTTTAAAATGTCTCTATAAACACAATACCTAAACAAGAGGAGAAATTTACATATCACAAAATTGACCTTAAATTTGAATCAATAAGTGAAAATCCATACCAATGCAAACTATTGATTCCTTTAGAATGAGATTTACTGCAATCATTAACCATTTATAACCAATCCATTTAAATGAAAACAAACATTTATAAACAATATTTGGGAATTTGGGTATCATTCTTTCCAAACTGCTTCCTGCTGGTTGGGGGGACTGTGAATCATGAGAAAACAGAAACCTGGCAAAATCTTGGTTCTAGTAGTCTGAAGATGCATTGTCCCAGGTGTTTTCAATGTTGGGTCACCTGGCCATTATTTCTGGGGGTCTTGCTTCATCAAACCAAGAATCCACAGCTTTTCATTTTCTGTGGAAACACAAGTAACATCTCTTTCCCAAAGTAACATATCCTTAGATTTCAATTTTGAAGTTAAAGCATTTTCAAAATATATAAGTTGGATTAATTCAGCAGCATTGATAATCAAATGTCTTTTGGCAGTTGTTATTATTTCCTCAGCAGTCAATTCAAAGACAACACAAAGCATACAGTATCCAGACTCTCTGTGTATTTTCCAGCTTTACATGGCTTTTTTATTACTCCATTTCTTTTACTTCTATTTTTTCCTTTTATGAGACAGGGTTTCTCTGTGTACTTTTGCCTGTCGTGGAATTCACTCTGTGTACCAGGCTGGCCTTGAAATCACAGGGATCTGCTTGCCTCTGCCTCCCAAGTGCTGAAATTTTTCTATTCATTCTATTGTTTTGTATTCTTATCTTAAACGGTTTCTGTTAGGTATCTGCTTTTTTATATTGCTTTTGGGGAGCTCTATGTATACAGTGAGCATCAAAACTTTGTGTTTATATTGCTGACATTGCCATTTTACCTTTCTAATGGTGCAATTTTTATCACATAGAAGTTTATTTATTTATTTTTTTACAAAGCCAAATCTGTCAGTTGTTTACTGTAGGTTTTGGAGCTTGCCTCTTGCCTGCTTTCCTGAGAGGGTAAAGATTTCATTTTTTGTTGTCTTCCAGAACTTTCATAGTTATGCTTTTTTGTCCCTAATCTAAGTTTATTTTGGGGTATGGGGTGAGACAGAGTGGAACCATTTTTCCACATTAAACCTTAGATATATTGAGCCATGGAGGACACAAATTATAGCCTAGAGGGCTGGAGAGACTGGGGCCAGTTTTCTGGGCTGGAGTCCAATCTGCATTTAGGCTGGGTGCTGGTTGGTGGCTGAGCCTCCAGTTCCCTTGTCTCCAAGTAGATGATTGTATAGAAAAAACAATACCCTCCTGTGAATACTTCAGATGGTGTCTCAGCTTCAGAGTACAGCAACAGGCTTAGGTCCTGCCTCCAACCATTTACCTACCATCTTACTTCTAGCAGACATGAAAACAAGGGAATAAACCAGATAAGTAACTTGGTGAGTGAGAACATTGAACTTACAGTTTGGCTCCTGCCCTACCTATGGCCTTCCCATTCTGGTGCCCTGGGGCAGAGACAAACCTTAGATTGCCTAGAGCTTTAAGAGACTCAGCCAGACTTTGGCTATCCTAGGTGTGGGGCGTGGGTAGGCAGAATTGGAGATACCCAGCCTAGAGTCTCAGTTTTCTCATTTGCTAAGCAGAGGTCACAAGATACTTTTTGTTACTCTGTTATATATAAATACCACTCAGTTGAGGAGGAAGCTGTGTTCACCTTCCACCGGGTTTTCTAGTCCTGGGACTACCTCTGGCCTCCTTTGTTGGCTAGGCATTGAGGGACACTTTGCTGACAATACACTCTCCTGTAGGTGGACTCCTGCTCTGCAGCATGTTTCCTTGATTTCATTCATGCCCGTTAGGACTGTTTCAACTTGCACTATCTCAAACCCAACTTTACAAAGCCTTAGGAGACATCTTATTTCTCTGGTCCTTAGAGTTTTGCCCTCCTTTGTCCTCTTCCCCTAGCTTGTTATGGCTGCCTGCTAATTGTTCAGAAGCTGGCAGCGACCTCCTGTTGAGGGTGTGTGTGTGTGAAAAGGTGAGAAAAATAGAGAAGTCTGTCTAGAGTTTGTGCTAAAGAGCACAGACACCAACAGTGGGACCGTCCTGATGTCCTCAGGCCACTGCCACACAGGGCACTGATAGATACTTTTTATAAGTCCTGAAGGCTTGTTTTGGGCCCAGATATTCATGAAGGCCTGGGTGCACATTTGTCTGAAGTCAGGTGCTGCCTCAAGACATTCTGACCTCAAGGAAGCTCCCTTGGGCCCAGAAAGTTAAGCCTTAGAACCTTTCTTGCCCACCTGTAAAAGGTCATCAGCAGTTGGTCTGCAATAGCAATAGCTCACAGGAGGACACAAAAGAACCAGAAACCAACCATAAAGCCTGCCTATGGCACTTCTGAAAGGATTTAAAGAAACAATGTGTTCTTTCTCAAAATGTATTTGTTAGTTAGTCAGAAGGACCTGACAAATGAGTTTCCTCTTTTTCAAAATGAGTGGTCTGCAAGCCTGACTCACACTTCTAACTTCATGAGTTCTGCAAGGCTCTTGAAGGCCTGGCTGACTCTGTCCTGGCTCATGGTGTCAGTACTGCTGACATGAGCATATTGCAAAAGTCTTACAGAAAGAAGCTGATATCTTCCTCCTATAAGAAATACATGAATCAGTTAAAAATAGTCCTCAGAACGGATGTGATGCTGCTGTGGCTGTCGCAGGAAACATGAATCAGCCATCTTCAGGCACAGGATGATGCAGACAGTTCTTGGGTTTTGGGCCCCTTTCCTGGATATTTGGAAGTCCTTCTTCATACCAGGTCATGAAGGCTGCCCAAGGAAGCAACTACTAGCATGTGTCTTCCATGCCTCTAGAAGGCTGGGTTTACTTCCTAAATTCAGATGAACCAGAGCTGGTCTAGGAAGAGGGACACTTATGTGTGGGTACAGCACAGTCTTCAAGCTTCTTATGGGCCCATGTCCACCCTTACCTGGGAAGTTATGGGTGCTGCCTACACAGTTTAGGTAGTTCATAGTTTCTGTTTTACTTCTGAAGAAGGAAGACTTATGCGGTCACCAATGTTTCACAATGTCCTATGCAGTCACCCAAGACCATTGGCACATTTTATTGTATTAGAAGTTTATGTCACTCCTATTACCTCAGCAGAACAGGTGTTGAGGCCTTAGTAATCCTTAAGAGGCTCAGATTTCTAAATTACTGTATGCTCTGAGGGAAGTGGGCCTGTGGCTTCTAGTAATTTCTGTATTTGGGTTCTGTGGGCAGAGCCAGCCCATTCTTCTACCTGGAACCTGAGGGCCCTAAGAATGCTATGATCTCAGGTTTTCATTTCTAGGATGGGGTCAAAGGGTCAGTAAGGAGACTAGGGAAAGACAGTCCAAGACAGCCAGTTTGTTGGAAAGCTGGCTTGAGTATGAAGTATTAGAAAAACTGTTGTGATGTCTGTCCCTAAGGGGACATGTAAATGACCAGCAGCTGCTGAGGTAGTCTGGAACTAGAGATTGCCCACCCTGGACTGGCCCTTCTTTGCTTTCTCTCATGGCTGGATGAGTGCTGATGTGAACAGAAGTTAGTAAACTGAGGAGGGGCTTGTTTGAGAATGTATACTGTATAGTAAATCCCTCAAATGAAAACTTGGTGTGATCTTAGAGATCAAAATCAATATTCTATTATATTTTGGAGCTAGTGGAAGCTATTTCTCTCTAGGTTCAATATTTTTAACCCTATGCTCTGAGCTTTAGGTTCCAAATACAAAAAGAACCAAGGTTCCAGACCCTCTGCTTAGCTGGTATTCTCAGAAGGACAGAGAATTGTTTGTTTACTCTGACAGTAAACCAGGAGCACCAAGACATTGGTGCACATGTGTTCATGTATTCATATCCTTTACACATGCACACCAGCTTATGCATATACACCTATACATGTATACTTGCTCATACAGGAACATCCATTTGACTATACATGACTCCATCCATGCTCATATCTACACACAAGTAGATAATTTTAGCAAGTTACTTTCTTTATTCTCTCCCAACCTCTTTAACCTGGATTTAGGCATCAATAAGTGTGCATTGGCTATTGGTCATAGCTTAGTGAATTCAGAGCACAGCATGAGGCCAGGTCCCAGCTCTGTACTTGGTAGTGTGAGGATTGAATTGGCATGGTTAGGGATGAAGGTTAGGCTCAGTGGAGCTTGGGCTTGGTGGGTCCCTTCTTTGTGCTAGAGACTTCATTACACTAATAAGGCTATGGGATGGACATTATTGTCTCTAATCCTTAGGTGAGATTAAGAGATTTATTAGGATGAGACTCCTGGCACTTCTTTCTGTTGCAGCTTGTTCTATGGATCCACCTACCACAGGTCTCCACCCCTGTGTTTTTCCTGCTCTGTGGTACTACCCACAATGGCCCTCACCCCTCAACTTCTGCTCCTCTTTCTGCTCCATGGATTTCATTTGCCACTCCTCGACCTTACTAGATACTCTCTTTCAAGCCTGCCTGAGCATTGTCTCTCCACATTAGCCTCCAGGTACAATATTGGGCTCTGGCCTTTTCTGTGCCCCTTTGTTATGACACATGATAAACATATATTTGGTCTTTGCTCCTAATTCTTGGAACACAGCAATCCTGGACTCTATAGTAACTGGTGTCTTTTGGATACTAATGAGATAGTTAACTGGGTCTTGGACTCTAGACAGCTTAGAATGTGTCTGTCAGAAAAGACCATGCCTTCCTTAGAGGGTTAGTCTCAATTCCACCTTTGAGGAGGGAAAAAAAGCTGGAAACAGAGTTATCACTGAAGCCAGGTTTAGCTGGTACAGATCATGTCCACTTCAGAAAGCTCCCAAAATACTCCTGAACAGGGTGATAGGGTATCTTAAGGAATATGTCATACCTCCCAAGTGCCAGCCCAAGCATCCTGTCAGATTCCAAGAAGTAGAAAGCCAAGGTTCCCTGCAGCATTTGAGTCTTGATAGAGGCTGTATTGCAACCTCAGCATCATTGACCTCTAAGGGACTAGATGGGTGGAGTGCAGCTGGGGTCTTTCTTGTGATGAATCAGCTTTGGGCTCTAGGAAGCCTGGCCACATGACTTCCACTGAGGAATTTTCTGCTGAGTGTGAGCCATCACTGCTTTTGTGGAAGCAGAGGAACATTTGGAGGTCAGAATCTCTAGGTAAGCAGGGATGATACTGAAGGCCTGTGGTGTGAATTCATAGGACAGAGAGGGGTTTCAAGAAATGAGGGTAGAAAGGCACCATCTCAGCCCTGTTGAGGCCTGGGACTCTTCTCTACCTTGCTTGGCCCATTCTGGGGGCCTGTGAGCCAACTTTTTGTCTAGTCCATTCTTATTTACATTCCTTGGAAAGTCTCTGAAGTACACACCAACCTTACTCTGCAGACAGTAACATACATCACCTCCATCCTCCTGATGACTCTCAGAAAACAAAAGACAAGTGGATGGCTTCTTTTTCCTTTTTAGGGGCTTCTAAAGGACTTGCCTTGCTTGAAGTAGAACTTTTGGGCATAATAGTTTTCAATCAAATCTGGAACGGGGGGGTGGGGGGTGGGGTGGGGGATGGTGGTGCTTTATCCAAGTTGTCAGTAACAAACTGGCTCTGGAAACCACCTTAGGTATTTTTTTCTCCCTAATTTCTCATGGGGATTCTTGATGGCACCTAGGCTTCCTGCCAGGCTGGGGTGCCACTGAGGAATCAGTGAGAAAGGTGGAGGAAGGGGGAGGGCGGACTAGGAGATGTTTGAATGGGTAAAGACACTTACTTAATGCCAAGCCTGACAACTTGAATTTGATTCCTGGGTAAAAGGGGAAAACAGATTCTTACAAGTTTTCCTCTGACTTCAATATGCATACCCTAACTATGCATATGCATGCATATGCATTCAAGTATAATGAATAAATGTAAAAACAAACAAACAAACAAAAAGTTGATGGAAGTGTTAGGTGCCAGCTAGGATACTGACCCTGACAACCAGATACTGTTGTGTGCATTACTCTCCAGCATCACTGGATGGAACCTTGACTGAGAGTAGCCCTGTAGACATATCAGGGTTTTGGCCACTTCAATCAGCAGATACTATTCTCCCCACAAGCAGAGAAAATGGTTTTAGCCACATTGTACAGATGAAAGTAAGTTTGTCCAAATATCAGAGAATACAGGAGTGTTGGAATACACAAAACCACAGGACATAGACAGATTAGATCTGACACACACATGCCAAGAAATACATGCCAACAAACCAGGCACATGTGTTTATACACAGAACACACCACATCATGTGCACAGGCTCACATGCTGAAGGACATACCACATCACACACATACATATGATTGATTGACACACCATATTACACATACTTGCTCACACACAGAAGACATACCATATGCAAATACTCATATACATAAAGGACATAGCACATCTCTCTCTTTCTCTCATACACACACAAACACACACACACACACACACACACACACCTTTCTCCATGAATATACTGTTTCATACATAGAACACACACATTACACATTTTCATGTTTACAGTTATGCATACATCCATATTCTATACACAGCCATGGTCTGTTAGTCAGATTGAAGGTCAACACACTCGATACAATCCAAGACTATGGACCTGGGGTAGAACTAGCAGGAAGGTCATTGATGTAGGCCCAGTGGACACTGACCCCAGATATGGCTTCCAACAGCAATTGGAGTGCCCTGGGTCAACTTTTACCCTCTACTCCTGCCTTTATGAAGCAGGCGCTAGAGTTTGACCAGATTGCTTAGTGCCTCTTCTGCTCCAAGAACTGATTCTAATATGTATGGAGGAAGAGAAAACACAACATGGAAGTGGTGATGGAGGATGACTGAAGTTTCAGCATCTCCCATGATTCTCTCTGACCCTGACCCCTGTCCAAACTTTCCAGCTATGAGGGAGACTAAGGGACTACCTGGGCAGAGGAGCCAGCTATGCAGGGGGGGAAAATCATTTGGTGAGAGCCTGTGCAAAGTCTCTCACGCTCCTGCAGTGCCACCTGCTGGCTGTTGGCCCCAAGCTCAGGTTTCACATTTCAATGGGTCTCATCTGTCCCCATCTCCAAAGATCTTCCAGACCAGTTGTCAGTAGCATATTGCATTCAAGTCTCACACAGTCTCTGGGTGGAAGGCAAGGTTCCCAGCGACAGGGCATGATCTCCAGCAGAGGCAAAGGTTTGGTGCCACTCAGTAGATGAGTGCAGGAGTGATAATCTTTAGTGACCTATATAGACCCCAGCCTGTCCATTTGCATTTCCCTGGTAATGTAGAGTCCATGAAAGGTTAGAAAAATGTTTTCCTTGGGCTATACTACAAGTTGTGATCAGACTCAGCTGTGAGTCTGAGACAGCAAATTGGTCTCAAGTACTTCCATAAGGGGACTCTGATCTCCCCTGGGTGCCAGGCACACTGTATAATTCTCCATAAAAGTTGGCTCTTGGAGACAGTATGTGGCCCTAACTGTTCTCCCAGAAAATGATAGATCAATACGAGGTCTCTAGACACATAGATTTAGATTAATACTCTATCAAGCTGCTTCCACTCATTTCTTTATCCAGTTATATCTTTCCCACCCCAGGAGATCTCTACTCGTGGTCTGAAGTGTTTCTTGGAATTGAAAATCCAGCATTTGCCTATGTGGCTCTGGTTAGACTCGGTCACTTTGCCAAGGCTCACCTCTCCAGTTGGCTGGAACCTGAGAGTCTGTGGCCTGCCTTATCCATCCATTTGATTGCTGGAGTGGCTGGTAAGGTTTTAGAGAACAGTCTAATCTACAGATGATGAAACCAAACAAGGACCCTGGAACAGGCAAGGCACAGTTTCTTACTTGACAATTTCTTTAAGTGTTTGAACCCAAACATTAAAAAAAAATCTCTTTCTCTCCAAGCATGTTGACTCCATACCCAGCTTCACCTGGCCCATGTCTTCTTCTCTCGGCCATTCTTACCTAAAGAACTTGATTTCTATGTCCTCTTGCTGCCCTCCACCCCCACTGGGTGCTTCCTGGCTGTGGGAAGCCTGGCCTGTTCTTAGGTGAATCCTCATGCCATAGATAGACAGAGATGAAGGAAAGAAGTTTGAGAGCCTGAGGCTGCCTCTTCCACATGGGTGATCAGTGAAAAGTTTCTTTGATGAAACTCATGTTTGATTAGGATGTATGAAGAAACTCTTTATTTCATGATTTCAAAGCCCAAGGCAGATGAGCTGTGGAATAGAGAGATGTTGCTGGCTCTTTAGAGTTGACTGAGGGAGGGAGAGCCATTTCTGTAAACTTTGAGTATGTGAAGCCCTGAGTGAATGTGTGTTGTTGACAGGAGCTGAGGAACCTAGTCTCATACCCATGGGAAAATGGTTAAGCCTCCTTCCAACTCAGGGTGAGGTTCAGAGAAATGGCAAAGCCTTCCTTGGGAGTCCCAGTGTGGGTTACTAGTATGTTCAAAAATGTCCTGCAAGCTTGCCTATAGGTCAATCTGTTGGGGGCATTTTCTCAGTTGATAGTCTCTCTTCCCAAATGATTATCTTGTGTTGACATAAAAACTAGCCAGAACACCCTGCTGTTGATGAATGGAGATAGGCTTTCATTTTTTGGGGTACCTTAGGAGGGATAGAGCTGCTTCATTCTTAGGATATCCCTGCCTGTCTACTAAGTGCTAGCTGTAGCCATAAGCTGGTATGCTCAGGCTCTTGGCATTCTGACATAGCTGCTGACTTAGGCAGAACATGGGAATACCTTCTAGAATTGCTGATGAGGCAGAGGAAATACTGATCCCCAAGTTACCAGCTCTTTGCTGAGAAGACAGCTGCATACCTCTAAGCTCCTCAGCCAGGCTGTAACTAGCCTCACAGTCTCCAGCCCCAGGACTCCTGTCTTCAGCTAACTCTTAAGGGTGGAGGTGGGCAGGAAGCCCATAGGAATGGACTTTCTTTAGCAAGAAGCATTTTTCCTACTGAGGACAGTGATAGATATGGGATATACTCCTAGTTATGCCTGGTCCAGGACTGTGTTGTTACGGATTTGTGCTTAGGTTACCAGCTGGGACAAAGTTCACATACCAGAAGGAGGTCATTTGGGATCTCCAGGACTCTCTATGTTCTACATTATATGTGTATGAGCACATGTATTTGGTGCATGAATGTGTTTGGTTGTTTATGTGTGTGTGTACAAGTATGCGTATGTGCCTGTATACAAGTTACTGCATGTTCTGTATGGACCTATACCTTGTTCCATTACGTAAAATGTGTCTGCCTGTGAGTGAGTGTGGCCACAAAGAAACCACATCCTTGCAAATTTTCACAACTGTCTTTATTTTCCCATTAAATTCCAGCTTCATTTCCATTTCTATCCATTGAGGTTTAAATGCTACAGCAGAAGCACTAGGTCCTCTTGGAAGTGGCTAGCAGGCCTGTGAAGAGAGATGACTCTGAGAACTCTCTGTACTTTGTGTTATCCCTGGGCATTTCTCTACTCCCTCCAGGGAGCTTTAGCTAGATAACATGGAGGACTTTGGGGGGCAGACAGGCTGGTTCCTGAAATTCAGGAAAATTGGGAACATATCTGGAGTCGGGACTGTAGAAAGACATGAAATTTAGCCTCCACTAGATCTTTTTGATTCTTCCATGTATCTGTAGATATGTCTTTTACACATGTCACATCCTCTCAAAAGCTCTCATGATTCTGAAAAGGTGGTGTTTTATTCTTTGCAGTTTCCTTTGTTTCATTGTAGCAATGACAATGGTCGCTGATGATTTTATTTGTAACTTATTTTAGTGGAGAAAGAGATGTTTTGTTTTTGTTTTTTGGCAGAAAGATTCAGCGCTCACTTTGTTCTTTGTAACTCGTGATATTATAGAGTATGGGGTGGACAAAATATACTTGAACTTGGCTATAAGCTATTTATTAAAAGAAAATAGTGACAATGCATCATTGAATATATTCTTCTTGGGCTTTCATTTTTTTTAAAGTTGTGATTATCGTTGTCCAGGTTAATAACCATGAAAAGACCAGATCATTTTGTAACAGTGAGGTGCATCCTGTACCTATCAGGCCGTGTGGATAGTAGCACATGGGAGTGCATCAGTGGCTGTGTTTTTATAGTTCAGCTCATCTTTTTCTTTATTTTGCTATTTATAAGGTCTTTGCTTTAAGTCAAACATTGAGATTGGGTGGATGTATGGGTGGATGTGTGAATCTGTGCATCTTGTCTATATGTGACCACTGCAGAAAACTATGGAAATAAGGTCCTTTCCTTCTCAAACACTGTGTACTATTTTGCTTTGTTCCAGCCCATGAGTCCACATTATTATTTATTAGCACAGCCTGCACCATCCCCCTAAAGCAGTTCTATGGCTCAGTTTTTAGGCTGGTGGGATGTAATTTTTTTCCTGTGGTATTTGGGATTGCTAGGAGAATTCTAACTTTAAAAGAAAAAAATCTTTATTTCTTATAGGCAGATTATGGACTATTTATTGTGTTATCCTTACATATGTATGGAACTCAGTAATGTACACCAATTGGTAATTTATATCACTAAAATATAATTCAAAAATTGTCACTGTTGTTATCTGCTGTGTGTTTCTATTCATATCCTCCCAGGTTGTGTGTACACTGTCTGTATATGGGCTTCCTGCAGTTTCAGGGAAGGGCTTTGATATTGTCAGCTAGGTTGGCAACTGATACTTTTATCACTTTGTAAATACAGATTTTTAGTTTTATCATCCTCAGATGTAGGAGTTTTAATTGATCAAAGTGTTAAAATATCTCTTTTTATCACCAGCCAATTTTAAAGATTGCTTTAGGCTCAAGCCCTTTACAGACATAATATGTATCCAAATGCTCAAAAGTAGACACACAAAACAGTACATGTACCTGCTCTACAGCAAGTAGATCAGCCTTTAGCTATTGTTTGCACTCTTTTACCATTGTGATAAGGGGTTAACTGAAAGGCCAACATGCTGGATGTTTTTTCCTCCACAGACAACTCCTCAGTGGAAGTTAAAGCCCCAGGCACAAGGTATTGAGGACATAAGCCTATGATGCCTCTTGAACAGATTCAGGCACTCCTCTTTGTTGGCTCTGCTCAGTTTCTAGAGATTCTTATTTCAGCTCTAGATGAGAGACATCTGGCTCTCAACTTTAATATTCCTTCCCAGCCACAAGGTTTATATGGAGATAGGGTATTTCCATATTTGTTGAATGTCAAAAGGCTTCAGCTGCTGCCATTTTGTGTACATCACTGTCAAGGTCATGGAATAGAATCGATGCTGTGACCCTGAAAGTGTCAGTTTCTGGCCAACCCTTTATTTTCAGGTTCATGCATACATTGTGCTTCAGAAAGATTGCTGAGATTGTCAGCCAAATCACAGAGCTAAAGGGACCCCCGAAAACAAACTTACCACATAGATAGCCTCACTTATCAATAGGAGGAACCAAGCATCTGAATTCACACTACAGGCGCTGCTGTCACTCTTGTTAGAGCTGTCAGACAGACTGGTTAGACAGAGTTTTTCATACTGTTCCATCAAAATGGCCAGAAAAACTATTCAGAATGATTGCAATGGGAAGAGAAAGCTGAACACAGAATATCTAGGCATGTGTTCACAACTTGCCAGGAATGTTGAAGGGGGGATAGAAAACTTCAAAGAAGAACTGGGTTAGTAAGGCATGGGTAGGACAAGAACATCTGAATGAGATTCAAGGTTAGCAGGTTCAGAGGAGGGCACCAAGAAGCCTGGGAAACAGAATGTTTGTTATCCACCACTGACTCTTTTACAGGCAATTAAGAAGGTGGTTCAGACCAGACTATTTATTGTAGAAAATGGGGAAGACTTCCCATGAGGCAGCAGGTGGCTCACAGATTTAAAGCCAGCAGTGATCATGATTCACTACTGGAAGCTCAGAGTAGATTCTGGGTTCTATGCCTATAAGATCACTTCCATGGTGACTCCTCCTTCTTAACCACCTCCACCACCCCTTTTGTGAGTTTCCTCCTCATCAGCATCTGCCCCATTATCTTGGAGATGTGACTGTTCTGACTCTCCCTCAGCTCCACCAACTGGCTCTTCTTCCTACTCTGCCATGACTGGCCACAGCTCTCAGCATATATGTGCCAGGTTTGGTTGTACTTGGTACTTCCTTTTTTTTTTTTTTTTTTTTTTTAAATAGATGAGCACAACATTTTTTTTTCTTAAAAGAAAGAACAAATGCAATTAACAAAATTAGCTAGCTCTTCATGGATTGGGTCCTGTGAAGCTTTTAACAGATGAAGGGTTGCCTTCATTTCAGATCAAGCTCAAAGAACAGGTATGGAAGTTTCTCAGTTGAGAACCCCTGATGAATGGACAGTAGGTTTCTCCTGAAATGCAGAAGCTGAAGCTGCCTCATAATAACTTGACCAGTGTTCCCTGCCTGTCAGGAGGGGGAGTCAGAGACCCAACAAGTAGGAGTGGAAAAGTAGCAGGAAGGGGGGAAAAACTGGGACAGGGAGGATTATGTGAGGAAGAGGTCATTAGCAGGGAGGTCCAGCAAAGGGAGGAAGGATGGGCTGAGGGACATAGGAGACTCAGGCCTAAGTTGTGACAGGGTTTGATTCCCTACACCAGGCCTCTCTCAGGCATGGGGAACAGAGATATAGCTAAGAGGAGCAGACAGATGAACTATAGCTCTAGTACTTTGAGCTGAATCTAGCCTAGTCCTTAGAGGCTTTCTTGTGGTTTCTGGTGCTGCATGTTCTCACTCTTCTACATCTGGATGCTGAGTTGTTTGAGAATAACCTTCACTTCAGTAAGAATCTCAGTACTGTACCCCCTTTCTTAAGCGTTAGTGTTGGTAGTGTCTCTATCTTCAGTCATATGTATCAAGGGGAGACAATGATCAGGCAGCATAAAAATGTACCATCTCACACCTCACTAAGAGAACATATCTTTTTTTCCTCCAGCTGTTCCATCCCCACCCTGGTCTCCTTCCACTTGTTTCCTTGTGACATGCTCAGACTGCAGGAGCTTAGTGGGGGCAGGCAGGTCTGTATTTTTCTCTCTGTTATGTTCTAGACAGCCGAGATTCCAAGTGTGAGAGGGTCTTATTTAGCACCAATAGTGCCATCAGATCCCAGCACACATGGGCAAATCGCCACTTCAAAATATGCGCTTTTGGAGCTCCTGCTCCACTGTGCCCTAGAACTTGTTTTTCCTGCTGTGAACCTGGTGCAGGGTGAAGGGAAGAGCAGGTGCAGCCAGGGATAAGGTATGGTTCCTGGCTCAATTGTTTACTGCCCAGGAGCTCTTGCTTCTTGGGGAGTATGAGGATATTTAGTAGCTCACTAAGAACCTCCCAGCCAGCAGCCATGCTCTATAGATTATGTCTAGTTTCCTCTCTCATAGCACCAAATACAGCTGCCAAGAATGGTCAAATCTTTCCCCAACAAAGCACACAGCTGGAGACACAATCCAAACTAAGAAAAGGGAAAAATTAACTTGTAGTTAACATTGGTAGTTGTGAGTCAGAGCCCAGCCTTGCTCTCTGCTGACACCACGTGCTTGTGCAGAGGAACTGGCCCAAACTATAATTCCCTTCAGCCACATATTAGTAACCATTTCAGAATATGCTTAATATGATAAAAAATTTCTTTCAGGAAAAGACACACTTTGTGAAGACAAGGTACTCCCACAATCCTAGACAAAGAATTTACTTTCCAGAAGATTCAAAATTTGTTTGTATTTTCAGGTCTGAAACTTCAAGTAAAAATTTGTTAAGTCGCAGGAGAGCGAATTAAATGTTGTCCTTTGTAAGAGTTGCTGTGGCTGGGCAGTGGTGGCACATGACTTTAATTCCAGCACTTGGAAGGCAGAGGCAGGTGGATCTCTATGAATTCAAGAGTTGCTGTCACCCTGGTGTCTCTTCACAGCAATAGAAACCCTAACTAAGACAGAGGCTAACCTTGGATGTCATTCCTCTAAAAATCATGCACTGTTGAACACTGGGATTTTAATAAGCCCTTTCAGCCCCACCCCACCCCCCATAAAAAAAAAACAGCTAACAAATCATGGGTTTTGGAACATCGTCTGAGGTCCTCAAGCTTGCATAAACAAGCACTTATTTCCAGACCAGCCTTTCACTTATTTCATTGTCAGAAACCATCAGGGAAGGGGCTACCAAATGCAATCCTACAAAGCACAATCATCTGAAACATTGCATAAGAAACAGACTAAATAGGCCACACTGCCCATGTCTAGTAACCTGGGACCTAAGAGCCACTGAAAATAGAGGGCTGACTTTTGCCAAGGAAGTACAGTTCTAGGTGACCTCAGCCATTTGACCTTCTCTTTCTCCATTATTGACTACTCAGATTTGCTTCCTGCCATCAGCTACCTTACAAAAAGAAACACTAGCTCCACTTTTGAAATTTTGGAAAATACTCATGGGGCAGCTGTGTCATGCCAGCAAAGGCTACCTGAGGTGAAAAATAAAATTTTGAAAAATAGCATTTTTTTTTTTTTCAGATCCAGGACAGTGATTACTTTCTACAGTTTTGGTGAAAAATAATTAGTTTCTGTTGACCACAGCTAACTATTGTTCAAAGCTAAACTTTGTAATTCCACAGCAAAAGTAGGATTTTTTTTAATTGAAAGAATACAGGGTGGAAATTAAGAAACTAGAGGAAGAACAGATCAAACATTGGCTTCTCATCTTTCTGTAGAGGCCTAGGGTGGACATTTTGCTTAGGTTTGGGTTCTTGGAGACTTGTCTCTTATCTCAGAATTATTTTTCCTGGCTGGTTTCTTATCCATTAAAATAGATTTGTGGTGTTATCTTTCAGGCTACAGCTGGGTCTTGGTCCAAAATATTGCTACTGTCTACCAATGATGATCTCCAGTATCCTTGAAATTCTTTGTACAACTATTTCTAACTCAGAAATATCTTAGAGAGACCCAGCCCCTCGGGTGATGCTTAATCTTCCCTGTCTGGTGCCTGTTGAGTTGGGATAAGCAATTTTATTCAGGAATCCTGGAAAGCATCCTCATTGTGGAAAGCCTCAGTGTATAAATAAAACAAGGTCCAGGAAGTTCTGAAGTTAAAGAAATTCACAAGACCCTCCACCTCCACAAAGTGTGTGTGTGTGTGTGTGTGTGTGTGTGTGTGTGTGTGTGTGTGTGTATTGCTAGGGATGGGAGGCTCTGATTAGCTAAACTGTTTGCAAGTTGTTTGGGTAGCTTCAGGGACACAGCTTTCATCCCAGTTGTCATGTATGCTGTACTGTAATTGCTGTTGAGATACCTATCCTAGAGTTTCATATGCTTCTGTAAGTACCCCCCCCACCAGTCATACTTCTATAATTAACTCCTCATTCATGTTCCTATAAGTAGCTACATGGTATCTGCTCCACCTGGCCCATCCCTTGCTTGTTCTCTGTATCTGTTTCTTTTCTATGACACTAGAAATTCAACTTGAATCTCCTTCAGTAAAGTTTTGTTTTCTGGTCTTGCTGTAGCCTAAGTAATTTTTTTCCTTTAAAAAGAAGTCTTTTAAAAACAAAACAAAATGGCAAAAAAAAAAAAAATCTAACACTCTCTTTTCAATATCTACCCCAATTGAAGCTAAATTAGCCAATGTCTGAACTGTTGTATTCCTTAAATTTTTATTCATTTTACTTTTTTTGTACTGATTTACTTTTGATGTAATTGTTAGGTGTGTTTCCCTGAAAATTACTTTTATTTTTTTCACTAAGCATGACAGGATAGATCAATAGTTGTGGGTGGGGGCAGAATCTTTCTTTAATCTGTTAGGCCCTTCCTTCTTTAGGGTGAATGAACATTTGGAAATTTACACAATTGCACACCACA
Source organism: Phodopus roborovskii (assembly GCF_943737965.1). NCBI lineage: Eukaryota > Metazoa > Chordata > Mammalia > Rodentia > Cricetidae > Phodopus > Phodopus roborovskii. The sequence goes on from NW_026125052.1 coordinate 35,168,841, forward strand.
ATTCCAGGGTGGGCAACTCAGCAAACCATCGAAGAATCTATCTTCCGCTGTGGTGAAAACAATTGATACTGTTTCAATGACACTGCAAAGAACACAAAGATGCAACAAATTTAGGAGAAATTTTGTTCGATATTCTTAACCAGTCTCCAATAAATGCTATCAGGTTGTAGGCTTTTTACTGAATAAAAAGGAAATAAACTGGATGCAACAATCTATGTGCTACACTTCCCTCCTTGTGTGTTAATTTATAATGATTCTCAAATCTAGCTTTCTCAGTAAGGTTTTCATTTAAATTGGAAACTGTAAACTTCAGATAATTGGTATAAGCAGTCTTTCCTCTAAGAAATACAAACCTAGATAGCCTCAATCTCAGCGATTTGACACTCTAGCAGGGGAAAGAGACTAACCCATGACAACAAAGCAAGTGTGAAGTTTCCCTTGCCACTGGGACACCATGCTGGAGAGGGTCAGCTTATGCTCCCAGTGAGGGATTTGGTAAGTACTGGGGTAGAGAGGCGCTCCATAGGACTCTGGCTGGAGGAGATGCTCTATGACAATGAGAATGGCACTAAACCTAACCCTGGGACAGACCCGTACCTGGAAACTCAACTCGGCCACGTGCTCCCAACCGTTGCCACCAGCATCCGGGCACCCGAGCAGCCAACGGTCCCTGGGTCCTAGACCGTTGGGGTGCAAGCAGCTCAGCAGCAGCGCCTGTGAACAGCTGCGTGCGTGCGACATGATCTCCTCCAAGGTGGCACCAGGGGCAGGAGATCAGCGGGAGATGCTGTCTGAGGGTCGACTGGAAGCAATGCCACCTGGTGAGGCGGGCCCTAGCTGGGCTGCAGGGCCACCATCGGAGCGCCTGCCACCCGTGGGTCAGGAGGCACCTCCGCCACGTCACTGCCACACCGACTGCTTAGAAGCGCCCCTATCGCGCTGCTTCCAGCGCCTTGGTGCCACAGTGGGTAGTCACCCCTGGCTGTTTTTGCTTGGGCCTGCGCTGCTGACGGCAGCGCTGGGCACAGGTCTCATCTTCTTGCCCAAGGAGAAGGAAAACCTGGAGGAGCAGTACACACCGATTGGCAGCCCTGCCAAGGCTGAGCGGCGCTTCGTTCAGGGTCACTTCAGCACCAATGACACATACCGCTTCTCTGCCTCCAGGACCAGCTCAGAGGCCAACTTTGCGTCCATCCTGGTGGTGTCTCTCACCAGCTCACTGCTGGACCCAAGGATATTTACGGAGGTGAGCAAGTTGGACCAAGCAGTGCAGGCGCTGAAGGTGGTACAGGAAAACGGAACACCGATCCTGTACAAAGAGGTGTGCGCTAAGTACAAGTCGCATTGTGTGCCACCCAACCCTCTGCTATATATGTGGCAGCATAACTCGTCATTGGACCTGTCAAACCTCACGTTCCCCATCCATAACGTGTCCAACCACGGCATCTACATGGCGGGCTTCTTTGGGGGAAATGTCTTGGGCCAAACAATGGGAAAAAGTCAGCGACTTGTGGAGTCCCGAGCGTTGAGGCTGCTGTACTATCTCAAGACCGAGGACCCCGAGGACAGTGAGCGTAGCAAGGCATGGCTAACTCACTTTCTAGACAGTTTTAACGACATGAAGAGCAGTCTGACTTTGGAAGAGACAGAGGTATTCTGGAGGTTAGGGTTTGCAAGGGAGGCCAATAAGGGTGGGAGATTTGGAGACCAGGTCGCCTTTGAATTAAAGCTGGGTATGTGCTCCTGTGTTTGGCATGAAATCCCATTGTAACATGGATGGATGATGCCAAGATCATAAAGCATTGGCATCATACTGGTCTGTGCACAAATACTATATATCAGTAAGTATGTTTTAGCACAGAAACTGATTTTCACACTTGGTGTGGATTTTGGTTTTCTACCTAATTCACTTGAAAATTATTTCTTCCATTGAGCCGGCTCTTGTTCCTAGGAGTCCCTAAAGCCTGTTTGTGCCCAGTGGAATTAAAGACAAAACTTTCAAATTCTGTCATGTTGTTTAAGAAGATAGATAACTAGTTTAGTCCTTAGTTCAGCCATTTTTGGGTTAGTTATAGACAAGGCATGGTAGCTTAGTATTGAAGTATATGTTGTTTGTTAAAATTCAGGGCCAGCAATTCAAATATATAACCGAGTGTTTCTTAAAGTGCTACTGAGGCAATTAAAATATGAAAATATACCAATCTAATAAGATTTAGAAAATGCCACAATTTCCACAGTTGTCAGTGAGGATAAGGTTTCACAGTTGTTTATAAAATTCAGTTCCTTTTATTTAGATTTAGGGTTAGTCCCCACCCCCATCTTAGCCAAAATATAGAGAAATTATTAAGCTTTGCATTTTGAGGGAAAGGTTGGAAAGCACACCTGAGATTTTATGTGAATTATTCACTCTTTACAGTATGCCTATCAACAAGATCAATTGTCCAGAAGTGTTGGCAATGTTTGATGAACTCTGGAATCGGGATTTATTTTCTGAGTATTTTTTGTTTGTTTGTTTGCTCTTGCAGGTAGTCTACTTTACATCACTTTCAAGACAGCTGGAGTTTGAGGCAACCTCCAAGACTGTGATCCCTCTTTTCCACCTGGCATACATTTTAATCATACTGTTTGCAGTTGTATCATGCTTCAGGTAAAATTCTCATTTTTAACAATACACAGTATACAATATTCCATTGTAACAATTTTAAGTGAACAATTTAATGATATTAATTATATCCATACTGTTTATCCATTGCAATTATCTGCTTTCCAGGTTTTTCATCACTACTAACAGATACTCTGTTCATCACTCAGTAACCCACTAAACCCCTCTTCCATACTCTCAGAAAAACTTTAATCTACTTTCTATCTCTGATTTTCCCTATTCTAGACTATTCGTTTATGCTCTTTATAGGTTACTCAATCTAAAGAAACAAGAATAGACTAAGACACTTCTGTCAGCTTTGGTTTTATTTTTTCCCGAGTTTTCTGGATTTCAAATTACTTGAGTTTTTTAAGGTCAGTAGGTATTGTCATAAATTTGCCCTGTCCTTTCATTCTGTATGTCACTTGGTAGAAAACCAATGCCAAAGAAACTTAAAAAAGAAAGAGTTCATTTTGCCTTAAGTTTCTCAAGATATAGTGTTATCAGAGAGCAGGGAGCTGGGTGATCACATTTCATCCACACACAGGAAACAAAAAGACAACAGGAGTGGGTGAGGCTATAAGCACTCAACCTGGTCCCCAGGGATATACTTTCTCTACCTCCTACAGGTTACGTAACTTCCTCAAATAGTATCACCAAATGGGGACCAAGTGTTCAAACACATAAGCCCATTGGGGAAAATTTCTCATTCCAACTAATATTTTCTGTCCCTAGTCCCCATGAACTCATGGCCATCTGACAATGCAAAATGCATTTAGTCCGACTTTAAACATTCCCACAGCAGTGGCAGGAGAAACGGCTCAGCAGTTAAAGAGTACTTGCTGCTCTTGCAAATGACATGGGTTTGGTGCCCAGCACCCCCACATGGTAGCTAACAACTGCTTATAACTCCAGTTCTAGTTGGTCTGACCCTCCCCACTTTTTTGTTATGTTTTGTTTTGATTTTTGTTTTCTAAGACTGCTCTGTGTAGCTTTGGAGCCTGTCCTGGAACAAGCTTTTGTAGACCAGGATGCCTCTGCGTCCCGAGTGCTAGTATCAAAGGCATGTGCCACTGCTGCCCAGCTCTGATCCTCCCTTCTTATCACTACAAATACAGTGCAAAACATAAATGCATAAAATAAAAAAATTCAGGTCCCCAGAGTTTTAAGTTTTAGCTGTGTTCAAAAGTCCAAATCTTCTTCTGAGATTCTAGGTAATTTCTTAACCATGATTTCCTATTTTATAAAAATTATATATATATATATATATATATATATATATATATATATATGTATATAATCTCTCTCTTGGGCTGGTTCTATTTCCTGTATTGATATCTCCTTGATACATGTCTCATACTTTTGAAATGTCCGCCATCTTGAGGTCTCAGCCACAATCTAGGCTTCACTTCTACAAGCTTCACACAATGACCTTTCAGGACCTATGACATTGGCATTGCTGAACCTCAATGGTTCTTTGACACTATGGTGGAGAGTCAATGACTTTCTCAATTTTGCATCTTTCTTGTCTTTAGTACTATGTGAGCAACACTGTGAAGTTCAGCTGCTTGCTTGAAATGGGCCCATGCATGTTTGCTTGGTTTGTTTGTTTTTCTTGCTGGGTTGCTTACAAGTGTATTGTGTGCCACAAACCTTACTCTGTTGATGAAAACTTTTTAGGTTTAGGTTTTCTAGTCAAAAACTTTTTTAGATATTTTATTTCATATATATAGGTGTTTGCCTGCTTGTATGTCTGTGTGCTGTGTGCATACTTGGTACCCATGGAGGACAGAAGATGTTGGCATATCCCCTGTCACTGGAGTTACAGATGGTTGTGAGCCACTGTGTGGGTGCTGGGAACCAAACCCTGGTTTCCTGGAAGAGCAGCCAATGCTCTTAACTGTTGAACCATTCCTCCAGCACATTTTTGTAACTCTTTAAGGGGTCTGTTGATGTCTGAAAAGTTAAGTCCTTCACTATGACTTGAAGATTATTCTGTGGCATTTTCCATTTTCCTGTACACTGAGCATATGACATAAAGTTTTCAGCCCTGTTTTAATCTTCTGGAATGACTATTGAGTATGCATTTTCCACCACCTCCAAACAGCATTGTCAATTGAAACATAATTTGACATTATTGTATGATATAATTTGACATTATTGTAAGAAATAGAGTCTGTGAAAAATGACTGTGCTGATGCCTTCAGAAAGCACTGGCATGGCTCTCATTAGTTCCTGCAATAGAAAGTTGTCAGGAAAACACAAGCCTTGCTCCTAAATCTATTTTCCCATCTTTACTTTTGTTGCCCCTCCCTCCCTCCTTCCCCCTCTCCCTTATGCATTTCCACCATAATGACATGTACTGTTATGAAAGTTAGAGGAGCCCTTGCAAAGATGCTGCATCATCCTCTTAGACATTCAGAATTGTGAACTAAATCAACATTTTTGTAAAGCATCAAGCTCCCAGTAGTTTGCCATTTTTTCATTTGTTTTTTTCAAATCCAGCCTGGTATACAAAGTGACAAAGTGAGTTCCAGGACAGCCAGGGTTACACAGAGAAACCCTGATTAAAAAAAAAAAAAAACTAAACTAAATAAATAATGTCTGTTAGTTTAAGGTCTCCATCAAGCAGATATTGAAGTCATCATCCTAGAGGCTTCTAGACGCCTTGGTGTCTACCTCAACAACCAATTTAGTAAGATTTCAGTATGGAAGCTACTATCACAAGTTCTTGTTTTTCACTCTAAATTTACAGGTTGGACTGTGTAAGAAGCAAAATGTTGGTAGCAGTCTTTGGAGTGTTTTCTGTTGCCATGTCAGTGGTGAGTGGCTTTGGCCTGATGCTGCACATCGGGGTCCCATTTGTGATCATAGTTGCAAATTCACCATTTCTTATTCTTGGTGAGTAAGACAAAATATAAAGCTGTGTTGAGTCTGTTTGTATGTGAGGTGGATAAGAGGAGTATTTGTGTAGGAGGCTTAAGCAACAGGAAGACCAAACTGAATAATCTGTCTTCAGAATTGAAAATATATAGTATCCCAGACAAATAAAGGAAAGAAACATGCATTTTAGTTTACACCGAAAATGCAACGAGAAATATTTTGTATCAAGGAATATACACTAAACAAAATGTTTTTTTTTTTTCTAGATTAATTGGTACTAGTGAGGCCATTTTGGAATGTTTTATGTAAACAAGTGCCCAAGGTTCTGCCGTAGGAAACATATAAATTGGTTTGCATTCCCCAAGTTTATAGCAAAGAACTATAGACCAACAACTTCATTTCTATACAATTTGATAAATATAATAGATCATAAGTAGAACACATTTTTTGTTTTGTTTTTGTTTGTTTGTTTTTTCGAGATAGGGTTTTTCTGTGGCTTTGGAGGCTGCCCTGGAACTAGCTCTTGTAGACCAGACTGGCCTCAAACTCACAGAGATCTGCCAGCCTCTGCCTCCTGAGTGCTGGGTTTAAAGGTGTGAGCCTTTAATGGCTAACGAATGGGTTTATTTTGGTGTGTTTTGTAAGAAGACATTGAAAACAACCTGAACCCATATCAGTACGGCACTTGTCAAATCAAACATATTAAAAAATGGAAACCATATTTGGCCTTTAAAAAAGACAAATATAATGAATTAAATGGAAATTTCTCATTATAAATCAAGATACGTGCAAGGCAATGGATAATTACATGGGTATAGTTGCATAAAACAAATTCAAGATGAATTTTTAATGTGTTTTCAGGTTTGTTCTTTGAAGGGTGATTATATATTTCTGTTTTTAGAATTTTTTTAATATTAAGTTTATATGTCAAAATATGCTATTTCATCCTCCCCCATGGGTGGGTTTATATTGCACATCAGTTTAGCCTTGCTCTTCAGCCACTGCGCCCATAGTCATGAATAACTGTAGAGGGAATGTATTTATTATAAGCCAATCTATATTCTTTGTATTTATTCAGACTGTATCCACAGGAGTATAGATTTGTAAATAGTGTATGTATATGCATTTCCAGCAACTTAAAGACTATGAGGAGAATTTCTGAACAAATTTCTATAATATCATTTTTTTTTTAATCCCAAGATAGCATTGCATTCCATTCTTGGTTCTCAGTGCCTCTGATTGTTTCCTTTGTTCAGCTAGATAGAGTCTTCAGCTGATAGTCACGGGTGTCACCACACAATCTATGACAGCTCCTCTAGCTTTGTGCAAGTTTTGGATCTTTCTACCTCAATCATGTCCATGAATATCTGAACTTCAGGCCAGCTTGTAATTCCCAGTATTCTCCTAACTTTAACTTGTAACCTATGAAAAAGAGGTAAAGATCAGCATTGCATTCCCAAGACCTGCTGTTAAATATACACATGGAAATAAAAGCACACATGAGTGCAAGCAGTCTCAACTGCAGTCTAATGTTGGAGGGCAATGGAATTTATTGGCATCAGGCTCAGACTGTCTAGTCTCCTTGATTTTCTGTCCTCATTCTGTTTTTTTCCACTATTAATGTCAAAGCTCTCAAACATTCTTCAGTTCTGTTTCAAGCTAACCATGCAATGGCACCATGGTAAGGATTCCAAAGATTGACTTTTGCACACCTTTCTCATATCGGGACCAGTGAAACATGCTGTCCACCACATGCTAGGTATCAAATAGAAACCACCAGGGACACTAGATTTGTGTGTATGCCTGGAAGTAAACCTATAAAGTGGGTGCTGTAATAAAAATGGCACAACTTGGATTGCCTTATGCTACCAGCAAACATACTTGCCAATTCCTATTTCAAGCAAACAATGTTTGATGGATGTGTTTGTATATTAGCTGAAATGGCTCATGGGATCAAAGACAGATTGCTGATTCTGTTTCAACTGGCATGTTGTCACATAGATGTCCTCATTTTATCACAAGGACACCCTGGGAAAACACTAGGGAGTATCCTATGTACTAACAACATAGGTATGTACGAAGCTAAGACTTATTACAGAGGAAGGAGTGACAAATTATGTTATAAATTCAGAGACCAACTGAGAAGATGGTGTTTAACGAGAGATTTGCAAGACAAGCAATAGAAAATGTCTAGTTGTTTAATATTCAATGTGCATTATTAATATATAGGAAGTTCTGTTCTTTTGTTACAGGTGTTGGGGTTGATGATATGTTTATTATGATATCTGCCTGGCAGAAGACCAGCCTCGTGGAAAGCATAAGAGAACGACTCTCCAATTCATATTCAAAGGTGGCAGTGTCCATTACAATCACCACTATCACCAATGTCCTTGCTTTCTATACAGGAATCACCAGCTCTTTTAGATCTGTACAGTATTTTTGCATCTATACAGGAACAACTCTGCTCTTTTGCTATTTTTATAGTATCACCTGTTTTGGAGCAATTATGGCTCTAGATGGTAAAAGAGAAGTTGCGTGCTTCCGCTGGCTGGAAAAGCCAGACCAAAAATATGCCTCATTAAAAAAATCCTGCTGTGTACCATTTGGTTCAGCCCCAGATGAACATGGAGAAGACAAGCATCCAATGAATTTGTTCTTTAGAGACTATTTTGGTCCTTTCCTCACAACGGCCAAAGCCAAGTTTTTTGTAGTGCTGATATATATTTTTTATATCGTAAGCAGTATATATGGATGCTTCCAAGTGCAGGAAGGGTTAGATCTTCGGAACCTAGCAAGCGATGATTCCTACATTACACCATATTTTAATATTGAGGAAGATTATTTCTCAGATTATGGTCCAAGGGTTATGGTCATTGTTACTGAAAGTGTTAACTACTGGGATAGTGATGTAAGACAGAAACTGGACAAATGTATGATAAAATTTGAAGAAAATGAATATGTAGATAAAAATCTCACAGAATTTTGGTTGGGAGCATATATTCAATATATGAATAACAGTGGAAATAATCTTAATGACAAGAATACATTTATGAATAATATTTCAGGTTTTTTAAAAATGTCTCCTATTTTTACATATGATATTAATATTTCCTCATCAAATGAAATCACTTCTTCCCGAGGCTTTATCCAGACTGTAGAGGTTTCTTCCTCAAGCAATAAGAAGAGAATGTTACTACAGTTACGAGGCATAGCTGAAAACTGTGAAGTTCCCTTAATGGTGTATAACCAAGCATTCATATATTTTGATCAATATGCTGCAATAATAGAGAACACTGTTCGAAATGTCATGGTTGCATCAACAGCCATGCTCATTGTTTCCTTATTGTTAATTCCTCACCCAGTGTGCTCCTTGTGGGTTACTTTTGCTATTGCATCTGTGATTGTGGGAGTTACAGGTTTTATGGCATTCTGGAATGTTAATCTAGATTCCATATCCATGATTAATCTTGTTATTTGTATAGGTTTTTCTTTTGATTTTTCTGCACACATCTCCTATGCATTTGTTTCCAGTTCTGAGACCTCAGTAAACAAAAAGTCAATTGAGGCCTTATATATGCTAGGCTATCCAGTGTTGCAAAGTGCAATTTCAACAATAATAGGGGTGTGTGTTTTATCTGCAGCTAAAGCTTACATCTTCAGGACATTTTTTAAGATTATGTTTCTTGTTATGTTTTTTGGGGCTGCTCATGGCCTAATTTTTATTCCAGTATTCTTAACCTTTTTTTGAAAGTTTGTTTGAATGCACGGTAACAAATAACCCTAACTAGTTATAGAATTCCTGATGATGTGAATCCAGTCTGATTGTAAAATGTACTAATTAAGACTAGTCAATAGAAAAAGAGAGATGAAATTAGAGGGGGCATTGCATGGTTAGAAGCAGCAGGGGTAATGGTGAGAGGGAAGGGAGGGTAATATACATTGTATACATGTATGAAAATGTCTCAATAAAAACCATTAGTTTGTCCAACTAGTATACACTAATAAAATATGAATTATTAATATATAACTGAAAAGATATATAAAGTGTTAAAAATAGTCATTCCATGTTTCCTTGGCTTTGAAGTTCTTTAATAACATATTCTGAGAAAAATTAAAATATCTTTACCAAATTAATAGAAAGGTTAACATCTTTATTCTAATGTCTACAATAAGTCTTAGTTATTTTTTTATTGCTGTAATAAAGACTTTGACCAAACAAACTTTGGAAGGGAAAGGTTTATTTCAGTTTATAGCTGTTTCTGTCTCTCTCTCTGTCTCTCTCCTCTCTCTTTCTCTTCAAAACATGTTTATTCTGTGTACTTCTGGTTGTCCTAGAACTCACTCTGTACATCAGACTGGACTTGAGCTCAGAGATCTTCTTGCCCCTGTCTCCTGAGTGCTGATATTAAAGGTGTGTGCCAACCCTGCAACCTCTATCATAACAATTTTTGAGAATTATGTAGTTTTTTTGAAGGAGATAGTATTCAACTAAGGATATGATAAAGTTAAGTTGAGTGAAACATTTATCCAACACCAAATTTAAGATGTCCATGTTCAGGCTCAGACATGCCTGGTTTGAAATACCTTTCTTTCTAGTGCTGTCCATTTAACTTGCTTTTCTTTGTGTTTCTGGTGCAGATATAGTATGTGCTTATGGAACTGTTAAAGTACCTGACAAGAAATCATATAACTAGTTACAGTGAAAATAGGTAAATGTCTTAAGTAAGAAACAATGAGTGCAGGAGGTGAATGTGAGAATCAGATAGCTGTGGCACCTGTGCTAGGAGCTGTTCCACGAATCCAGCAAAGGCCTAGAGGTTGAAATAGACAAGACAGTGGGTCATTCATTCAATGGCAATGTCGGGATGCCAAATGCCGAATGCCATTTATTGATGGGATGGAACTAGCTTAAATACTAACTTACAGGACAGTGGAAAATAACAGGATTTTTATGCTTAGTTCCTCCATACGAGGTGTATGTTATCAAAACAGGAAGAGTACCAGTAACAGCTTTGGGGCAAGGAGTTCCAGTCAACAGCTTCAGGCTTGCTCAAGGTGCCTCGGGGGTCCATGCAGGGCCCTACAGATAGCAGAGGTCCTGTTGTGCCAGGCCAAAGTGGGGAGAACTGGGATGGTTCAGGACATTATACAATTGATTCTGGAAGAACCCCCCCCATTATTACCACCCTAGAAACGTCTTTTATCCAGCTGTTGATCTTCATTTTAAGTTGAGGGGCAGATGTCAGGGAACCTTTTGATGACATCTACTCAGGTCACTCTGGGAACAGTGGATAAAGAGATCTAGAAGGGAAAGAAGACATCCAGCATACAAAACCTCATGGAATGTCCCCTTAAAATGGTTTGTATTGGGTGGGAAATACAGCTCAGTGGTTCAGTTTTTGCCTAACATGTATGGATCCCTGGGTTCAATCCCCAGTACTATAGTAGTAATTTCTAAACTGGTCATTGGTGGCCCACACCTTTAATCCTAGCACTCAGGAGGCTGAGGCAGGCAGATCTGAGAGTAGGACGCCAGCCTGGTCTGCTAGTTCCAGGACAGGCTGCGAAACAATACAGAGAAACTCTGTCTCGAAAAACCAAATCAAACCTAACCCCAACAATCTTGTTTCAAATTTAAATTAAAAACGGGGGGGGGGGAAACAAAACAAAAAAACACCACCCCAATTATTTTTTCTAAAAATAATAAAGTGTAGTGAGATATTCAACCTGCCCTTACCTGTAGCATGGTCACAGGTGCAGACTTGATGGAGGATTAGGTTAGGTCTGGGGTCCCGGACCAAGAGTGCTCTCTCTTGGTTCCGGTGGGGGTCACTGAGAGCGGCAGCTTGAGTGTGGATCCTTGAAGCGGGAACTTGCGGGTCATCGGTTTCTCGAATGACTTCTCCCCGAATAAAATTAATAACCTATATTAAACCAAGTCCCTTGTTTTTTTTTTAATTTTTTTATTTTATATAACAAAGCCCATTTAAATGAAAACAAACATTTATAGACAATATTTGGGAATTTGGGCGTCGTTCTTTCCAAACTACTTCCTGCTGGTAAGGGGCGCTGTCATTGGGGATTCTAAGAAGATGCAGAAATCCTGGCTGTAGTCTGTAAGGCTGTTTTGTCCAGCTGTTTTGAATGTAGGATCAACTGGTACTCTGTTTCAGGCAGTCTGGCTTGATCAAACTACATTAGTCGAAAAGGAATCCACAGCTTTTCATTTTCTGTGGAAACAAAAATAGAAATCCTTTTCCCCAGTAACTTGTCCTTCAACTTAAATTTTGGAGTCAAAGCATTTTTTTTTAATTTAATTATTTCACATGTCGATCCCAGTTCCCTCTCCCTCCCTCCCTCCCTGCCTCCCTCCCTCCCTCTCTCTCTCTCCCTTTTACCCTTTCTGCCCTCTCAAATGCACTCTAACCACCCACCCCTCCCCAATTCCATATGTAGGGGAATGCCATCCAGTTGGGGTCATGTAGATCTGACAGGTCATGTGAAGTAGGGATTAGGGCTTCTCTCCTGTCTCTAGATTAAGGCAGTTATCCCTCCATGGGGGATGTGTTCCTAAGTCCTTTTGTGCACCAGGGATACATCCTGGCTCCACTGTCTGAGGTCCCTTAGACTGCTCAGTCCTTCTGGTTGAGACCCATATTCAGGGGGGCCTGAGTCAGTCCCATGCTGGTTTCCCAGCTATCAATCTAGTGGCCGTTAGCTCCTCCTTGTTCGGGTACGCTGTATGTATTTCTGCCGCATGGTCTTGTCCTCTCCATCTGCATCTGGGTTCTAGTTCGACTCAGTGTTTATGTATGGGTGTTTGATCCTGTTTCCAACAGGCATTAGTTGAGGGCTCCATGGATAAGTTAGTTGTTGATCTCACTCTCCGGGAAGGGCATTTATGATAGCCTTTCCACGGAAGCTCAAATTGTTAGTTGGGAGCAGTCGACCAGGAAGATTGAGCCTGGTTAGGAATAGAAGACAGGAGAGAGAGAGAGAACATAAAAGAGGGAGCCAATATTGGTTTGAAGATAAAATTGAACACAAAGAAAGGTCTAGAGAAACCTAGTCCCTTGTATCTTAATCCGTGCATCAGCATCTGTCAGCATCTGTCGCCCACATGGATGTTCACGGGACCTGGGGACTAGGTTTCACCCAAACAGCGGGCATGTTGCTACCATTGCTAGTTCGTTCTGGACCCCCTCAGCTTGCTGCCTGGGCACCCCTCTGCTGATCACGCTCTCCTGCAGTGTGCTCGGAGTCTGTACTGCCTGTGTGTGCCAGCCTGCTACACTGCCGAACTATTCGCACAATCCCTGGAATCTGCTGGCTCTATGATGGGTCTGCGCGATTCGCGTGAGCCTCGCCTTTCTCATTTTCTGAATTTTTTTTTTTTTTTTTACTTTATTTGAATTTACCGAAAGTCTTGCTTAGATACAGAATCTAACAAATTAGAAACAATCCAGGCGGAGAGCATCTAGCCGCTGTTTTGTAGTATACTTGCGCCATCTGCTGGCCAAACATAGTTACTATAAATTGAGACCTACGAGCAAAAAGAGCTTCGAGATTAAAGAACAGGTTTCTACTGACAGTAAGTACTGCATTCTTTGTATTTTACGCTAATAATAACAAATAATATTTGTTACTCTATACCAATGGCTGATAACCTCACAATGCATGATCATAATCTTTTTGTTTCGTATAGGGATGACATATTAGAAGAGGTTGAGGACCTACCTAGAATATATTTTCTACCTGCTGTAGTGACTATCATTTTGGCAATCCATATAATATCATTAAAGAAATGGTTTTATAATAGGGCAAAAAATGAGGAACTTATACAAATCATACATTCGTTATAAGCTGGTAATGAAAATTTAGTAAAAAGGATTCAGACAGTAAAAGATACTTTACAGACTGGCAATGAGAACTTGGTTAAAAGGATTCAGACTATCTAAAACAGTAGTGATGATTTGACAAACAGAACAGTTAAAAGTTGCAAGATGGGGGAGTGGTTCAGAGAGAGCAGAGGACAAGGTTAAGTTTAGAAAAAAAAGTTTTTTTTTTAGGTCCTGGCACTTAATGGGAGAGTTGCAAGATGGGGGAGTGGTTCCCGAGGGGGTCGAGATAAGGGTAGGAAGTCCCATGGCCAGGAAGAAGTTGAGTAATATTTATTTGGACCGAATCTGACTTGTTTAAATGGGTCCAATTCAATTCCCTGGAACTTACTAGAATCCTTTGGGTTTGTGAAAACATAACTATTAGACACATTAGCAGCATACTCATGTTAGAAATGTTATCTTTACTTAGGAGGCACAGTGTTTATGATTTGTGTCTCTAGATCCGTGGTTTTTTGCTGGTGTTCCTGTAACAACAGCTTATCGGTTAGATTAGAAGTTTTGAATGAGTTATTGAGGGAAACATAGAGAGGGGATTGATGAGTGGGGTATATTTAGAAGTAGGAGAGTTTAGGTCATCCTGAGGACAGGAAGGAAAGCATGAGGGTCCCAATCTGGCAGGGTGAGGTTACAGGAGTGAATCCTTAATCTTCTAGAATAGGAGGCAGTATAGTTTATCTCAGTGTACCCCGAAAGGAGCAGTGTCCTGTTGTAGTTGCTGTATATGAGGGTTATTTTTTAAGAAATGTAAGGTGAATTCCCCAGAAAATACAACTGAGTGGTGAGGTCTGGTGAGGTAGGTAAGGCTCCCCCTATCCCGACAATAGGGAGACGAGAAGGAGAAGTGGGTCCCCCAAACTCCTTCAGGACTGAGTATGTGGCATCAGTGTCCAAAAGGAAGGAGAATGATCACCCTGATACTTTAATTTCTATCTGAGCTCTCTGCCAGAGATGACAGTGGTCGGGTCAAGAGAGCCAGACTCCTCCACTCATCATCGTCCATGGCCATGGCTAGGAAGTCAGCTAGAGGGTGGTCCATATCTGATGTCCTCTTGCCACAAGGGGCACGTGGGCAGTCTGTTGATCAGTGACCATCTTCCTGTTTTGTACACAGTTTGCGTGGCACACAGGGATTAGGGTAAGTTCAGGACCAATGTCCTTCATGACCACACTTAAAACATGGACACTGTGTTCCTCGAGCCCTGGAGGGCAAGGGGCCGTGGGCAGACTCCGAGGCTGATTGGAAGGCCTCAGACATCATCTGTTACTTATATTTAAGGCCTTTGTCATCTCTCCCATGGTACACCTTAAAGGCTATTTTTAAAGCTTCTGCCTGTGAGGTTAGGGGTTACATCTCCAAACTTTTAAGTTTAGCCCTAATGTCAGGGTAGATATGCGAAAAAAAATAAGTCATACGGAGTTGCTTCCCCTCTGACATCTCAGGGTCTAGGTTAGAATACTGTAAGAAGGCCTGTGTAAGGCATTCTAGGAACTGAGAGGGATTTTCTGTTTTGCTCTGAACTACCTGTAGAATTATTTTGATAGTTTATTGGCTTTATGTCAGCCTTATGGAGACCAACCATGAGGCAGATCACAAACCGGTCTCTAGCCAGAAATCCCCCTGGGGTATTGCAGTCCCAATTGGGCTCCTGATCTAAAACAGCCTCTGACCCAGCATGGTGAGCTGTAAGAGTCTGGTGAACTTCATCTGCGTAGGCTTTGGCCTGCTTCCAAACTTGACTGTATTCTTCAGGTAGTAGGTTGTTGGTTAAGATCATATATATAATGAACACTGAAACTATAGGATTGTGTGATATATTGAAACTTTTTTATAAAGGCGGTAGGGTCAGAGGTATAGGAACCGGTCTATGTTATACTTGAGAAATTTCTGATAGGGAGAAGGGGACATGTACTTTAAACAGACCATCCACTCCGGCTACTTCTCAGAAGGGGAGAACTGAAGCTGGGTTGGTTTTGGTGGGTTGAGAACATGAGAGTGTGAGAGCGGGTAACAGGGGGTGTGAAAGTAGGTGTGAGAGTTGGCTCTTTAGAGTCACCTGGCATTGGAGAGGAAGGAGTTAGAGAGGAAGAAGAAACAGGCGTGGTAGTTCCATGTTGAGGACTGAGTATTGGAGGTTTTTAGTAGGGTCTAAGTTAGTGCAGGTTTCTTCAGGTTCAGCTTTCATGGCTAGAAGAACATGAGATGGAGAGGAGGAAGAGAAAAGAGATAGAGGAAAGCTTGGATATATGGTAACTCCTTCCATCTACCCATTTGCTGGCAGTAATTTGAAAGATCTCGTAAAATATTGGGATTTAGAGAGCCATTACTCGTCCAATTTGACTTATTTTCTAGGGGATATCTAGGCCATTTCTCAGTACAAAGGTAAATGAGTCTGGGTGCCTTAACAAGTGGCATTAAGTGAAAGGGTTTTAAATTTTCTACTAGGCATCCTAGTGGAGCGGATGGGAGTATTTCCTTGGTTGGTTTATTTCCCATGGGAGAAGCAAAACTGGACGGTCAATCTTGTGCTCAAGAATGTGGCCAAGGACAAGGTGCCCAATAAGCTTGGATGGCAGAGCATTATTCACTGCTCATGAGCTCTAAAACTTTGCCTGGGCCATCTGAGGCCGATGAGGACTCAGCAGTCCAAAGAAAGGCAGGAAGGCTTGAAGCCAGAATCTGATATTCTGCCTAGGGAGGGTGGTATTTTAACTCAACTGTGAGAAATGCACCCGACCCTAAGGAAATGAGTTACAGTGAAAAAGGGTACCTTACTGAATTGTAGCCGGTGTGGGATAGTATGTCCAGCAGCGGGATGGAAGTGGACTGCTGGTTCAGAGCCAGGTTCCCCCAGCACCTCTGGCTGGCCATTCAGCAGCAGACTGCCGCTGAGTCTTCGAGGAGGCAATCACCAAGTTCCACAGCACCAAAATGTTGGTCTCTTGCTGCAGCTATCACCAATGAAACAAACACAAGACTCAGTGTGCCCACATGGAGTTTATTGGTGGAGAAGAGAAAGGGGATAGCTGGTGGCCAACCAAAACAGGAGTGAGTGGGGGTGTGCAGCGCTTGCTTTAAAAAGGGAAACTCGCACCAGCTTAACCCAGTCCCCTGCTCAGCCTCTTAATGAGTGACTTAGGGATGACATGGCCATGGGTGTTCCACCCACCATTAGGGGTGCAGGGTAAGCAAAATGCTGGTTTCCAATACTTAGGACTAGGATTAGACTAATTTTTTTTGGGGGGGGTTATGGTTAGACTCTGGGTTAAAGTTATGGTTGGGTTTAGGGGTAGGGTTGAGGGTGAGAGTTTAAGGTTCAGAGTCAGTGTTAGATGTTATGGTTAGAGTTCAGGGTTCAAGAGTAGGGTTTAGACTTGGGTAACGGTTAAGGTACAGGTGTCATGGTTAGGTTTTGGGGTTCATGATTAGGGCTAGGATTCGGGTAAGGTGTTAGAGTTAGGTTTGGATTAGAGTTAGATTAAGGGTTAGGGTTGTGTTCTGGGTTAACATAGGATTCAGGGGGAGGGTCAGATTCAGTGTTCAGGTTCAGGTTCAGGGTGGGGATTCGGGTTCAGGGTGAGAGTTCAGGATCAGGTTCATCGTGAGGGTTCAGGTTCAGGTTCAGGGTGAGGGTTCAGGTTCAGGGTGAGGGTTCAGATTCAGTGTTCAGGTTGAGTGTGAGGGTTCAGGTTTAGGTTCAGATTCAGGGTTCAGGGTTCAGGTTCATGTTCAGATTCAGGATCAGGGTTCAGGTTCAGGTTCAGGTTAAGGTTAAGGGTTCAGGTTCAGGTTTACTTCAGGGTAAGAGTTAAGTTTCAGGGTGAGGGTTCTGGTTCAGGTTTAAGATCAAGGGATGGGAGGGGAGGATGGTTAGGGTGCATGTGAGAGGGCAGAGATGGTAAAAGGGAGGGAGGGAGGGAAGGAGGGAGGGAGAGGGAACTGGGATCGACATGTAAAATAATAAATAAAAAAAAATGCTTTGACTCCAAAATTTAAGTTCAAGGACAAGTTATTGGGGGAAAGGATTTCTATTTTTGTTTCCACAGAAAATGAAAAATGAAAAGCTGTGGATTCCTTCCAGACTAATGTGGTTTGACCAAGCCAGACTGCCTGAAACAGAGTACCAGGTGATCCTACATTCAAAACAGCTGGACAAAACAGCCTTACAGACTACAGCCAGTATTTCTGCATCTTCTTAGAATCCCCCATGAAAGCGCCCCTTACCAGCCGGAAGTAGTTTGGAAAGAACAATGCCCAAATTCCCAAAGATTGTCTATAAATGTTTGTTTTCATTTAAATGGACTTGGTTATATAAAATAAATAAATAAAAAGACTTGGCATGTTAATCCTAGGCAAACTTTTATATATGAAGCAATAAAACAATAATTTAAAAAAAGATCAGGGTATGGGTTCAGGTTCAGATTAAAGGTTCTGGTTCTGGGTTAGGGTCAGGCTCAGGATGAGGGTCCAGGGTTCAGGTTCAGGGTGAGGGATCAAGGTTTTGGGTGAGGATTCAGGTTCATGATGAGTGTTCAGGTTCAGTATAAGGGTTCTGTTTCAGGGTGAGGGTTAGGTTCAGGGTGAGGATTCAGGTTCAAGATGAGGGTTTAGGTTCAGGGTTCAGGTTCAGGTTTAGGGTTCAGTTTCATGTTCAGAGTGAGAGTCTGGGTTAGGTTGAGGGTTTATGTTCAGGATCAGGTTCTGTATCAGGGTACAGGTTCAGAGTTCAAGTTCAGGGTTCAGGTTCAGGAGGACTGTTGAGGTTGAGGGTGAGGGTTCAGGATCAGGGTTCAGGTTCCCGATCATTGTTCAGTTTGAGGGTGAGTATTCAGGTTCAGGCTGAGGGTCAAAATTAGGGTGAGGGTCAGGTTCAGGATGAGGGTTCAAGTTCAGGTTCATGGTAGGGTTCAGGGTGAAGCTTTAGGTTCAGGGTTCAGGTTCAGGTTTAGGTTTAGGTTCTGGTTAAGGGTTCCTGTTCTGTTTCAGATTCAAGATGATGGTTAATGTTCAAGGTGAGTGTTCAGGTTCAGTTTCAGGGTCTGCTTCAGGTTTATGGTGAGGTTTTAGGTTCAGGTTAAGGGTGAGTTTTTATGTTCAAGTTCAGTGTTCATGTTCAGATTCAGGGTGAGAGTTCAGGTTTTGATTAGGGTTAGGGTTAAAGTTAGGGTTTCAGGGTTATGGTTATCGTTACGGTTAGAGTTTGGGTTATGGTTATGGTAGGGTTAGGGTTTTAGGATTAGGGTTTAGGGTTAGGTTTAGGGTCAGAGTCAGTATCAGGGTTCAGGTTCACGTTCAGGGTGAGGGTTCAGGATCAGGTTCATCTTGAGGATTCAGGTTCAGGTTTTGGGTGAGGGTTCAGGTTCAGGTTAAGGTTTATGTTTAGGGTTCAGGTTCAGTGTGAGGGTTCAGGTTTAGGTTCTGTTTAATGGTTCCAGTTCCAAATGATGGTTCAGGTTCAGGGTTAGGGTTCAGAGTGAGGTTTCAGGTTCAGGGTAAGGTTCAGGTTCAGGGTGAGAGTTCAGGCTTAGAGTGAGGGTTCAGTTTCAGTGTTCAGTTCCAGGTTCAGGGTGAGGGTTCAGGTTTAGGGTGAGTGTTAGGTTCAGGGTAAGTGTGAGGGTTCAGGGTCAGGTTCAGAGTGATGGTTCAGGTTTAGGTTCAGATTCAGGGTGAGGCTTCAGGTTCAGGATCAGGGTTAAGATTAAGGTTAAGGGTGAGGGTTCAGGTTTACTTCAGGGTAAGGGTTAAGTTTCAGGGTGAAGGTTCTGGTTCAGGTTCAGTTTCAGGGTCATGTTCAGGTTCAGGGTGAGTTTTTAGGTTCAGGTTCAGGGTGAGTTTTATGTTCAGGTTAAGTGTTCAGGTTCAGACTTGGTGAGTGTTAGGGTTCAGGATGAGGGCTCAGGTTTGGGTTAGGGTTAGGGTTAAGGCTCAGGTTTAAGAATAATGGTTAGGGTTCATGGTTATGGTTAGGGTTAAGGTATTAGGGTTAGGATTTTAGGCTTAGAGTGCTCAGGTTAGGGTTTGGGGTTTATGGTCAGGGTTCAGGTTCACATTAATATTCTGGGTTCAGGTTCAAGTTCGGGGTGAGGGTTCAGGGTTAGGATTCAGGTTCAAGATGAGGTTCGGGTTCAGGTTCAGGTTTAGGGTTCAGGTTCAGGGTGAGGGTCAGGTTCAGAGTGAGAGTCTGGGTTAGGTTGAGTGTTTATATTCAGGTTCAGGTTCTGGATGAAGGTTCAGGTTCATGTTCACATTCATGTTCAGGTTCAGGATCAGGATCAAGGTTCAGGTTCAGGAGGAGTGTTCAGGATCAGGGTTCGGGTTCCTGATCATGTTTCAGTTCGAGGGTGAGGGTTTAGATTCAGGCTGAGTGTTGAGGTTTAGGTTCAGGGATCAGGGGTCAGGGTCGGGGTCAGGGTTGGGGTTGAGTTCAGGGTTCAGGGTACAAGGTTAGGCCAAGGTGTTTAAGTGGTGGTATTCACAGACATGGGAGGAGCACTGGGCCCAGGTAAGGGACTTTTTTCACAGACAGGGTGGAGCACTGCACCCAGGAGAGTGAGAGACTTTGTTTACAGAGAAGCAGTGAGCCAAGGGGTGTGATGGACTGTTTTTCAGAATCTCATTTCATTCCAGCAGAAGGGATGGCTTTGGGTAGGGATGATGGGAAATAAAAATCTGTTTGAGGGCAGGATACTGGAGGAGTTGGAGTCTAATGACTATGTCTACTGACCTTCACCTATGCAAGGTAACTTTTAGAGGGCTCAGATTGTCATGGATGAATTCGAGGCATGGGAGGAATTGTCAGATTTTTTGGCTGTATTTGTGAGCCTAGGACAGCTCCAGCACCTGTAGCCACCCTAGGTACGGTTTATGTGGGATTACCTTGAGGTGAAACCAGGCTTTACAGGGGTGACTGCCAGGACCTGTAGTTTAGAGCCTCCCTCCCTGTTTACATGTCCAAGGCTGAGGCCTCCAGTACCTTCTGGGCATGTGCAGCCCCAGTGTGTAGTGGGGGTCAGGGGTGAGTGTTCCTGAGTGCTATGAGGTGCCACATGGCCTATTCCCTTTCCCGCCTTCCCAGCTCCTTGATTGTCCTGGCCATGCCTTCATTTCCTTCCGGTTCCACAACTGCAGAAATGATGCTCAGGTATCAAAAGTGGCTGTCGGAAACCAAGAGCAAAGCCTCCCTGGTATGTTTAAAAATCCCAGTAAGTGGAAAGGTTTAAGGAATACCATGTCTGGTGAGGCAGCCACTTAATCAGATTGAATTAATTAATCCATGTTTAATCTGAGCCAAGCATTCCTGGTTAACACAATGGGAATAGGAAATCAGGACTCAGAAGGTGTATCCACAAGTGGGGTCTTTTAGAGCCCCTTGGTGTGGAGACTCAAAAGGTGGTCTCTTTAAGAGGGAAGTCTGAATTGAGGTGAATCCAAGAGAGGTCCCGCCCCTTCTACTAACATGGTCCTGTCACTCAGGCTTTACTACCCATTCAGAGACCAATCAGGCTGGATGACCTGCTACATTTGCCCAGAAGACGAAGGAGCAATATTAGGGGAGTCCTATCAGAGTCCTGCTCATATTTGTTCACCCCCTTCTCATGGTCAGCCTCTTTCCCTGCAGACAGGTTTCCTTGGTCTCTCTTTTTCTCTTTCTTTTTCTTTTCTTTTCTCCTTTTATTGTTTTGTTTTGTTTTTTGTTGTTGTTGTTTTGGTTTTTTTTTGTTTTGTTTTTTGAAGGCTGTAGTGACGAGGCCCCTATTTTAGGGCAGGCTACATTTCAGCCACCGAAGGCATCATTGTCTCTCAGAGTTTAGTTTCTTGAGGTCTGGCCTATGTGAGTTTGTCTTAAGGACATCCTGCATTAGGCTTCAATCGCTGAAGGCAGTAACAGGGTGGTTTCTTGTCCAAAAACCCTATAATATTCCTGAAAACATTCTCCAACCCTGAGTCAGGTCCTTTCATCAATAGTTCCTTATTCTTTAAACCAGAACATACAATAACTATAAAATCAGAGAAGTTCAGAAGTTCCCGTTTTTTTTTTTTGTTTTTTTTTGTTTTGTTTTTTTTTTTTTTTTTTAACCCAAATTCCTCTCAACAATTCCTTAAGCCTGGAAAGATACAAATGTTTCTGAGAAATTGCTTACCTCATCACATACTTGCCTAAAGGTCTATGCCATTGCTCACCACCATGGTTGGTTAATCTTACTTTGTGGGCAGGTCACCTAAAAAGAAAGTGTGGCCGTCACCCTGAGGGTCACTCTGGAAGGATCTTTCTCTTCATTCTCCTAGATGTCTTCTGCCATCTGACATTGGATGCCATTTCTACCCCGACCTGCAGGGCAGTAAAGAGTAACTGGGAGACACTAGGGGAATGGAGTCTTAAGGGATGAGAAGAACAACAGAAAGTCCATATTCTGATCAAGCTGCCAACTTTATTTTCTCAGGGGAGACTTATATAGGACCATAGGCAGGATGTGAATGGGGGTTTGCAAGGGGGCAGGGTGAAAGGGTCGGTAGAAGAAATGCCCTGAACTCATCTTTAACGGGCTAAAAACTGCAGCAGGAAAAATATCCTGAGCTATTCTTTAACTGGCTGTAAAGCTGCAACAAGAAGACTATCTTAAGCTATTCTTTAACTGGTTGTAAAACTGCAAGACTGTATCTAGGAATGCTCTGTTAAACATTCTGCTTGCTTACGTCTTAAGAGGCAATAATTTTCTATCTCAGAGGCCTGAGGCAGTGAGGATGGTGATGGTCCCCAACACACCACACTGTTCCTCCTGGGCAGACAGGGCTTTTTGTGTCTTCCAGTTCTCTTCTGTCCTCTCTCTCTGTGTCTCTGTGTTCTTTACCTCTTTCTCTTTCCTTCCCCTTTCCTTCAGAAACTCACTTAAGCTCTGTCTGGCTGGCATGTTTGTCCCTCCCTCCCCAGTCATCCTTGCTCGCCATGGAATCTGCCAAGGTTCCCCTCATGCTTTATCTTAACAGTAAGGCCACAATACAACTTAGTATGTTTTTCTTTTATTTCTTTCTGGCTTCCATTCTCTCTTTTTGACAACACCTTCAGATTTTACAAGTTCAAAGCAGGAATGACATGACATTGTGTGGTCTGGGATCTATTTCTATATCAAACAGTATTTAATTGGAGTTGAATACCTACAATGAACTTTCCTATGTTGTTACCACTCTCTTCAGCACATGATGCTTCCAACACTCTGTATTAGTTAATGCATATAAGAATATCATCTGATGTTTATGGGACAGGTTAGAGAAAAGTTCCCTTTTATCTAACACTTTGCTGTCTTTCAAGCAACTTTATCAGATAGGCATTATTATTACTGGATTTTTAGATGAAATAGTTCAATAACTTTCCCAAGCTCAGTCAATAAGAGAAAAGGTAGTGCATTCACTTCTGTTTTAATCCCAAATTTTTATTATCTTAATCTATTTGCCTCATAAAGGACAGATTATTTGTTCACAAAACATTCAAAACTATAATCTTCTTTCTGATAATTTTAGACTGTACATACTTTTAAAATAAAAATACAGAAGGAATTTTCCTACTGTGTGAAAAATTGGATTCCATTGACAGAGTTACCAATATTCTTCCCTTTTTTCCGAGTTTTAATATTTAAATCTACCAAGCCGATTTCCCACTCAGCCCACCAAGCCATTTGCTGTTAAGTAAGATGGTGTTTGTTCCTTATCTCAGGCTCCATGTGACACCATATTGTTTTGAGACCTGTGGAACTGAAGATTCACTCCTCTCTCATTTTCTGTCTAAGAAATCCTATTGCACTGAGTAATGTCAGTTGAAAGATGTCCTACCAGCTTCTTTCTGTTTGATCTAAATAAGCATTAAAAGGAAACAAAGCAACACTCTGAATAAAATGAGTACATTACAGTACTTCTCAGATGGAAACATTTATAGTGTTCGATGTGCAACTACAGCTTCAATTTTCCCCCATTAAGAAATCTTGAAACCTGATTTATTCCATATATTATTCTATTCATGATAAGCAAAAATGGAAGAAAACATTTTCTTTCCCAGAAAATCTGAAGAGTAATAAATACGAGCAACCAGTTCTTGCTCCACTTTCTACCACTCTAAGTAAAGCAACAAATGGTTTATGCTCTAGGCAAACACCTTATTTAAACTCAGAAATGACAGTACTGTATCTTTTCCTCTCAGATTGGATGGTTATTTGATACAAAGGTTGCTAGCATGATTTTATTCATTTGTTTTTTTTTTTTTTTCTTTTTTTCTTCTTCAAGTTTCAGTCAAAGTCAGATGACTACAAGGTGAGCGAGACAGGTCATTATGCATGGTGACTTCTGTGACTAGGAGGCTGCAGGCCTGGCCTGAAGGGCTGGTAGCCGAGAGTTTGTCTGTGTTGGGCAGTGTGAATAAACACCAAGAGTTGTCCAATGTAGTTGTTTTCGATATACTCCAGAACTTATGGTTTACATATTGTGTTACAAATTTGAAAATGTTAAGTCTATATAAACAGTATGTTTGCTAAAAATATCTCATGGTTAAATAAGTAGGATTTGCCTTTACAAGAAAGATCCAAGTAGAAAATTTGATTTTGGAGTCTAGCATATTATGAGATAGGAGTTTCTTATGACAACAGATGACACTTTGCAATGTCAGCTGGAAGGTTTCATGAATCAGAGCTATTCTGTCTTAGGTATTATAAGTGGTTCTGGTTTAGCTGTCCTATCGACTGGCCCCATCCTTATCCTGAGTAATTAACAAGGTCATAGCCATGTGATTCCATATTGAACTTCACCCAACTGGTTCCTTCAGGTAAATTCAGAGTATCTAAGAATAGAAAAATGGATTAGGCATTATTAACATGTCCATTAAAATTTTCTTCAAAACTGGTGTGTTTTTTTTTGTTGTTGTTGTTTAAAGTATGTGTTTTATTTGTTTTTGTTGTTGTTTTGAGACAAGGTCCTTTAAAGTGCATTTGTGTCAATAGGTAACATGATTGTCATGTTTTTATTATGGTGAAAGACTCAGTTTGAGCATGAAATTGTGCTATAAAACCTTTCAAATTTTATTTGTACTAAGAAACGAAATTTGAATTTGATTATATGCTGGGATAGGTGGTACACAATTGTAGTCCCAAAACTTGGGAGGTGGAGGCAGAAGGATGAGGAATTCAGCTAAATAGTGAGATCAAGTCCCTCATTGCAATGTGTTGTAACAAGTGATAAATAAGTGGGAGCGCTCCACACAAATCTTGTATCATTAGGTTTGCGTATAGACACTCCCCTCCAAGTAGCTCAAAACATGTTTAATTTCAGGCCTTGAACAATGGAGGGTTTCTGTACTGGTTTCCTTGTTTCAGCACTTATTGTATTGGACTACCTAGTATTCAGTACTTTGCAAAACCATGGTTGTCTTCCATTTTATTTTATGAATTTATTTATTTTGGGTTTTTCAAATATAAAGATAAATCTGGCTTTACATTTGCCAGATGGTACTCCCTCCCCGTGTGCAGGACCAGGGCTGGGGGTTGCAGCACCTTGTGCGCCTGTGCAGCCGCAGCCAGTGCGGGTGTGTGTGGGTTCCTGAGAGCCGCGAGGTGCCACATGCCCTTTTTCTTTTCCCGCCTGCCCAGGTCCTTGCTTGTCCTGGCCCTGTCTTCATGTCCTCCCGATACCATAGCTGTGGAGATGATGAGCAGTGCCGAAAGTGGCTGTAGAAAACCTACAGCAAAGTCTCCCTATTATGTTTAAAAATAGCAGTTAGTGGAAAGGATAATGGAAACCCATGGTTGGTGATGCAGCAATTTAATTAGACTGAATTAACAAATCCATATTTAATCTGAGTAAAGCATTCCGGGTGTCCCAATGAGAACAGGAAATTAGGAACCAGAAGGCACGCCCAGTCCAGAAGAGGGGATTTAGCGCCCCTGGGGGCGGAGCCTTAAGTGGCGGGCTTTTTAAGGGTGGAGTCTGGTTTGAGGGGAAATCCAGGGGAGGTCCCGCCCCTTCTTTTCACCTGGTCCTGTCTCTCAGGCTTCACTAGCCAATCAGAACCCCTCTCTTACCTGCCAGTCAGATGGGAGGGTTATTCCGGGAGCCAAGCTTTCACCTCAACTCTTCACCTGAGGAAGTCAGTTGTGCCTTTGCTTCCAGTGCTCTCACCATGCCAAGCGACGGCCTGCCCTTCACAGACCGGGAGGAGCGGTGGGACAAGGTGAGCGAAGGGCCACTCTTTACCGGAGAGCAGGGGAGGGCTCTTCACAGAGGAGGAGGAGCAGCGGTGGGCTGTGGCCTCTCTTCACAGGGGAGAAGGAGAGGTGGCCCGAGGCCTCTCCACCCAGAGGCAGAGGTGCCTTGGGCTGAGGCTGCTCTTCACAGAGGAGGAGGAGCTGTGGGAAAGGAGAGTAGGAGGCCACTGCTCTTCTCAGAGGAGGAGGAGCTGTGGGAAAGGAGAGTAGGAGGCCACTGCTCTTCTCAGAGGAGGAGGAGCTGTGGGCCGAGGCCTCTCTTCACAGGAAAGGAGCTGTGGGCCGAGGTGCCTGAGAGGCTGAGAGGCGCTGCCCCCATTTGGGGAGTGTGGCTGGTGGTGGGTGAGGACTGCTATCGCCATGCTTGGCGGTGTGTCCAGTCACACTGAGCATGGGGCTGCTCTCCCCATTTGGGAGCGAGTGGCTGGTCATGGTGAGGGAGGGCGCTGTCCCCAGACTAAGTGGAGTGTCTGGCTGAGGCTCTGAAGCCAGTGTGTTTAGTTCTCGCTTGGCTGAGTGGGAGCCAATGGCCACACAGAGTTCACTTGCCTGGTCCTGCCTTGTCCAGCTTGGTTCTGTGTGATGAGAGCAACTCCATAGGCCAGGTTGGTAGCCTCTGAAGAACTTCACTCCCCAGGGCTGTGTTTAGAAATATCCAAGAGTGGTGGTATTTTGTGCTTTAAAGGTGGCACATGCCTTTAATCACAGCACTTGAGAGGCAGAGACAGGTGGATCTCTGTGACTTGGATCCAGTTCTAGATCAGGCTCCCAAGCTACACAGAGAAACCCCTGTCACACACACACACACACACACACACACACACACACACACACACACACAAATCAAACTTCCAAGAGCAAAGCAAAAACAAAAATAAAAGTTGCCTGAAGAGCAGAGTGTGGAGGTAGGAAGTAGTTTATCCGAAGATAAAGGTGTGGTGTTGCACACCTTCAATCCCAACCCTTGGGAGGCAGAAGCAGGTGGATCTCTGTGAGTTCAAAGCCAATACCCCAATGATAAGCAATGATATCTGTGATAAGATGTAAATGTTTGTTCACCAGGATTAATATGCCTTTACATTCCCGTAACAAAAGAGACAACCCTGACTTAACAAACACCCATAAGGTCTACCTCCCATTAAAGGCCTCTAATGTGCTGCTCAAGGGAACATTGCAGGGTGACAACCAACAGTAAGTCCCGGTGTGCCCTAAAGTTATATTAATTCTAGAACAGTGGCTTCTCCCGTCTTTTTGAAATGTGGTTTTGAGAAAAGTCTCCTATATTAATTGAAGTGGACTTGAACCCTGTCTGTAGTCCCACAGTGCATTGCCCTTGTTTTCCTCCTGACTAAACACCCTAAATTCTTGCATTACAGGTCTGCAGCACCACAGAGGTCTACAACTTCCAGTTTGGAGTTACACAGTGGGCTGTCTATTGCAGTAAGCGGAAAAGGATTTGTGTGTGGAGCACGGCTTCTCCCTTCAGACCATAAGAGGAGGAACAGTGTGCTGGCTACACTGCAGGGGAAACAGAGTAGACAATACAGTGTCCTATGTACACTGCAGGAGGAAACAGTAGACATTGGGTAGATCACAGAGTGAAGAAGTCTAAGGCAGTGAGCTGCAGAGGGGTCACCATCATAAAGAAGGGCCTGATGGGGCAGGGTTGGTGACTGTAATTTTCCTGCATGAATTAATTCCTTCCATGTGTATGAAGACAGACAGAATTGGTGGGTGGACAGTTTAGGGAGGATAGCTTAAACTACTAAATATTCATTTTCCAATTCGCCAACTGTCCTATGCTGATATGTGCAATCATGGTTGACACAGTTAAGTCAGCACAGACTTTTGAGACACAGGCCATTGGCTATAACGCAACTCCATGTGTCAGCTTACAGCACTCAGAAGCTAACATTTCTCATGGAATAAAGTCATACAGTGTTTTATTATTGGCATTCTTCCTACCAGGAAGTGTCTACTCTGTTTCAATGTCAGTGTAGCTGAGTGTTCTTTCAGTTATTTTTATCTCCTTTAAAAAAAATCAGTTATTGATAACATTTTTAATATTTCATTTTCTTTAAATGCATCACTGCCATAATCCCTTTGTCTCTGTTTTCCATTGTTTCCTGGTTTAAGAACTATGTAATTGAGAATTGCTTTTAATACCTAATTCTGCTTCTCCTGTCCAGGCTGGGCCTTGACTCGTCTCTGGGAAGGAAAAACTAACCAGTAAACAATTATCCTCCAAGTTTTCTAGATTTTTATTGTGAATTTTCCAATGAAGTGGGAACCTGTAAGAATTTCATTCACCAACTGTAAAGCAGGTGTAGACACAGCACAGAAAGTGAGGGGCAAGAAGAAGTAAGAAAGCTTTCCTGCTGTGACACTACTTCATATTAGCCATGTGGAGTCAGGTAATCAATTTTAGATGTTTCATAAATGTTCTGACTGGCTATTTCTTAGTTGAGCGGATCAGGCAATCAAGAATCTAGATAAAGAAGATAACTTATCATGAAACAAACTTACTGTAGTTACACCATTTCTACATAAATAGGAGAACTGGATGAAATGGTGTTGCTATGCCTAACATGACTGTTTTTTCCAGGCTAAGATGGTAGCCCTGAGAGAAATAGTGTGAGTAGTATTTGTTATGCTCTAATACAAATTCCTAGTCTCTGGAGCACATGACCATGAAGCCTGTTTCAACTTTTTAACATAATGTTTATAATTATAATTACATTATTTCCACTGTCTCTTTCAGGCCCTAAGGCCTCCCTTAGGCCCTTCCTTGTGTTCTCTTCGTTTAACAACAGAGACTGTTTGGATTTGACCTTCTGTTTGGTTACAGGACCTTCCAGGTGTGAAGCAAAGGGAAGGCTGTGCTGTACATTGAGTGTGTAATTGAATGTGCACACATAGGAGGACCCTGTGCCTTGGAAGAGAAACAGGAAATGCTCTGGGAGATTGGAGGATTTTACTAAACTGTGAATTTCCCAGATTAGGATCCTGTCTGGCTTTAGTGTAGATGGACAAAGCTGGGAGGGCCTGAGTGGGCTGAGTCATTTGATCTCTGCTCACCCAGTAGGGTAATTGCTGATGTCCCGAAGACCAGCAATGATGGCTTTGGGAAAGATAAGTCATTAGGAGCACCAGTGCGAGGTAGCTTACTTTTGGTGTATGTTACCGACCAAGATAATTGTCCATTTCTTCTATATTCTCTAATTTTGTAGAGTATAGGTTATTGAAGTATGACCTAAAGATTGCCTGAATTTCCTCAGTGTCTATTGTTAGGTTCCCCTTTTTATTTCTGATTTTGATAACTTAGAAATTCTCTCTGCCTTTTATTTGGCTTGGATAGCTTGTTGATATCACTGATTCTTGTTACTGTTGTTTGTTTGCATTTTACTGATTTCAGCCTGAAGTTTGATTATTTCCTGTTTTCTACCAAAAATCTGAGGCCAACTGCAAATTCTTGAATCATCAGGTACCAGATTTTTCCCTGTTTTCTGAACCAGTTAAAGGCATGAGCTACTATACCCAGTTTGCTCATCTTTCTTGTAGTTAATAATTGTTCATGTGATGTCTCTGATTTGCACTGAGTACTATTGATCTGTTTGCTTCTCTTTGTATGTTTGTTAATAGGCATTTCAGAAATGACAGAGGTGACCCTCCTATTCAGTTTTCTTCTTAAGTGACTTGGTGCTTACATTAGAACTTTTGTGTCATTTAATGAGGGAAGCATGATAATTACATTTTAAAGGAAGTATACATTTACAGTGTTGTTAGTATCACTTCTATTTTCATATATTCATGTTATATTTTAGAATGTAGTAGTCTATGAAGATGTGCATGTTGACTTAATTGTGTAAGAGTAGGCTCTGCTGGATCCGTCCCAGGAGAATCTCTAAACAGGTGTGATGCTGGAGACTACGAGTCTCACTGCTAAAGGTAAGACTGAATTTTTCTGCACAATTTAAAATAAGGGGGCAACTGTTTCTTGGTTATTAATGCTCCTCTGTAATTACATCTGAAACTGAGGAAGGATTCTGCTAATAAATCAGGCATGGTTTTAAGGTTCACTGAAGATAATAACTTAAATTGTGCACAATTTCCAATCATGTAGCAGGCATTTTCTGGTACTATGTTTTAAGCCACACAGAAGGTAATTTTGATGTGCATGCTAATCCAAATATGCCTCAATAAATTTTAAGGTGTCTGTAAGTTTTAAAGTCAGCCACAATGTAATTAAAGTGCTTAAAGTGAATTGATGATTAATACATTCTCACAAAATCATGTACCTCAGTGTCAGTTAGGTGAATTTTGTTTGTAAGGCATTATTTTTAAGAGAGTAGACAAGGAAACAATGCCTTAACGGATATCACCATTTCAATCACAGCACCATGATAGCTCTGCTGTAGATCTGGTAATCCATTTAGTTTATACCACTTATATTACATAAGGTATGCGCCTTGAATAAGTGCTAAATACCTGTTCAAAACTTTCTAATAAGCATATAATTTATAGTAAAGCTTGTGTTATTCATATACTTGTGTCTTTGCTAAGTTTAGTAAGAGAAGGGGAAGTTAGAGTCAAGAGCAAAGGGCAACTGTTGTCAAGAAACTTTATTCTCTATATCATATGTCTACGAGGAACAGAAAGTTAAATCATGGTTATGCAATGTGGACACCTTTTATCTGTTTTTCTTCCTTTATTAGGTATATCATATGTCACTCTTGATATAAACCATATGAACATAAGGGTATCAAAAGAAGCAATATACCCCTCTATCTCTCAGAACAATTAGAATATATGAAATAGCACCCACTTTGAATAGGTTTGTTGAACGTGATACAAGTTTACCAGTACTTGCTTTTCCAGCAACCAATTCACACGTCAAAAAAGTCTTATGCATACTTGAAATGTATATGTACTTCTGTTTGTCCTGGTTCATTTTATAAATGTATTATGACTCAGACTATAGAAAACTTCATGAGTTTTTCTAGTTCTCTTCAAATGTAAGAAAAATCTCATATAGAAAAAAAGATGCCATAATCATCACAGTTGTATTCAAAGATCCAAAACCACCCATAGTGAAGGGAAACAATATGAGAGTAAACCGTGATAAAAATCTTAAGATCTGATTCTTCTTTACTAGTAGACCAAATCGTAAAATTAATTCATACAGATATATTCAATGGCGTTGTGGATGCGTTAAAAATTTTTTTAATTAATTAACTTTTTTTATTTTACATGTCGATCCCAGTTCCCTTTCTCTCCTTTCTTCCCTTCTTTCATCTGCCCTACTTACCCTCTGTCCCTTCTCACATGTACCCTCACCCCCCCCCAGTCCTCCTACTCCACATGTAGGGCTATGCCATCCAGGTGGGGTCATGTAAATCTGTCAAGTCATTTGAAGTAGGGAGTAGGACTTGTCTTCTGTCTCTATGTTAAGGGAGTATCCCTCCATGGGGGATGTGTTCGCAAGGTCCTTTTGTGCACCAGGAATACGTGCTGGTTCCACTGTCTGAGGTCCCTTAGTATGCTGAGTCCTTCTAGCTGAGACCCATGTTCAGGGGGTCTGAGTCAGTCCCATGCTGGATTCTCAGCCATCAGTCTGGGGTCCCGTTAGCTTCTCCTTGTTCGGGTCAGCTGTCTCTATGTGTTTCTGCAACCTGGTCTCATCCTCTCTCTGCATCTGGATTCTAGTTTGACTCAGTTTAGTTATGAGTGTCTGCTTCTGTTTCCAACAGGTACTAGGTGAGGGCTCCATGATGGTGGATAAGTCAGTTGTTGATCTCATTATGAGGGAAAGGCATTTATGGTAGCTTTTCCACTGTTGCTCAAATTGTTAGTTGGAGTCAGTCTTGTAGGTCTCTAGACATTTCTTTAGGTTCAGTTTTCTCTTCAAACCAATAATGACTCCATTTTTTATGTTCCCTGGTAGAGTTTATTGTGTTGCTTATATAAACTACCATATCTTTTGCAAATAGAGATAGTTTGACTTCTTTCTTTCCAATTGTATCCCCTTGATCTCCCTTTGTTGTCTTACGGCTTTAGCTAGAACTTCAAGTACAATATTGAAGAGATATATGGAGGGAGAGGGCAGCCTTGTCTTGTTCCTGATTTTCGAGGAATCGCTTTCAGCTTCTCTCCATCCCGTTGGATGTTGCCTGTTGGTTTACGGTATATTGCTTTTATTATGTTTAGGTATGTTCCTGTTATTCCTGATCTCTCCAAGACCTTTACCATGAAAGGGTGTTGAATTTTGTCAAAGGATTTTTCAGCATCTAGGGAGATGATCACATGATTTTTCTTTTTCAGTTTGTTTATATGGTAGACCATGTGGATAGATTTTCATATGTTAAACCATGCCTGCAACCCAGGGATGAAGCCTATTTGGTCATGGTGGATGATTGTCCTGATATATTCTTGGATTCGGTTTGCCAATATTTTATTGAGTATTTTTGCATCAGTGTTCATCAGGTATTTGGTCTGTAGTTTTCTTTTTTAGTTGTGTCTTTGTGCGTCTTGGGTACCGAGGTGATTGTGGCCTCATAAAAAGAGTTTGGTAATGAACTTTCTGTTTCTCTTGTGTGGAACAATTTGAGGAGTATGGGTATTAGCGCTTCCTTGAATTTCTGTTAGAATTCTGTACTGAAGCTATCTGGCCCTAGGCTTTTTTGGTTGGCAGTCTTTCGATGACTGCTTCTATTTCATTGCAGGTTAGGTCTATTTTTAGGTCCATTTAAGTTGTTTTCTGTTCTTGGGATAGTTATTCAGAAATTTTTCCATTTTCTTTGAATTTTCAAATGTTATGGAGTACAGGTTTTCAAAGTATGACCTGAAATTTGTCTGGATTTCCTTTGTGCCCATTGTTATGTCCCAGTTTTTGTTCCTGATTTTGTTATTTTGCCTTCTCTCTCTCTCTCTCTCTCTCTCTCTCTCTCTCTCTCTCTCTCTCTCTCTGCTTTTTCGTTATCCAATAAAGGTTTGTCTATCTTCTTGATTACCTTGAAAAACCAACTCTGTCTTGTATCAATTTTTCTTTTGTATTGTTTTCCTGGTTTCTATTTTATTGATTTCAGCCCTCAAATTGATTACTTACTGGCGTCTACTCCTCTGTTTGTTTTTGTTCTGAGGCTTTCAGTTGTGCTGCTCTTAATTCTCTAATATGACTATCCTCGTGACACTGCTTTCAAGCTGTCCCATAAGTTCGGGTATGTTGTTTTCTCATTCTCGTTGAATTTTAGGAAGTCTTTAATTTCTTTATTTCTTCTTTCACCCAGGTATGGTGCAGTTGCGCATTGTTCAGTTTCCATGAGGTTTTCTGCAATTTGTGTTGTTGCTGAATTCCAATTTTAAAGCATGGTGGTCTGATAAGATATAGGGGACTATTCCAATTCTTTTGTATCTGGTGTGGTTTGATATGCCATCAAATATGTGGTCGATTTTAGAGAAGGTTCTATGTGGAGCAACGAAGAAAGTATATTCTTTTGTGTTAGGATGGAATGTTCTATAGATGTCTGTTAAACCCAATTGAGACATAACTTCTGGTAGTTCTTTTGTTTCTTTGTTAAGGTTCTGACTGGTGATCCTGTCTAGTGGTAAGAGTGGCATGTTGAAGTCTCCCACTATAAGTGTGTGAGGTTTTATGTGAGGTTTGAGCTTTAGTAGCATTTGTTTTAGGGATGTGGGTGCCTTTGTATTTGGGGCATAGATGTTCAGATTAATTTTGGTTTGAAGTATAACTTGTTAGGTATTAGGATAGTCACACCTGCTTGCTTTTTGGGCCCATTTGATTGGAAGATCTTTCCCCAGCCTTTTACCCTGAGGTAATATCTATTTTTGAAGCTTAGATGTGTTTCTTGTATGCAGCAGAAGGATGGATTCTGTCTTCATATCCATTCTGTTAGCCTGTGTCTTTTTATAGGTGAGTTAAGACTATTAATGTTGAGGGAGAGTAAGACCATTGATTATTAATGCTTGTTTTTTTTTTTTTTTTAGATTTGTTGTTGGCAGTGGTATTGTGAATATAATTGTCTTGCTTTACCCTTGGTTTCTGGTGAAGTGTGACTATCTGTTGCCTACATCTTTGTGAGCATAGTTAACTTCCTTGGGTTGGAGTTTTCCTTCCAAAAGTTTCCTTAGGGCTGAATTTGTAGATACGTATCGGGGAAATCTGGCTTTGTCATTAAATATCTTGTTTTCCCCATCTATAGTGATTGAGAGTTTTGCTGGTTATAGTAGACTGGGCTGGCATCCGTGGACTCTTAGTACATGCAGAACATCTTCCATCCAGGACCTTCTGGCCTTGAGGGTTTCCATGGAGAAGTCAGGTGTAATTTTAGTAGGTCTGCCTTTATATGTTATCTATCCTTTTTCCTTCGCTGCTCTTAATATTCTTTCTTTATTCTGTATGTTATGTGTTTTGATCATTATGTGTTGATGGGTCTTTTTTCTTTGGTCCAGTCTATTTGGTGTTCTGTATGCTTCTTGTACTTTCATGGACATATCCTTCTTCAGATTGGGAAAGTTTTCCTCAAATGATTTTGTTGAATGTGTTTTTGGCATTTTTGAGCTGGGCTTCCTCACCTTCCTCTATGCCTATTATTCTTAGGCATTCTTTGGCATTTTCACGGTGTGCCACATTTTCCTGTATGTTTTGTGTTAAGGATGTGTTGGATTTACAGTTTTCTTTGGTGGATGAATCTATTTCCTCTAGTTTATCTTTTTGTGCCTGAGATTCTTTCTTCCATCTCTTGAATTCTGTTGGTTATACTTGCATCTGTAGTTCCTGATTGTTTGCCCAGTTTTTCTATTTCCAGCATTCTTCTGTTTCTGTTTTCTTTATTGTCTCTATTTCAGTATTCAAGTCTTGTACCATTTCCTTCACCTGTTTCATTGTTTCTTTCTTGGCTTTCTATACTTCCTTTAAGGAATTTGTTCATTTCTCCTAAACTTTTTGTTTGTTTTTTCTTCCATTTCTTTAAGGTATTTTCTCACATCTTCTTTGAGGGCCTCTATCATGTTTATGATGATAAAATTTAAGTCATTCTCTTCTGCTTCATCTGCTTTGTTGTGTTCTGGTCTAGTTGGTATAGATTGCCTAGATTCTGGTGGCATTATGCTTGTCTTTCTGTTGTTAGGTGTTTTCCTGTATTGCCATCTTCCCATAGCTTCTTCCAGTAGGTGTTGGTGGGGGTCTCTCCCTCTCTCTATGGTGCTTTCCAGGTGGGCTTGGGTGGGTCAGAGGTTCGATGTCTGTAGCTCTGGGTGATCCAAGCACTTTAGGAGGTCTGTGCACAGGCAGTGGCCTGGTGATGGGGGTCAAAGATCAGGCTCCAGCAGAAGACTGGCCATAGGAGTCAAAGATCTCGAAGGCTGGGACTCAGGATGTTCCTTACGCTGATAGGCAGATCTAGCCTGGGCCTTGCATCTCCAGCTGAGGCCTCTTTGGCAGAGGCCCTGCAATGAGGGTCAAGGATCCAGCCTTCAGAACTCAGAATGGCCCTGTGGCGATAGGCGAATCTCTGGGAGGGGCCCAGTACTCCAGTAGAGGACCAGAGATGGGGGATCGGAGACCAGGCAGGAGGAAATTATGGGTGGTCCTGCATAGGTAGGCAGGCCTAGTGTGCTCAGAGCAGCTCCAGAAAGTTCCCCAATGGTGGCTGGATTGTTGGGTCCACCCTCTTTCCCAGTGCTCAACCAGAGCTGTGGGACAGTGGGCAGGGTGGAAAACAGGGTAGGGCGAGGGCAGGGTCTTGGTGGAGGCGGGGTGTGGTGGTGTGGTGTGTATCAGAGCTCCAAGAGCACTCTCGATAGGGACAGGGCACAGAGGCAGCGAGATATGGGGCTAAACCAGGGAGTTCCTCGGGAAGAGTGTAAGGGAGATTCCACCTGAATTCATCCCAGACTCACCTCTAGGCAAGACCTGGCAATGGGGGTCAAAGACAGTTGGGAGGTCAAAGACTGTGCTGGTACTCAGCATGTTTCCACACCAATAGGCAGATGTAGCTTGGGCCTTGCACTCTCCAGCTGAGGCCACTTTAGCAGAGGCCCTGTGATGGAGGTCAAAGATCCAGCCTACAACAACTCAGAGTGGCCCTGCTGGGATAGGCAGATCTCTGTGAGGGGCCCGGTGCTCCAGTAGAGGACCAGCAGTGGGGGTCAGAGACCGGGCAGGTGGAAATTACTGGTGGTCCTGCCCAAGCAGCGATGTGCTAAAATTTTTAGCTGTGCAAATTATCATTACAGGCATGAAAGAATCCAAACTGGAGAGAAACCCTATGAAGGTAATCAATGTGGTAAACTTTGTACGGAGCAGTACTATCCAAACACATACTGGAGAGAAACCGTATGAATGGAATCAATGTGGTAAGGACTTTATACAGAACAGTGGTGTCCAAACACATACGGGAGTGAAACCCTATGAATGTAATCAGTATGGCAAAGTGTTTTCACAACACTCATCTCCAAATTCATTTTGGAACTTACATCAGAGAGAAATCCTAAAAATATAATCAATGTGGTAAAGCCTATGCATATAAGTCTTCCAGTGTAAAATTTAAGACATATTGGAGAGAAACCCTATCAATGTAATCAGTTTGATAAAACCTTTTAACAGTACTGTAGTCTCCTAACCCATGACACAACACATTCTAAGGAGTAGCCTTATGAATGTAATAAATGTGGTAAAGCCTTTGCATATCATAGTAATCTTTTTAAATTATAAATAACCCACAATGGAGAGAAACCTTATGAATGTAATCAATGTGAGAAAGTCTTTGTACATCTTAGTCATCTTCTAAGGTAAAAAATAACCCACACAGGAGAGAAACCCTATGAATGTATTCAGGGTGAGAAAGCCATTTCCCAACACACTGCTCCTCAAATTCATAAAATAGCCCCCAAAGGATAGAAATCCCTTGAACATAACCAATGTGGGAAAGACTTTTCACTGGAATCAACTAGTTTCATAAAAGAACCCTTTGCAGAGAGAAGACTTATGAATTTAAACATTGTAAAAGCCTATGCATGTAATGGCAGTCTTCTAGTGCATAAAATAACCCACAGAGGGTTAAACCTTTAAAAAGGTTTAAAAACCCTTTGAGAATAATCAACGTGGTAAAACCGATGCATATAAGACTCCCAGTGTATAAATAACCCATGGTGGAGAGAAACGCTATGAATGTAATCAGTGTGGTTAAGTGTTTTCAGAATAGGTATCTCCAAATTCATAAGGACCCACACAACAGAGGCATCCTATCAATATAATCAAAGTTGTATATCCTTTTCACAGGACAGTAGTCTCCTAATCCATAATAGAACACATTCTAAGGAGAAGACTTATGAATGTAACCAACGTGATAAAGCCATTGCATAGCGTAGTAATCTTTTTAGGTTATAAAATAATTCACTCTGTAGAGAATCCCTATGTTGTACTCAATTGAGAAAGCCTTTGCATATCATAGATGCCTTCTTCTAAGGTATAAAATAACCCACACTGCAGAGTATCACTGTAAATGTAATCAATGTGGGAATGCCGTTTCGGAACAAACTACCAATTTCCTAACGGAACACATACTAAATAGAAGTCCTAAGAATGTAATCAATGTAGTAAACCTATGCACATAATTTAGTCTCTTAATAAATAAAATGACCCATAATGGACAGAAACCCTATGAATGAAATCTAGGGTCCTCCCAAATAATTAAAGGAGCCATTCTAGGCAGAACTCCTATTCATGTAGACATTGTGTTAAACAATTTATACATAGCACTGCTCTCTAAAAACATACTACACAGAAGCCCTTAGAGTGTAATCGGCGTTCTAATGTGTTTTCACAACACTCATTTCCAAATTGATTTGAGAACTCACATCAGAGAGAGCCTGTATAAATGTAAATAATGTGGTAAAACCTTTTTAAGTCATATAATAACCCACCCTTTAGAGTTATCAATGTGAGAAAGCCTTTGCACATAATAGTACTCTCCTAAGGAATAAAATAACCCACACTGGAGAGAAAACCTATGAATGTAATAAGCGTGAGAAAGCAATTCCCCAAGACATTGTTCTCCAAATTCATAAAGTTGCCCACACTAGAGGGAAATGCTATGAATATAATCAGTGTGAGAAAGACTTTTCACAAGAAACGACCTTTTTCGCAAAAGAACCCATAGTAGAGAGAAATCTTGTGAATTGTATCATAGTAACAATGCCTATGCATTTAATATATTATTTCTTATGCATAAAATAACCCACACTGTAGAGAAAACATATGACTATAATCATAGTGGTAACGCCTATGCATACAAGTCTCCCATTGCATAAAATAACCACACTGGAGACAAATCCTATGAATGTAATCAGTGTGGTAAAGCCTATGCATGTAAGTCTTCAAAAAAACCATATCCCATGCGGGAGAGGAATCCTATGAAAGAAGGCTACGTGGGAATACTGTTTGTTTCACATGAG
Source organism: Phodopus roborovskii (assembly GCF_943737965.1). Lineage (NCBI taxonomy): Eukaryota > Metazoa > Chordata > Mammalia > Rodentia > Cricetidae > Phodopus > Phodopus roborovskii. The sequence continues at coordinate 35,206,980 of NW_026125052.1, forward strand.
TCTTCCAAATTCATAATATAACACATTGTAGGCAGAATCCTTATGAATGGAGTCATTGCAGTAAAGACCGTATACATAGCCGTGCTCTCCAAGCACATACTAGCAAGAAATGCAATGAATGTAATCAGTGTGGTAAAGTGTTTCCACCACAGTCACCTCCAAAATCATACAGGACAAACCCCTCAAAATGTAATCAATGTGGTAAAACCTTTCCATAGGAAAGTAGTCTCACAAAACATAATAGAACACATAGTAGAGGGAAGCATTATGAATGTAATTAAAGATGTAAGGCCTTAGCATATCATAGTAATCTTTATGAGTTGTAAATTAACCCACCCTTTGGGGGAAACCCTATCAGTGTAACTAATTTGAGAAACCTTTGCATATCGTAGTAATCTCCTCAGGTTTAAAATAACCCACATTGGAGAGAAGCCCAATAAATGTAATCAGTTTTAAAGCCATGGAGCAACACACTGTTCTACAAGCTCATTTAAATAGCCAACACTGGAGGGAAACCCTATGAATATAAATAGTGTGGTAAAGTATTTCTAGAACAATCATCTCCAAATTCTTCATACAAGGACCCACTCCAGGGACAAACCTTAAATTTTTAATCAATGTGGTAAAACCTTTGCACAGGACAGTAGTCTCCTAAAACATAATAGAAGAAATACTAGAGTGAACCCTTATGAATGTAATCTATGCAGTAAAGCCTTGGCATATAATAATAATCTTTTTATTTTATAAATAACCCACCCTGTATAGAAACCCTATGAATGTATTCAATGCGAGAAAGCCTATGCCTATCATAGTTATATTTCCAAGTTATAAAATAACCCTCCCTTTAGAGAAACCCTATGAATGTATTCAATGTGAGAAAGCCTTTGCATATCATAGTAAACATTGAAGTTATAAAATAATCCACCCTGTAGAGAAACCCTATGAGTTTAGTCAATGTGGGAAAGCCTTTGCATATCGTAGTAGTTTTCTAAGGTATAAAATAACCCACACTGGAGGTAACTTTATGAATGTACTCAGGGTGAAAAAGCCATTACCCAACACACTGATCTCCAAATTCATAACATAGCCTACACTGGAGAGAAACCCTCTTAGTATAATCAGTGTGGAAAGCCTTTTCCCAAGAATCAACATATTTCATAGAGGAACCCCTACTAGAGTGAATTCGTTTGAAATTTATCATTGTAAAAACTTCTATGCATAGAAGGTATTTCTTCCAGGGCAAAAAATATCCCAAGCTGAAGAGGTACCGTATCAAGGTAATCAACATGGTAAAACCTTATCAAAGCAAAGTAGTCTCCTAACCTATACCAGAACACATAATGGAGGGAATCCGTAGAGATGTAATCAACGTGGTAAAGCCTTTGCATATCATTGTAATCTTTTTAAGTTATAAAATGACCTGCCCGTTAGAGAAAAGCTATGAATGTAATCAATGTGAGAAAGCCTACGCATATCATAGTAATCTCCTAAGTTATAAAATGACCTGCACTGCAGAGTATCAGTATAAATGCAATCAATGTGAGCAAGCTTTTTCATAAGAAACAACCAATTTCATAAAAGCACACATACTAGAGAAGTCCTAAGAACTTAATCAGTGTAGTAAACCTATTCATATAATTTAGTCTCTTGAAACATAAAATAACCCACAATGGACATAAAACCTAGGAATGAAAACTATGTGAGAAAACCTTTTTCAACAGAGTCCTCCAAAATCTTTAACGAAGCCATTCTAGGCAGAATTCCTATTCATGTAGTCATTGTGTTAAACAATTTACACAAGCACTGTTCTCCAAACACATGCTACAAAGAAGCGCGATGAATGTAATCGGCGTTGTAAAGTGTTTTCACAACACTCATTTCCAAAGTTATTTTAGAATTCACATCAGAGAGAACCCCTATTGATGTAAATAATGTGGTAATACATTTGCATATCATAATAATCTTTTTTAAGTCATATAATAACCCACCATTTAGAGAAACCCCATGAATGTTATCAATGTGATAAAGCCTTTTCACATCGTAGTACTCTCCTAAGGAATAAAATAACCCACACTGGAGGAAAAAACCTATGAATATAATCGGTGTGAGAAAGCCATTCCCCAAGATACTGGTCTACAAATTCATAATGTAGCCCGCACTGGAGAGAGATCCTATGAATATAATCAGTGTGAGAAACCTTTTTCACAAGAAACAACCTATTTTGCAAAAGAAACCATAGTAGAGAGTAATCTTGTGAATTTTATTATAGTAATAAAGCCTATGCATGTAATGTATTACTTCTTATGCATAAAATACCCCACACGGAAGGGAAAACATGTAGGTATAATCATAGTGGTAATGCCTATTCATACAAGTCTCCCAGTACATAGAAGAACCATACTGAAGACAAAGCCTATGAATGTAATCAATGTGGTAAAGCCTATGCATGTAAGTCTTCAGTAAAACAATAACCCATGCCCGAGAGAAACCCTATGAAAGAAGTCTACGTGGGAATACATTTTACATGAGTCTTCCAAATTCATAATAGAACCCGTTCTAGGCAGAAACCTTATGAACGGAGTCATTGCAGCAAAGACTGTATACAGAGCAGTGCTCTCCAAGCACATACTAGCAAGAAACGCTATGAATGTAATCAGTGTGGTCCAGTGTTTCCACCACAGTCACCTCCAAAATCATACAGGACAAACCCCTCAAAATGTAATGAATGTGGTAAAACCTTTCCACAGGACAGTAGTCTCCTAAAACATAATAGAACACATAGTAGAGGGAAGCATTATGAATGTAATTAATGAGGTAAAGCCTTAGCATATCATAGTAATCTTTATAAGGTATAAAATACCCCTCGTTGGAGAGAAACCCTGAGTGTAATCAGTTTTAAAGCCATGTGCCAACACACTGTTGTTCAAGTTCATTTAAATAGCCAACGCGGGAGAGCAACCCTATGAATATGATCAGTGTGAGAAAGCCTTGTCAAAAGACTCAACCAGTTTCATAAAAGAACCCAAACTAAGGATAAGTTTAATGAATTTTGTCATTGGAATGATGCCTATGCATTTAATGCAAGTCTTCTAATCCCAAAAATGACTCACACTGTAGATAAACCCTGTGAGTATAATCAATGAGGTATAGCCTAGGCATACAAGTCTATCAGTGCATGAAATAAGCCATACTGAAGAGAACCCTATGAATGTAGTCAATGTGGTAATGCCTAGGCATATAAGTCTTCCAGTGCAAAAATATCCCATGGTGGAGAGAAAACCTAGGGATGAAATCTAAGTGGGAAAATCTTTTTACAAAGGTTCTCCTAATTCCTAAAAGAACATATCATAGAGAGAAGCCGTAGGAATGTAGTCAGTATGGCAAAGTCTTTATACAGAGCAGTGGTGAACAAACACAAAATAGAGAGAAATGCAATGAATGTACTCAGTGTGGTAAAGTGTTTTCAGAATAGTCTTTTCAAAATTCATTTTAGATCCCACACCAGAGAATAGCTATAAAATGACTAAATGTGGTAAAAACCTTTTGACAGGATAGTAGTCTCCTAAAACATAATGGAACAAATACAAGAAAGAAGTCTTATGAAAGTAATCAATGCTGTTAAGCCTATGTCTACCACAGTAATCTTTATAAATTATGAAATAACCCTCTCTTTAGAGAAAGCCTATGAATGTTGTCGATATGAGGAAGGCTTTGCATATCGTAGTAATCTTCTAAGGTATACAATAACCCTCAATGCAGAGAAACACAGTCAATGTATACAATGCGAGACAACTATTTCGAACACACTGATCTCCTACTTTCTAAAATATGTCCAAGTGGTGAGAACAGCTATGAATGAAATCCTCATGATAAAACCGTTTTAGAAGACTCCTCTAAATTCCTAAAAGAACCAATATTAGGCAGAGAACCCCTATGAATGTCGTGATGGCAGTAACGACTTCATACATAGCGGTTTTCTACAAACAAATACTAGCAAGAAACCCCATGAATGTAATCAAGTGGTAAAGTGTTTTCACAACACTCATCTGCAAATTCAAACAAGAACCCACCCCAGGGAACAACCTTAAAAATCTAATTAATGTGGTAAAACCTTTTCAGAGGAAAGTCCTCTCCTAAAACATAATGGAACACACAGTAGAGTGCAGCCTACTGTATGTAATCAATATGGTTGTGCCTTGGCATATCATTGTAATCTTTTTGTGTTATAAAATAACCCACACTGCAAAGAAACGCTATGTATGTAGTCATTGTGAGAAAGCCATTACCCACACACTGATCTCCAAATTCATAAAACACCCCACTATTGGAGAAATCCCATGAGTATAACCAGTGTGGGAAAGCCTTTTCACAAGAATCAATCTATTTCATAAAAGAACCCATACTACAGCGAAGTCTTGTGAATTTTGTTATTGTAAAAAACTTATGCATATCATGTAATTCTCCTAATTCAAAAAAAAAAAAAGCAAAAAACAAAAAAAACAAAAAACCTAAACCCTCAGTGGAGAGAAACCCTATGAGTATAATCATTGTTGTATAGCGTATGCAGACAAGTCTCCCAGTTCCTAAAATAACCCATACTGAAAGCAAATCCTATGAATGGAATCAGTGTGGTAATGCTTACGCATACAACTCTTCAGTACAAAAACTAACCCATACTGGAGAGAACCCCTAAGAACGATATCTACATTGTAAAACCATTTGCAAGTGTTCTCCATATTCATATAAGAATGATACTAGATTGAAGCCCATTGAATGTAATCAATGTGGTAAAAGTTTATACAGAGCAATTTTATCCAAACTCATAATACAGAGAACACCTATGAATGCAAATAGTGTAGAAAAGTGTTTCTATGAACAATCATCTCCAAATTCATACAAGAACCCACTCCAGGGACAAAGCCTTAATATTTAATCAATGTGGTAAAACCTTTTCACAGGACAGTAGTCTCCTAAAACATAATAGAAGAAATACTAGAGTGAAGCCTTATGAATGTAATCTATGCAGTAAAGCCTTGGCATATAATAATAATCTTTTTATTTTATAAATAACCCACCCTGTATAGAAACCCTATGAATGTGTTCAATTCGAGAAAGGCTATGCCTATCATAGTAATATTTCTAAGTTATAAAATAACCCTCCCTTTAGAGAAACCCTATGAATGCATTCAATGTGAGAAAGCCTTTGCATATCATAGTAAACATTGAAGTTATAAAATAATCCACCCTGTAGAGAAACCCTATGAGTTTAGTCAATGTGGGAAAGCCTTTGCATATCGTAGTAGTTTTCTAAGGTATAAAATAACCCACACTGGAGGTAACTTTATGAATGTACTCAGGGTGAAAAAGCCATTACCCAACACACTGATCTCCAAATTCATAACATAGCCTACACTGGAGAAAAACCCTCTTAGTATAATCAGTGTGGAAAGCCTTTTCCCAAGAATCAACATATTTCATAGAGGAATCCATACTAGAGCGAATTTGTTTGAAATTTATCATTGTAAAAACTTCTATGCATAGAAGGTATTTCTTCCAGGGTAAAAAATATCCCATGCTGAAGAGGTACCATATCAAGGTAATCAACATGGTAAAACCTTATCAAAGCAAAGTAGTCTCCTAACCTATACCAGAACACATAATGGAGGGAATCCGTAGAGATGTAATCAACGTGGTAAAGCCTTTGCATATCATTGTAATCTTTTTAAGTTAAAAAATGACCCGCCCGTTAGAGAAAAGCTATGAATGTAATCAATGTGAGAAAGCCTACGCATATCATAGTAATCTCCTAAGTTATAAAATGACCTGCACTGCAGAGTATCAGTATAAATGTAATCAATGTGAGCAAGCTTTTTCACAAGAAACAACCAATTTCATAAAAGCACACATACTAGAGAAGTCCTAAGAACTTAATCAGTGTAGTAAACCTATTCATGTAATTTAGTCTCTTGAAACATAAAATAACCCACAATGGACATAAAACCTAGGAATGAAATCTATGTGAGAAAACCTTTTTCAACAGAGTCCTCCAAAATCTTTAACGAAGCCATTCTAGGCAGAATTCCTATTCATGTAGTCATTGTGTTAAACAATTTACACAAGCACTGTTCTCCAAACACATGCTACAAAGAAGCGCGATGAATGTAATCGGCGTTGTAAAGTGTTTTCACAACACTCATTTCCAAAGTTATTTTAGAACTCACATCAGAGAGAACCCCTATAAATATAAATAATGTGGTAATACATTTGCATATCATAATAATCTTTTTAGGTCATATAATAAACCACCGATTAGAGAACCCCTATGAATGTTATCAATGTGACAAAGCCTTTTCACATCGTAGTACTCTCCTAAGGAATAAAATAACCCACAGTGGAGAGAAAACCTATGAATGTAATCGGCATGAGAAAGCCATTCCCCAAGACACTGATCTCCAAATTCATAATGTAGCCCGCACTGGAGAGAGATCCTATGAATATAATCAGTGTGAGAAACCTTTTTCACAAGAAACAACCTATTTTGCAAAAGAAACCATAGTAGAGAGTAATCTTGTGAATTTTATCATAGTAGTAAAGCCTATGCATGTAATATATTACATCTTTTGCAAAAAATATCCCACACGGAAGGGAAAACATGTGAGGATAATCATAGTGGTAATGCCTATTCATACAAGTCTCCCAGTACATAGAAGAACCATACTGAAGACAAAGCCTATGAATGTAATCAATGTGGTAAAGCCTATGCATGTAAGTCTTCAGTAAAACAATAACCCATGCCCGAGAGAAACCCTATGAAAGAAGTCTACGTGGGAATACATTTTACATGAGTCTTCCAAATTCATAATAGAACCCGTTCTAGGCAGAAACCTTATGAACGGAGTCATTGCAGCAAAGACTGTATACAGAGCAGTGCTCTCCAAGCACATACTAGCAAGAAACGTCATGAATGTAATCATGTGGTAAAGTGTTTTCACAACACTCAAATCCAAATTCAAACAAGAACCCACCCCAGGGAACAACCCTAAGAATGTAATCAATGAGGTAAAATCTTTTCACAAGATAGTCCGCTCTTGAAAAAAAATAGAACACACAATAAAGAGAAGCCTTATGTATGTAAATAATGTGGTAGAGCCTTTGCATATCATAGTAATCTCTTTATGTTATAAAATAACCCCCACTGCAAAAAATCGCTATGTACTTAATCATTGTGAGAAAGTGGTTACCCAACACACTGATCTGCAAATTCATAAAATAGCCCACACAGGAGAGAAATCCCATGAGTATAATCAGAGTAGGAAAGCTTTTTCATAAGAATCAACCAATTTTGTAAAAGATCCCATACAAGAGGGATGTCTTGTGAATTTTGTTATTGTAAAAAACTTATGCATATCATGTAATTCTTCTAGTGCAAAAAACAAAAAACAAAAAACAAATCAAAGCAAACAAACAAAAAACCCTTAGTGGAGAGAAAGCATATCAATTTTAATCATTTTGATATAGCCTATGCATACAAGACTACCAGTTCATAAAATAACCCTTACTGAATGTAAATCCTATGAATGGAATCAGTGTTGTAAAGCCATTGCATACAACTCTCAGGGCAAAAAACAAAAACAAAAAAAAAAAAAAAAAAAAAAAAAAAAAAAAAAAGAAAAAGAAAAAAAGAAAAACAAAAACCACAATGCTGGAGAGAATCCATATGAATGAAATCTACGTTGTAAAACCATTTTGCCAGAGTCCTCCAAATACATATGAGAACAATACTAGAATGAAGCCCAATGAATATAATCAATGTTGTAAAACTTTATACAGAGAATTGCAATCCAAACTCAGAGAGAAACCCTATGGATGTAACTCACTCCAGGGACAAACCCTAAATATTTAATCAATGTGGTAAATCCTTTTCACAGGACAGTAGTCTTCGAAAACATAATAGAACAAATACTAGAGTGAAGCCTTATGAAAGTAATCTATGTGGTAAAGCCTTGGCATATAATAGTAATCTTTTTATGTTATAAAATAACCCACCTTGTTTAGGAACCCTATGAATGTATTAAATGTGAGAAAGACTTTGCATATCATAGTAAATATTTAAGTTATAAAATAACCCATCCTGTAGAGAAACCCTATGAATGTAGTGAGTGTGGGAAAGCCTTTGCATATCGTAGTAATTTTCTAAGGTATAAAATAACCCACACTGGAGGGAAACATTGTGAATGTACTCAGGGTGAAAAAGCCTTTACCCAAGACACTGATCTCCAAATTCATAACATATCCCACACTGGAGAGAAACCCTCTTAGTATAATCAGTGTGGAAAGCCTTTGCCCAAGATTCAACATATTTCATAGAGGAACCCATACTAGAGCAAAGTCGTTTGAAATTTATCATTGTAATAACTTCTATGCATATAAGGTATTTCTCCCAGTACAAGAAAATATCCCATGCTGAAGAGGTACCGTATCAATGTAATCAAATCAAACCTTATCAAAGCAAAGTAGTCTGCTTATCTATAATAGAACACATAGTAGTAGAAGCCTTATAAATGTAATCAATGCGGTAAAGCCTTTGCATATGATTGTAATCGTTTTAAGTTATAAAATACTCACCCTGTAGAGAAAACCTATGGATGCAATAAATGTGAGAATGCCTTTGCATATGATAGTAATCTTCTAAGTTTTAAAATACCCCGCACTGCAGAGTATCACTACGAATGTAATCAATGTGAGAAAGCCTTTTCACAAGAAACAACCAAGTTAGTAATAGGAGACATATTAGAGCGAAGTCCGAAGTACTTAATCAATGTAGTAAACGTGTGCACATAATTTAGTCTCTTAATACATAAAATAACCCATAATGGACAGAAACCCACGAATGAAATCTATGTGGGAAAACCTTTTTTAATAGGGTCCTCCAAAATCATTAAAGAAGCCATTCTTGGCAGAACTCCTATTAAGGTAGTCATTGTGTTAAACAATTTATACATAGCCCTGTTCTCCAAACACATACTGCAAAGAAGCCCGATGAATGTAATCGGTATTGTAAAGTGTTTTCACAACACTCATTTCCAAATTCATTTTAGAAATCATTTCAGAGGGAACCTCTATAAATGTAAATAATGTGGTAAAACCTTTGCATATCATAATAATCTTTTTAAGTTATAAAATAACCCTCCCTTTACAGAAACCCTATGAATGTTTTCAACGTGAGAAAGCTTTTGCACATCGTCATACTATCCTAAGGAATAAAATAACCCACACTGGAGAGAAACACAATTAATGTATTCAATGCGAGACAGCTATTTCACACACAATGATCTCCCAATTTCTAAAATAGGTCAAAGTGGTGAGAAAAACTATGAATGAAATTTTCATGAGAAAAGCGTTTACAAGACTCCCCTCAAATCATAACAGAACCCATTCTAGGCAGAACCCCTATGAATGTCCTGATGGCAGTGACGACTTCATACATAGCAGTGCTCTGCAAATACATACTGGCCAGAAACCCTACGAAAGTAATCAAGTGGTAAAGTGTTTTCACAACACTCATCTGCAAATTCAAACAAGAACCCACCCCAGGGAACAACCTTAAAAATCTAATTAATGTGGTAAAACCTTTTCAGAGGAAAGTCCTCTCCTAAAACATAATGGAACACACAGTAGAGTGCAGCCTACTGTATGTAATCAATATGGTTGTGCCTTGGCATATCATTGTAATCTTTTTGTGTTATAAAATAACCCACACTGCAAAGAAACGCTATGTATGTAGTCATTGTGAGAAAGCCATTACCCACACACTGATCTCCAAATTCATAAAACACCCCACTATTGGAGAAATCCCATGAGTATAACCAGTGTGGGAAAGCCTTTTCACAAGAATCAATCTATTTCATAAAAGAACCCATACTACAGCGAAGTCTTGTGAATTTTGTTATTGTAAAAAACTTATGCATATCATGTAATTCTCCTAATTCAAAAAAAAAAAAGCAAAAAACAAAAAAAACAAACAAACAAAAAAAAAACAAAAAACCTAAACCCTCAGTGGAGAGAAACCTTATGAGCATAATCATTGTCGTATAGCATATGCAGACAAGTCTCCCAGTTCCTAAAATAACCCATACTGAAAGCAAATCCAATGAATGGAATCAGTGTGGTAATGCTTACGCATACAACTCTTCAGTACAAAAACTAACCCATACTGGAGAGAAACCCTATGAACGATATCTACGCTGTAAAACCATTTGCAAGTGTTCTCCATTTTCATATAAGAATGATACTAGATTGAAGCCCATTGAATGTAATTAATGTGGTAAAAATTTATACAGAGCAGTTTTATACAAACTCATATTAGAGAGAACCCCTATGAATGTAAATAGTGTGGAAAAGTGTTTCTATGAACAATCATCTCCAAATTCATACAAGAACCCACTCCAGGGACAAAGCCTTAATATTTAATCAATGTGGTAAAACCTTTTCACAGGACAGTAGTCTCCTAAAACATAATAGAAGAACACATACTGCAAAGAAGCCCGATGAATGTAACCGGTATTGTAAAGTATTTTAAACAATTTATACATAGCACTGTTCTCCAAACACATACTGCAAAGTAGCCCGATGAATGTAATCGGTATTTTAAAGTGTTTTCAGAACACTCCTTTCCAAATTCATTTTAGAACTCCTTTCAGAGGGAACCTCTATAAATGTAAATAATGTGGTAAAACCTTTGCATATCATAATAATCTTTTTAAGGTATAAAATAACCCTCCCTTTAGAGAAACCCTATGAATGTTTTCAATGTGAGAAAGCTTTTGCACATCGTCATACTATCCTAAGGAATAAAATAACCCACACTGGAGAGAAACACAATTAATGTATTCAATGCGAGACAGCTATTTCAGCACACAGTGATCTCCCAATTTCTAAAATAGGTCAAAGTGATGAGAAAAACTGTGGGCATCCTTTTTCACAGGAAACAACCAATTTCATAAATGCACACGTACTAGAGAGTCATTGCAGTAAAGACTGTATACAGAGCAGTGCTCTCCAAGCACATACTAGCAAGAAACGCTATGAATGTAATCAGTGAGGTCCAGTGTTTCCACCACAGTCACCTCCAAAATCATATAGGACAAACCCCTCAAACTTTAATCAATGTGGTAAAGGACAGTAGTCTCCTAAAACATAATAGAACACATAGTAGAGGGAAGCATTATGAATGTAATTAATGAGGTAAAGACTTAGCATATCATAGTAATCTTTATAAGTCATAAAATAACCCACTCTTTATAGAAACCCTATTAATGTAATTAATTTGAGAAAGCTTTTGCACATCATAGTAATCTCCTAAGGTATAAAATAACCCATGTTGGAGAGAAACCCTATGAGTGGAGTGTAATCAGTTTTAAAGCCATGTACCAACACACTGTTGTCCAAGTTCATTTAAATAGCCAACGCTGGAGAGCAACCCTATGAATATGATCAGTGTGCGAAAGCCTTGTCAAAAGACTCAACCAGTTTCATAAAAGAACCCAAACTAAGGATAAGTTTAATGAATTTTGTCATTGGAATGATGCCTATGCATTTAATGCAAGTCTTCTAATCCCAAAAATGACTCACACTGTAGATAAACCCTGTGAGTATAATCAATGAGGTATAGCCTAGGCATACAAGTCTATCAGTGCATGAAATAAGCCATACTGAAGAGAACCCTATGAATGTAGTCAATGTGGTTATGCCTGGGCATATAGGTCTTCCAGTGCAAAAATAACACATGGTGGAGAGAAAACCTAGGGATGAAATCTAAGTGGGAATATATTTTTACAAGGGTCTCCTAATTCCTAAAAGAACATATCATAGAGAGAAGCCGTAGGAATGTAGTCAGTATGGCAAAGTCTTTATACAGAGCAGTGGTGAACAAACACATAGTAGAGAGAAATGCAATGAATGTAATCAGTGTGGTGAAATACTTTCAGAATAGTCTTTTCAAAATTCATTTTAGATGCACACCAGAGAAAAGCTATAAAGTGACTCAATGTGGTAAAAACCTTTTCACAGGATAGTAGTCTCCTAAAACATAATAGAACCAATAGAAGTCTTATGAAAGTAATCAATGCTGTTAAGCCTTTGCCTATCACAGTAATCTTTTTAAGTTATAAAATAATCCTCCCTTTAGAGAAAGCCTGTCCCCTCTTTGTAGTAATCTTCTAAGGTATAAAATAACCCACACTGCAGAGAAACACAGTCAATGTATTCAATGGGAGACAGATATTTCGAACACACTGATCTCCCAATTTCTAAAATATGTCAAAGTGTTGAGAAAACCTATGAATGAAGCCTTCATGAGAAAACAGATTTACAAGACTCCTCTAAATTCCTAAAAAGAACCCATACTAGGCAGAACCCCTATGGATGTCGTGATGGCATTAACGACTTCATACATAATAGTGCTTTGTAAATACATACTAGCAAGAAACCCCATGAATGTAATCATGTGGTAAAGTGTTTTCACAACACTCATCTCCAAATTCAAACAAGAACCCACCCCAGGGAACAACCTTAAGAATCTAATATATGTGGTAAAACCTTTTCACAGGACAGTCCTCTCCTAAAACATAATAGAACACACAGTAGAGAGCAGCCTTATGTATGTAATCCATGTGGTAGAGCCTTTGCATATCATAGTAATCTTTTTGTGTTATAAAATAACCTACACTGCAAAGAAACGCTATGTACGTAATCATTGTGAGAAAGCCATTACCCACACACTGATCTCCAAATTCATAAAATAGCCCACTCTGGAGAGAAATCCCATGAGTATAACCAGTGTGGGAAAGCCTTTTACAAGAATCAACCTATTTCATAAAAGAACACATTCTAGAGCGAAGTCTTGTGAATTTTGTTAGTGTAAAAAAAAAAAACTTATGCATGTCATGTAATTCTTCTAATGCAAAAAAGAAAAAAAAACCCTTGGTGGAGAGAATCCGTATGAGTATAATCATTGTGGAATAGCCTATGCATACAAGTCTACCAGTTCATAAAATAACGCTTACTGAATTCAAATCCTATGATTGGAATCAGTGTGGCAAAGCCTATGCATGCAACTCTTCAGTGCAAAAATTACCCCTGCTGGAGAGAATCCCTATGAACGAAATCTACTTTGTAAAACCATTTTGCAAGAGTCCTCCAAATTCATATAAGAACGATACTAGATTGAAGCCCCATGAAAGCAATCACCATGGTAAAACTTTATACAGAGCAGTGTTATCCAAACTCATATTAGAGAGAAACCCTATGGATGTAATCAGTGTGGTAATGTGTTTCTAGAACAATCATCTCCAAATTCATACAAGGACCCACTCCAGGGACAAAGCCTAAATATTTATCAATGTGGTAAAACCTTTTCACAGGACAGTAGTCTCCTAAAACATAATAGAACAAATACTAGAGTGAAGCCTTACGAATGTAAGCTATGTGGTAAAGCCTTGGCATATAATAATAATCATTTTATGTTATAAAATAACCCACCCTGTTTGGAAACCCTATGAATGTATTCAATGTGAGAAAGCCTTTGCATATCATAGTAAATATTTAAGTTATAAAATAACCCATCCTGTAGAGAAACCCTATGAATGTAGTGAGTGTGGGAAAGCCTTTGCATATCGTAGTAATTTTCTAAGGTATAAAATAACCCACACTGGAGGGAAACATTGTGAATGTACTCAGGGTGAAAAAGCCTTTACCCAAGACACTGATCTCCAAATTCATAACATATCCCACACTGGAGAGAAACCCTCTTAGTATAATCAGTGTGGAAAGCCTTTGCCCAAGATTCAACATATTTCATAGAGGAACCCTACTAGAGCGAATTTGTTTGAAATTTGTTATCTCAAAAAAGCCTGTGTATAGAATGTATTTCTTCCCTTGCAAAAAATAATCCACATTGGAGAGAAACCATTTGAGTATAATGATTGTGGTATAGCCTATGCATACAAGCCTTCCAGTCAATAATATATGCATACTGAAGACAAACCCTATGAATGTAACCAACGTGGTAAAGCCTATGAATATAAGTCTTCACTGCAAAAAATAATCCATGCTGGAGAAAAACCCTATGATTTAAATCTTCATGGGCAAACGGTTTTACAAGCCTCCTCCAAATTCATAAAGGAACCCATACTAGGCAGAACTGCTATGAATGTACTCATGAACAGCAGTGCTCTCCAAACAAAATACTGCCAAGAAACCATATGAAGGTTTAGTGTGGTAAAGAGTTTTCACAACAGTCATCTCCAAATTCATACAAGAACCCACCCCAAAGACAAACCCTAAACATGTAATCAATGTGGCAAAACCTTTTCACAGAACTGTAGTTCCAAAACATAATACAGGGAAGCCTTATGAATGTAATGAATGTTGCAAAGCCTTTGCATAGTATAGTTATCTTTTTAAGTTATAAAATAACCCACCCTTTAGAGAATTCCTACGAATGTTATCAATGAGAGAAAGCCTTTGCATATCATAGTAATCCTCTAAGGTTTAAAATAACCCACACTGCAGGGCAGGGATGAGCTCTTATATGAACCACAAAGCACAGTGCCTCTCTTTATAACGAATGTCTCTCTGAATTTGCTCAAGCAGCATTTTAACCTGATTATTACTAGCTCCAATGTATGGAACTATCTCTAAAACTTGAAGAGCTCTGAAAACATGATGACTATCAGTATATAAGTTAAATGAATCATTTATTAGAAGCTGAAAAACTATTGCAACAGCTTGTAACTTAACTATCTGAGCTGAAGATGAATCTGTCTGTATTACAAATTCTTTTCCATCACTAACATAAGCTGCTTTTCCATTAGAAGAACCATCAGGAGAAAGTAACAGCATCTTTTATAGGGTTACCCCTTACAATTTTAGGGAATACAAAAGGATGTATTAGTACCAATTGTAATGTGTATAAACTGATTATCATTTTTTTTCAAAAACTGAGCAAAAGCTGATGAACCAAAAATTATAATGAATAAAAGCTTGAAAATTTGGGCCCTAAATCTATACAGAGAAAGGAAAGTTCTAATGGTAAAAGAAAATTAACTCCTTAAGTCAGGAGTGCCATGGCTGGCACCTGAGCCCACTCTCAGAAAAGGGGAGGTAATCCCTCACCATCTAAGTAAACATTCCTTTGCCTGTTAATTGCTGGTTGTAGAGGTTTTGAGATAACCATTAACTTACTATTTGGTATAGGGAACATGTATTTGGTATAGGGAACATCAACATGATCTGTTGATGTTGGAATATATCCTCCAATTGTAGAAGAACTTAGGTAGCTGTTTAGGTGAACTGAGATCACTATCTCCTTTAAGGATATTGCTTAAAGGTTTTATATTGCCAGTAGATGGTTTTTTTTTTTTTAAAGGACATAGCCACTGAATATTTTTCAATGATTTCTGGAAATCATTTAATGATCACAAGCCATTATTTTAGGATGTCAATTCATTTTCATATAAACCTAGAAAGACAAAATACCCCCCAAATTATAATTCATACCATCAATGTAAATAGTTAATGAAATGTAATCCACAGAAAACTCAAAATATGACTAAGTGCTATCTGCAAATTCTTTTTCTAATTTGACCTGTAAAGTCTTTCTTAGCTGACATGGTCTCATTTGCATTTTTACTAATACCTATCTAGGCAGGGCCAAACAGGGCTGCAATTTTCTGAGGCTTTTTCTCAATAGTTTTTCTCAAATCTTACATTAACCTCCATTTCTTAAATTTATTTTTTAACCACAAAAATAAGAGAATTTCTGTTTTTTTCTCCTTTGCTCAACTCTATTGATCCATCCATCGAAGCTCCTATGGCTCTCAGGCCATGTTGACTCTGGCCATTTCCTGCGGACCACTGTGAATTTGATGTCTCTTTTTACCATATCTCGAGCAATTCAAACAGTAATTTTTGTTAGGATTCACACATTCATAATCACACTTTATATGTGCATTTGTGTGGCCACACCATAATACAGAACATACATACATATACATACATCATTTGGCCCTCCTTTTTTCTAGGCCAAGATTAGATTGGTGAAATAAAACATCCTTAACTGAAATCTCTTGCGGCTGTTAACCCTTAAATTATAAGCATCTAAAATCTGAAGAAATCCCAATAAATTTATCTATGTCACTTTTTTTTTTTAAATAAGTTCTTAAAACAATTTTTGACATTCTGACAGGCTGCATAATTTTTTCCATACACTTGGCTGGGCATTAGCCACAGCAGGAGCTCCTAAGACTTAGGGCCTCTAGGTCCTGTCCTGCCTTTGCTCTCTGGGCCTGGGCTTGCCCCCTGCAGTTTACCTGTGACTGTAGCTGCTTGAAAAGAAAATAACCACCATTGGCACCCACAGGCCATGCTGAACTAGTGCATATGCAGGGCCTAATCTTTGCTTCCCTATACCCTGGAGCAGCATGGGGCAGTAGGGCAGGGGATTTGTAAGGTTGGGAATTCTCCTTGAGTGGCTGCTGCTCAGGCAGGATGATTGCTACATTTGCCCAGAAGAGGAAGGAGCAATGTTAGGGGGAGTCATGATAAGAGTCCTGCTCATATTTGGCCACCTCCTCCTCATGGTCAGCCTCTTTCCCTGTAGAGACTTTGCCTGGGTCTCTCTTTCTTTTCCTTTCCTTCCTCCTCCTCCTCCTTCTTCTTTTTCTTTTTTTTTTCTTTTTTTTTTTTTTTTTTTTTTTTTTTCGATCAAGGCTGTACTGAAGAGACCCCTCTTTGAGGGAAGGCTTCTTTTCAGCCCCAGAAGGTGATCATTTTCCCTCAGAGACCAATTTCTAGAGGTCTGTCCTTTGTGAGGTTGTCTTAAGGACATCGTGAATTAGGCTCCAATAGCTGAAGGCAGTAACAGGGATCTTTTCTGGTGCAAAAACCCCAAAATAGTACTGAAATCATTCTCCGACCCTGTGTCAGGTCCTCAGGTCCTCTCATCAATAGATCCTTCTTCTGGAAACCAGGGGCATACAATAACCATAAAATCAACGAAGTTTGGTAGGTCTTTTTTTTTTTTTTTTTTTTTTTTTTTTTTTTTTACCTGAATTCCTCTCAATTGCAGGGCTTCCTTAAGCCTGGAAGGAAACAAAAGTTTCTGAGATATTGCTTCCCCCATCAGTTACTTTGCCTTGAGATCTTTGGCATTGCTCACCAATACAGTGACTGATCTTTCTTTATGGGCAGGTAACCTGAAAAGAAAGTGAGGCCATCCCCCTGCGGGATACTCTGGACGGATTCTTCTCTTTTCTGTGAGGGGCATAGTCTCCTACATGTCCTCTGCCATCTGCCATTGGGCGCCATTTCTGCCCAGACCTGCAGGGCTGTAAAGAGTAACTGGGAGACACCTAGGGGAATGGAGCCTTAAGGGATGAGAAGAACAACAGAAAGTCCATCTTCTGATCAAGCTGTCAAACTTTATTTACTCAGGGGAGGCTTATATAGGACCATGGGCAGGATGTAAATGGGAGTTTGCAAGTGGGCAGGGTGAAAGGGTCAGTAAAAGAAATGTCCTGAACTCATCTTTAACTGGCTATAAAACTGCAGCAGGAGGAATATCCTGAGCTATTCTTTAACTGGCTGTAAAGCTGCTACAGGAAGACTATCCTAAGCTATTCTTTAACTGGTTGTAAAACCGTGAGCCTGCATCTAGGAATGCTCTGTTAAACATTCTGCTTGCTTACTTCTTAAGAGGCAATACTTTTCTATCTCAGAGGCCTGAGGTAGTGAGGATGGTGATGGTCCCCAACACACCACACTGTTCCCCTGGGGCAGACAGGACTTTTCCTGTCTCCCAGTTCTCTTCTGTCCTCTCTCTGTATCTCTTTCTCTTTCCTTCCCCTTCCCTCCAGAAACTCACTTAAGCTCTGTCTGGCTGGGATGTTTGTCCATCCCTCCCCAGTCATCCTTGCTCGCCATGGAATCTGCCAAGGTTCCCCTCATGCTTTATCTTAACAGTAAGGCCACAATACAACTTAGTATGTTTTTCTTTTATTTCTTTCTGTCTTCCATTCTCTCTTTTTGACAACACCTTCAGATTTTATAAGTTCAAAGCAGGAATGACATGTCATTGTGTGGTCTGTGATCTATTTCTATATCAAACAGTTATTTAATTGGAGTTGAATACCTACAATGAACTTTCCTGTGTTGTTACCACTCTCTTCAGCACATGATGCTTCCAACACTCTGTAGTAGTTTATGCATATAAGAATATCATCTGATGTTTATGGGACAGGTTAGAGAAAAGTTCCTACTTATCTAACACTTTGCTGTCTTTCAAGCAACTTTGTCAGATAGGCATTATTATTACTGGATTTTTAGATGAAATAGTTCAATAACTTTCCCAAGCTCAGTCAATAAGAGAAAAGGTAGTGCATTCACTTCTGTTTTAATCCCAAACTTTTATTATTTTAATCTATTTGCCTCATAAAGGACAGACTATTTGTTCACAAAACATTCAAAACCATAATCTTCTTTCTGATAATGTTAGACTGTACATACTTTTAAAATAAAAATACAGAAAGAATTTTCCTACTGTGTGAAAAATTGGATTCCACTGACAGAGTTAATATTCTTCCCTTTTTTCCAAGTTTTAATATTGAAATCTACCAAGCCTATTTCCCACTCAGCCCACCAAGCCATATGCTGTTATGTAAGATGGTGTTTTTTTTTTTTGTTTTTGTTTTTTTTTTTTTTTTTTCCCTTGTCTCAGCCTCCATGTGACACCATATTGTTTTGAGGCCTGTGGAACTGAAGATTCACTCCTCTCTCATTTCTGGCTAAGAAATCCTATTGCACTGAGAATTGTCAGTTGAAAGATGTCCTCCTAGCTTCTTTCCATTTGATCTAAATAAGCAATAAAAGGAAACAAAGCAACACTCTGAATAAAATGAGTACATTATAGTACTTCCCAGATTGAAACAGTTTATAGTGTTCGACGTACAACTACAGCTTCAATTCCCCCCCCCATTAAGAAATCTTGAAACCTGATTAATTCTATATATTATTCTATTCATGATAAGCAAAAAATGGAAGAAAACATTTTCTTTCCCAGAAAATCTGAAGAGTAATAAATATGAGCACCCAGTTCTTGTTCCACTTTCTACCACTCTAACTAAAGCAACAAATGGTTTATGCTCTAAGCTAATACCTTATTTAAACTCAGAAATGACAGTACTGTATCTTTTCCTCTTAGATTAGGTGGTTATTTGATACAAAGGTTGCTAGCATGATTTAATTTTGTTTCTGCAAGTTTCGGTTAAAGTCAGATGACTACAAGGGGAGCGAGTCAGGTCATTGTGCATTGTGACTTCTGTGAATAGGAGGCTGCAAGCCTGGCCTGAAGGTCTGCTAGCTGAGTACATGTTTGTGTTGGGCGGTGAGAATAAACACCAAGAGTTGTTCAATGTAGTTGTTTTAGATATACTCCAGAACTTATGGTTTACATATTGTGTTACAAATTTGAAAATGTTAAATGTATATAAACACTATGTTTGCTAAAAATATCTCATGGTTAAGTAAGTAGAATTTGCCTTTACAAGAAAGATCCAAGTAGAAAATTTGATTTTGGAGTCTAGCATATCATGAGATAGGTGTTTCTTATGACAACAGATGACATTTTGCAATGTCAGCTGGAAGGCATCATGAATCAGAGCTATTCTGTCTTAGGTATCATAAGTGGTTCTGTCCTATCGACTGGCCCCGTCCTTATCCTGAGTAGTTAACAAGGTAGTAGTAGCCATGTGATTCCATATTAAACTTAACCCAACTGGTTCCTTCAGGTAAATTCAGAGTATCTAAGAAGAGAAAAATGGATTAGGCATTATTAACATGTCCATTAAAATCTTCTTCAAAACTGATGTGTATGTGTGTGTGTGTGTGTGTGTGTGTGTGTGTGTGTGTGTTTAAAGTATGTGTTTTATTTGTGTTTGTTGTTGTTTTGAGACAAGGTCCTTTAAAGTGCGTTTGTGTCAATAGGTAACATGATTGTCATGTTTCTATTATGGTGAAAGACTCAGTTTGAGCATGAAATTGTGCTATAAAAACTTTCAAATGAAATTTGAATCTGATCATATGCCGGGAAAGGTGGTACACACTTGTAGTTCCAAAACGTGGGAGGTGGAGGCAGAAGGACGAGGAATTCAGCTGAATAGTGAGATCAAGTCCCCCATCGCAAGGTGTTGTAACAAGTGATAAGTAAGTGAGAGCTCTCAACACAAATCTTGTATCATTAGGTCTGCTTATAGACTCACCCCTCCAAGTAGCTCAAAACATGCTTAATTTCAGGACTTGAACAATGGAGGGTTTCTGTACTGGTTTCCTTGTTTCAGCACTTACTGTATTGGACTACCTAGTATTCAGTTCTTTGCAAAACCATGGTCTGACTTCCATTTATTTTATGAATTTATTTATTTTGGGTTTTTCAAATATAAAGATAAATCTGGCTTTACATTTGCCAGATGGTACTCCCTCCCCGTGTGCAGGACCAGGGCTGGGGGTTGCAGCACCTTGTGCGCCTGTGCAGCCGCAGCCAGTGCGGGTGTGTGTGGGTTCCTGAGAGCCGCGAGGTGCCACATGCCCTTTTTCTTTTCCCGCCTGCCCAGGTCCTTGCTTGTCCTGGCCCTGTCTTCATGTCCTCCCGGTACCATAGCCACGGAGATGATGAGCAGTGCCGAAAGTGGCTGTAGAAAACCAACAGCAAAGTCTCCCTATTATGTTTAAAAATACCAGTTAGTGGGAAGGATAATGGAAACCCATGGTTGGTGATGCAGCAATTTAATTAGACTGAATTAACAAATCCATATTTAATCTGAGTAAAGCATTCCGGGGTGTCCCAGTGAGAACAGGAAATTAGGAACCAGAAGGCACGCCCAGTCCAGAAGAGGGGATTTAGCGCCCCTGGGGGCGGAGCCTTAAGTGGCGGGCTTTTTAAGGGTGGAGTCTGGTTTGAGGGGAAATCCAGGGGAGGTCCCGCCCCTTCTTTTCACCTGGCCCTGTCTCTCAGGCTTCACTAGCCAATCAGAGCCCCTATCTGACCTGCCAGTCAGATGGGAGGGTTCTTCCGGGCGCCAGGCTTTCACCTCAACTCTTCACCTGAGAAAGTCAGTTTGTGCCTTTGCTTTCAGTGCTCTCACCATGCTGAGCGAGGGCCTGCCCTTCACAGACCGGGAGGAGCGGTGGGACAAGGTGAGCGAAGGGCCACTCTTTACCGGAGAGCAGGGGAGGGCTCTTCACAGAGGAGGAGGAGCTGTGGGAAAGGAGAGTAGAAGACCTCTGCTCTTCTCAGAGGAGGAGGAGCTGTGGGCCGAGGCCTCTCTTCACAGCAAAGGAGCGGTGGGCCTGGGTGCCTGAGAGGCGCTGCCCCCATTTGGGGAGAGTGGCTGGCGGTGGGTGAGGACTGCTATCGCCATGCTTGGCGGTGTGTCCAGTCACACTGACCATGGGGCTGCACTCCCCATTTGGGGGCGAGTGGCTGGTCATGGGGAGGGAGGGTGCTGTCCCCCGACTAGGTGGAATGTCCGGCTGAGGCTCAGAAGCCATTGTGTTTAGTTCTCCCTTGGCTGAGTGGGAGCCAATGGCCAGACAGAGTTCACCTGCTTCGTCCTGCCTTGTCCAGCTTGGTTATGTGTGATGAGAGCAACTCCATAGGCCAGGTTGGTAGCCTCTGAAGAACTTCACTGCCCAGGGCTGTGTTTAGAAATATCCAAGTGTGGTGGTATTTTGTGCTTTAAAGGTGGCACATGCCTTTAATCACAGTACTTGAGAGGCAGAGGCAGGTGGATCTCTGTGACTTGGATCCAGGTCTAGGTCAGGCTCCAAAGCTACACAGAGAAAAAGCCCTGTCACAAAAAATCCAAACTACCAAGAACAAAGCAAAAACAAAAATAAAAGTTGTCTGAAGATCAGAGTGTGGAGCTAGGAAGTAGTTTATCTGAAGGTGTGCTGTTGCACACCTTCAGTCCCAATCCTTGGTAGGCAGAAGCACGTGGATCTCTGTGAGTTCGAGGCCAATTCCCCAATGATAAGCAATGATGACTGTGATAAGATGTAAATGTTTGTTCACCAGGATTAATCTGCCTTTACATTCCCATAACAAAAGAGACAACCCTGACTTACCAACACCCATAAGGTCTACCTCCCCATCAAAGGCGTCTAATGTGCTGCTCAAGGGAACATTGCAGGGTGACAACCA
Source organism: Phodopus roborovskii (assembly GCF_943737965.1). Lineage (NCBI taxonomy): Eukaryota > Metazoa > Chordata > Mammalia > Rodentia > Cricetidae > Phodopus > Phodopus roborovskii. The sequence goes on from NW_026125052.1 coordinate 35,229,235, forward strand.
ACATTAAGTCCTGGTGTGCCCTAAAGTTGTATGAAATCTAGAGCAGTGGCTTCTCCCGTCTTTTGAAATGTGGTTTTGAGAAAAGTCCCTATATTAATTGAAGTGGACTTGAACCCTGTCTGTAGTCCCACAGTGCATTGCCTTTGCTCTCCTGCTGACTAAACACCCTAAATTCTTGCATTACAGGCCTGCAGCACCACAGAGTTCTACAACTTCCAGTTTGGAGTCACATAGTGGGCTGTCTATTGCAGTAACCGGAAAAGGATTTGTGTGTGGAGCATGGCTTCTCTCTTCAGACCATAAGAGGAGGAACAGTGTGGGTACACTGCAGGGGAAACAGAGTAAACAATAAATACAGTGTCCTGTGTACACTGCAGGAGGAAACAGTAGACAATGGGTAGATCACAGAGTGAAGAAGTCTAAGGCAGTGAGCTGCAGAGGGGTCTCCATCATAAAGAAGGGCCTGATGGGGTAGGGTTGGTGACTGTAATTTTCCTGCATGAATTAATTCCTTCCGTGTGTATGAAGACAGACAGAATTGGTGGGTGGACAGTTTAGGGAGGATAGCTTAAACTACTAAATATTCATTTTCCAATTCGCCAACTGTCCTATGCTGATATGTGCAATCTTGGTTTACACAGTTAAGTCAGCGCAGAGGTTTGAGACACAGGCCATTGGCTGTAATGCAACTCCATGTGTCAGCTTACAGCACTCAGAAGCTAACATTTCTTACAGTGTTTTATTATTGGTATTCTTCCTACCAGGTAGTGTCTACTCTGTTTCAATGTCAGTGTAGCTAAGTGTTCTTTCAGTTATTTTTGTCTCCTTTAAAAAATCAGTACCTGATTCTGCTTCTGCTGTCCAGGCTGGGCCTTGACTAGTCTCTGGGAAGGAAAAACTAACCAGTAAACAATTATCCTCCTAATTTTCTAGATTTTTATTGTGAATTTTCAAATGAAGTGGGAACCTGTAAGAATTTCATCCACCAATTGTAAAGCAGGTGTAGACACAGCACAGAAAGTGAGGGGCAAGAAGAAGTAAGAAAGCTTTCCTGCTGTGACACTACTTCATATTAGCCATGTGGAGTCAGGTAATCAATTTTAGATGTTTCATAAATGTTCTGACTGGCTATTTCTTAGTTGAGCGGATCAGGCAATCAAGAATCTAGATAAAGAAGATAACTTATCATGAAACAAACTTACTGTAGTTACACCATTTCTACATAAATAGGAGAACTGGATGAAATGGTGTTGCTATGCCTAACATGACTGTTTTTTCCAGGCTAAGATGGTAGCCCTGAGAGAAATAGTGTGAGTAGTATTTGTTATGCTCTAATACAAATTCCTAGTCTCTGGAGCACATGACCATGAAGCCTGTTTCAACTTTTTAACATAATGTTTATAATTATAATTACATTATTTCCACTGTCTCTTTCAGGCCCTAAGGCCTCCCCTTAGGCCCTTCCTTGTGTTCTCTTCGTTTAACAACAGAGACTGTTTGGATTTGACCTTCTGTTTGGTTACAGGACCTTCCAGGTGTGAAGCAAAGGGAAGGCTGTGCTGTACATTGAGTGTGTAATTGAATGTGCACACATAGGAGGACCCTGTGCCTTGGAAGAGAAACAGGAAATGCTCTGGGAGATTGGAGGATTTTACTAAACTGTGAATTTCCCAGATTAGGATCCTGTCTGGCTTTAGTGTAGATGGACAAAGCTGGGAGGGCCTGAGTGGGCTGAGTCATTTGATCTCTGCTCACCCAGTAGGGTAATTGCTGATGTCCCGAAGACCAGCAATGATGGCTTTGGGAAAGATAAGTCATTAGGAGCACCAGTGCGAGGTAGCTTACTTTTGGTGTATGTTACCGACCAAGATAATTGTCCATTTCTTCTATATTCTCTAATTTTGTAGAGTATAGGTTATTGAAGTATGACCTAAAGATTGCCTGAATTTCCTCAGTGTCTATTGTTAGGTTCCCCTTTTTATTTCTGATTTTGATAACTTAGAAATTCTCTCTGCCTTTTATTTGGCTTGGATAGCTTGTTGATATCACTGATTCTTGTTACTGTTGTTTGTTTGCATTTTACTGATTTCAGCCTGAAGTTTGATTATTTCCTGTTTTCTACCAAAAATCTGAGGCCAACTGCAAATTCTTGAATCATCAGGTACCAGATTTTTCCCTGTTTTCTGAACCAGTTAAAGGCATGAGCTACTATACCCAGTTTGCTCATCTTTCTTGTAGTTAATAATTGTTCATGTGATGTCTCTGATTTGCACTGAGTACTATTGATCTGTTTGCTTCTCTTTGTATGTTTGTTAATAGGCATTTCAGAAATGACAGAGGTGACCCTCCTATTCAGTTTTCTTCTTAAGTGACTTGGTGCTTACATTAGAACTTTTGTGTCATTTAATGAGGGAAGCATGATAATTACATTTTAAAGGAAGTATACATTTACAGTGTTGTTAGTATCACTTCTATTTTCATATATTCATGTTATATTTTAGAATGTAGTAGTCTATGAAGATGTGCATGTTGACTTAATTGTGTAAGAGTAGGCTCTGCTGGATCCGTCCCAGGAGAATCTCTAAACAGGTGTGATGCTGGAGACTACGAGTCTCACTGCTAAAGGTAAGACTGAATTTTTCTGCACAATTTAAAATAAGGGGGCAACTGTTTCTTGGTTATTAATGCTCCTCTGTAATTACATCTGAAACTGAGGAAGGATTCTGCTAATAAATCAGGCATGGTTTTAAGGTTCACTGAAGATAATAACTTAAATTGTGCACAATTTCCAATCATGTAGCAGGCATTTTCTGGTACTATGTTTTAAGCCACACAGAAGGTAATTTTGATGTGCATGCTAATCCAAATATGCCTCAATAAATTTTAAGGTGTCTGTAAGTTTTAAAGTCAGCCACAATGTAATTAAAGTGCTTAAAGTGAATTGATGATTAATACATTCTCACAAAATCATGTACCTCAGTGTCAGTTAGGTGAATTTTGTTTGTAAGGCATTATTTTTAAGAGAGTAGACAAGGAAACAATGCCTTAACGGATATCACCATTTCAATCACAGCACCATGATAGCTCTGCTGTAGATCTGGTAATCCATTTAGTTTATACCACTTATATTACATAAGGTATGCGCCTTGAATAAGTGCTAAATACCTGTTCAAAACTTTCTAATAAGCATATAATTTATAGTAAAGCTTGTGTTATTCATATACTTGTGTCTTTGCTAAGTTTAGTAAGAGAAGGGGAAGTTAGAGTCAAGAGCAAAGGGCAACTGTTGTCAAGAAACTTTATTCTCTATATCATATGTCTACGAGGAACAGAAAGTTAAATCATGGTTATGCAATGTGGACACCTTTTATCTGTTTTTCTTCCTTTATTAGGTATATCATATGTCACTCTTGATATAAACCATATGAACATAAGGGTATCAAAAGAAGCAATATACCCCTCTATCTCTCAGAACAATTAGAATATATGAAATAGCACCCACTTTGAATAGGTTTGTTGAACGTGATACAAGTTTACCAGTACTTGCTTTTCCAGCAACCAATTCACACGTCAAAAAAGTCTTATGCATACTTGAAATGTATATGTACTTCTGTTTGTCCTGGTTCATTTTATAAATGTATTATGACTCAGACTATAGAAAACTTCATGAGTTTTTCTAGTTCTCTTCAAATGTAAGAAAAATCTCATATAGAAAAAAAGATGCCATAATCATCACAGTTGTATTCAAAGATCCAAAACCACCCATAGTGAAGGGAAACAATATGAGAGTAAACCGTGATAAAAATCTTAAGATCTGATTCTTCTTTACTAGTAGACCAAATCGTAAAATTAATTCATACAGATATATTCAATGGCGTTGTGGATGCGTTAAAAATTTTTTTAATTAATTAACTTTTTTTATTTTACATGTCGATCCCAGTTCCCTTTCTCTCCTTTCTTCCCTTCTTTCATCTGCCCTACTTACCCTCTGTCCCTTCTCACATGTACCCCTCCCCCCCCCCCCCCAGTCCTCCTACTCCACATGTAGGGCTATGCCATCCAGGTGGGGTCATGTAAATCTGTCAAGTCATTTGAAGTAGGGAGTAGGACTTGTCTTCTGTCTCTATGTTAAGGGAGTATCCCTCCATGGGGGATGTGTTCGCAAGGTCCTTTTGTGCACCAGGAATACGTGCTGGTTCCACTGTCTGAGGTCCCTTAGTATGCTGAGTCCTTCTAGCTGAGACCCATGTTCAGGGGGTCTGAGTCAGTCCCATGCTGGATTCTCAGCCATCAGTCTGGGGTCCCGTTAGCTTCTCCTTGTTCGGGTCAGCTGTCTCTATGTGTTTCTGCAACCTGGTCTCATCCTCTCTCTGCATCTGGATTCTAGTTTGACTCAGTTTAGTTATGAGTGTCTGCTTCTGTTTCCAACAGGTACTAGGTGAGGGCTCCATGATGGTGGATAAGTCAGTTGTTGATCTCATTATGAGGGAAAGGCATTTATGGTAGCTTTTCCACTGTTGCTCAAATTGTTAGTTGGAGTCAGTCTTGTAGGTCTCTAGACATTTCTTTAGGTTCAGTTTTCTCTTCAAACCAATAATGACTCCATTTTTTATGTTCCCTGGTAGAGTTTATTGTGTTGCTTATGTAAATTACCATATCTTTTGCAAATAGAGATAGTTTGACTTCTTTCTTTCCAATTGTATCCCCTTGATCTCCCTTTGTTGTCTTACGGCTTTAGCTAGAACTTCAAGTACAATATTGAAGAGATATATGGAGGGAGAGGGCAGCCTTGTCTTGTTCCTGATTTTCGAGGAATCGCTTTCAGCTTCTCTCCATCCCGTTGGATGTTGCCTGTTGGTTTACGGTATATTGCTTTTATTATGTTTAGGTATGTTCCTGTTATTCCTGATCTCTCCAAGACCTTTACCATGAAAGGGTGTTGAATTTTGTCAAAGGATTTTTCAGCATCTAGGGAGATGATCACATGATTTTTCTTTTTCAGTTTGTTTATATGGTAGACCATGTGGATAGATTTTCATATGTTAAACCATGCCTGCAACCCAGGGATGAAGCCTATTTGGTCATGGTGGATGATTGTCCTGATATATTCTTGGATTCGGTTTGCCAATATTTTATTGAGTATTTTTGCATCAGTGTTCATCAGGTATTTGGTCTGTAGTTTTCTTTTTAGTTGTGTCTTTGTGCGTCTTGGGTACCGAGGTGATTGTGGCCTCATAAAAAGAGTTTGGTAATGAACTTTCTGTTTCTCTTGTGTGGAACAATTTGAGGAGTATGGGTATTAGCGCTTCCTTGAATTTCTGTTAGAATTCTGTACTGAAGCTATCTGGCCCTAGGCTTTTTTGGTTGGCAGTCTTTCGATGACTGCTTCTATTTCATTGCAGGTTAGGTCTATTTTTAGGTCCATTTAAGTTGTTTTCTGTTCTTGGGATAGTTATTCAGAAATTTTTCCATTTTCTTTGAATTTTCAAATGTTATGGAGTACAGGTTTTCAAAGTATGACCTGAAATTTGTCTGGATTTCCTTTGTGCCCATTGTTATGTCCCAGTTTTTGTTCCTGATTTTGTTATTTTGCCTTCTCTCTCTCTCTCTCTCTCTCTCTCTCTCTCTCTCTCTCTCTGCTTTTTCGTTATCCAATAAAGGTTTGTCTATCTTCTTGATTACCTTGAAAAACCAACTCTGTCTTGTATCAATTTTTCTTTTGTATTGTTTTCCTGGTTTCTATTTTATTGATTTCAGCCCTCAAATTGATTACTTACTGGCGTCTACTCCTCTGTTTGTTTTTGTTCTGAGGCTTTCAGTTGTGCTGCTCTTAATTCTCTAATATGACTATCCTCGTGACACTGCTTTCAAGCTGTCCCATAAGTTCGGGTATGTTGTTTTCTCATTCTCGTTGAATTTTAGGAAGTCTTTAATTTCTTTATTTCTTCTTTCACCCAGGTATGGTGCAGTTGCGCATTGTTCAGTTTCCATGAGGTTTTCTGCAATTTGTGTTGTTGCTGAATTCCAATTTTAAAGCATGGTGGTCTGATAAGATATAGGGGACTATTCCAATTCTTTTGTATCTGGTGTGGTTTGATATGCCATCAAATATGTGGTCGATTTTAGAGAAGGTTCTATGTGGAGCAACGAAGAAAGTATATTCTTTTGTGTTAGGATGGAATGTTCTATAGATGTCTGTTAAACCCAATTGAGACATAACTTCTGGTAGTTCTTTTGTTTCTTTGTTAAGGTTCTGACTGGTGATCCTGTCTAGTGGTAAGAGTGGCATGTTGAAGTCTCCCACTATAAGTGTGTGAGGTTTTATGTGAGGTTTGAGCTTTAGTAGCATTTGTTTTAGGGATGTGGGTGCCTTTGTATTTGGGGCATAGATGTTCAGATTAATTTTGGTTTGAAGTATAACTTGTTAGGTATTAGGATAGTCACACCTGCTTGCTTTTTGGGCCCATTTGATTGGAAGATCTTTCCCCAGCCTTTTACCCTGAGGTAATATCTATTTTTGAAGCTTAGATGTGTTTCTTGTATGCAGCAGAAGGATGGATTCTGTCTTCATATCCATTCTGTTAGCCTGTGTCTTTTTATAGGTGAGTTAAGACTATTAATGTTGAGGGAGAGTAAGACCATTGATTATTAATGCTTGTTTTTTTTTTTTTTTTTAGATTTGTTGTTGGCAGTGGTATTGTGAATATAATTGTCTTGCTTTACCCTTGGTTTCTGGTGAAGTGTGACTATCTGTTGCCTACATCTTTGTGAGCATAGTTAACTTCCTTGGGTTGGAGTTTTCCTTCCAAAAGTTTCCTTAGGGCTGAATTTGTAGATACGTATCGGGGAAATCTGGCTTTGTCATTAAATATCTTGTTTTCCCCATCTATAGTGATTGAGAGTTTTGCTGGTTATAGTAGACTGGGCTGGCATCCGTGGACTCTTAGTACATGCAGAACATCTTCCATCCAGGACCTTCTGGCCTTGAGGGTTTCCATGGAGAAGTCAGGTGTAATTTTAGTAGGTCTGCCTTTATATGTTATCTATCCTTTTTCCTTCGCTGCTCTTAATATTCTTTCTTTATTCTGTATGTTATGTGTTTTGATCATTATGTGTTGATGGGTCTTTTTTCTTTGGTCCAGTCTATTTGGTGTTCTGTATGCTTCTTGTACTTTCATGGACATGTCCTTCTTCAGATTGGGAAAGTTTTCCTCAAATGATTTTGTTGAATGTGTTTTTGGCATTTTTGAGCTGGGCTTCCTCACCTTCCTCTATGCCTATTATTCTTAGGCATTCTTTGGCATTTTCACGGTGTGCCACATTTTCCTGTATGTTTTGTGTTAAGGATGTGTTGGATTTACAGTTTTCTTTGGTGGATGAATCTATTTCCTCTAGTTTATCTTTTGTGCCTGAGATTCTTTCTTCCATCTCTTGAATTCTGTTGGTTATACTTGCATCTGTAGTTCCTGATTGTTTGCCCAGTTTTTCTATTTCCAGCATTCTTCTGTTTCTGTTTTCTTTATTGTCTCTATTTCAGTATTCAAGTCTTGTACCATTTCCTTCACCTGTTTCATTGTTTCTTTCTTGGCTTTCTATACTTCCTTTAAGGAATTTGTTCATTTCTCCTAAACTTTTTGTTTGTTTTTTCTTCCATTTCTTTAAGGTATTTTCTCACATCTTCTTTGAGGGCCTCTATCATGTTTATGATGATAAAATTTAAGTCATTCTCTTCTGCTTCATCTGCTTTGTTGTGTTCTGGTCTAGTTGGTATAGATTGCCTAGATTCTGGTGGCATTATGCTTGTCTTTCTGTTGTTAGGTGTTTTCCTGTATTGCCATCTTCCCATAGCTTCTTCCAGTAGGTGTTGGTGGGGGTCTCTCCCTCTCTCTATGGTGCTTTCCAGGTGGGCTTGGGTGGGTCAGAGGTTCGATGTCTGTAGCTCTGGGTGATCCAAGCACTTTAGGAGGTCTGTGCACAGGCAGTGGCCTGGTGATGGGGGTCAAAGATCAGGCTCCAGCAGAAGACTGGCCATAGGAGTCAAAGATCTCGAAGGCTGGGACTCAGGATGTTCCTTACGCTGATAGGCAGATCTAGCCTGGGCCTTGCATCTCCAGCTGAGGCCTCTTTGGCAGAGGCCCTGCAATGAGGGTCAAGGATCCAGCCTTCAGAACTCAGAATGGCCCTGTGGCGATAGGCGAATCTCTGGGAGGGGCCCAGTACTCCAGTAGAGGACCAGAGATGGGGGATCGGAGACCAGGCAGGAGGAAATTATGGGTGGTCCTGCATAGGTAGGCAGGCCTAGTGTGCTCAGAGCAGCTCCAGAAAGTTCCCCAATGGTGGCTGGATTGTTGGGTCCACCCTCTTTCCCAGTGCTCAACCAGAGCTGTGGGACAGTGGGCAGGGTGGAAAACAGGGTAGGGCGAGGGCAGGGTCTTGGTGGAGGCGGGGTGTGGTGGTGTGGTGTGTATCAGAGCTCCAAGAGCACTCTCGATAGGGACAGGGCACAGAGGCAGCGAGATATGGGGCTAAACCAGGGAGTTCCTCGGGAAGAGTGTAAGGGAGATTCCACCTGAATTCATCCCAGACTCACCTCTAGGCAAGACCTGGCAATGGGGGTCAAAGACAGTTGGGAGGTCAAAGACTGTGCTGGTACTCAGCATGTTTCCACACCAATAGGCAGATGTAGCTTGGGCCTTGCACTCTCCAGCTGAGGCCACTTTAGCAGAGGCCCTGTGATGGAGGTCAAAGATCCAGCCTACAACAACTCAGAGTGGCCCTGCTGGGATAGGCAGATCTCTGTGAGGGGCCCGGTGCTCCAGTAGAGGACCAGCAGTGGGGGTCAGAGACCGGGCAGGTGGAAATTACTGGTGGTCCTGCCCAAGCAGCGATGTGCTAAAATTTTTAGCTGTGCAAATTATCATTACAGGCATGAAAGAATCCAAACTGGAGAGAAACCCTATGAAGGTAATCAATGTGGTAAACTTTGTACGGAGCAGTACTATCCAAACACATACTGGAGAGAAACCGTATGAATGGAATCAATGTGGTAAGGACTTTATACAGAACAGTGGTGTCCAAACACATACGGGAGTGAAACCCTATGAATGTAATCAGTATGGCAAAGTGTTTTCACAACACTCATCTCCAAATTCATTTTGGAACTTACATCAGAGAGAAATCCTAAAAATATAATCAATGTGGTAAAGCCTATGCATATAAGTCTTCCAGTGTAAAATTTAAGACATATTGGAGAGAAACCCTATCAATGTAATCAGTTTGATAAAACCTTTTAACAGTACTGTAGTCTCCTAACCCATGACACAACACATTCTAAGGAGTAGCCTTATGAATGTAATAAATGTGGTAAAGCCTTTGCATATCATAGTAATCTTTTTAAATTATAAATAACCCACAATGGAGAGAAACCTTATGAATGTAATCAATGTGAGAAAGTCTTTGTACATCTTAGTCATCTTCTAAGGTAAAAAATAACCCACACAGGAGAGAAACCCTATGAATGTATTCAGGGTGAGAAAGCCATTTCCCAACACACTGCTCCTCAAATTCATAAAATAGCCCCCAAAGGATAGAAATCCCTTGAACATAACCAATGTGGGAAAGACTTTTCACTGGAATCAACTAGTTTCATAAAAGAACCCTTTGCAGAGAGAAGACTTATGAATTTAAACATTGTAAAAGCCTATGCATGTAATGGCAGTCTTCTAGTGCATAAAATAACCCACAGAGGGTTAAACCTTTAAAAAGGTTTAAAAACCCTTTGAGAATAATCAACGTGGTAAAACCGATGCATATAAGACTCCCAGTGTATAAATAACCCATGGTGGAGAGAAACGCTATGAATGTAATCAGTGTGGTTAAGTGTTTTCAGAATAGGTATCTCCAAATTCATAAGGACCCACACAACAGAGGCATCCTATCAATATAATCAAAGTTGTATATCCTTTTCACAGGACAGTAGTCTCCTAATCCATAATAGAACACATTCTAAGGAGAAGACTTATGAATGTAACCAACGTGATAAAGCCATTGCATAGCGTAGTAATCTTTTTAGGTTATAAAATAATTCACTCTGTAGAGAATCCCTATGTTGTACTCAATTGAGAAAGCCTTTGCATATCATAGATGCCTTCTTCTAAGGTATAAAATAACCCACACTGCAGAGTATCACTGTAAATGTAATCAATGTGGGAATGCCGTTTCGGAACAAACTACCAATTTCCTAACGGAACACATACTAAATAGAAGTCCTAAGAATGTAATCAATGTAGTAAACCTATGCACATAATTTAGTCTCTTAATAAATAAAATGACCCATAATGGACAGAAACCCTATGAATGAAATCTAGGGTCCTCCCAAATAATTAAAGGAGCCATTCTAGGCAGAACTCCTATTCATGTAGACATTGTGTTAAACAATTTATACATAGCACTGCTCTCTAAAAACATACTACACAGAAGCCCTTAGAGTGTAATCGGCGTTCTAATGTGTTTTCACAACACTCATTTCCAAATTGATTTGAGAACTCACATCAGAGAGAGCCTGTATAAATGTAAATAATGTGGTAAAACCTTTTTAAGTCATATAATAACCCACCCTTTAGAGTTATCAATGTGAGAAAGCCTTTGCACATAATAGTACTCTCCTAAGGAATAAAATAACCCACACTGGAGAGAAAACCTATGAATGTAATAAGCGTGAGAAAGCAATTCCCCAAGACATTGTTCTCCAAATTCATAAAGTTGCCCACACTAGAGGGAAATGCTATGAATATAATCAGTGTGAGAAAGACTTTTCACAAGAAACGACCTTTTTCGCAAAAGAACCCATAGTAGAGAGAAATCTTGTGAATTGTATCATAGTAACAATGCCTATGCATTTAATATATTATTTCTTATGCATAAAATAACCCACACTGTAGAGAAAACATATGACTATAATCATAGTGGTAACGCCTATGCATACAAGTCTCCCATTGCATAAAATAACCACACTGGAGACAAATCCTATGAATGTAATCAGTGTGGTAAAGCCTATGCATGTAAGTCTTCAAAAAAACCATATCCCATGCGGGAGAGGAATCCTATGAAAGAAGGCTACGTGGGAATACTGTTTGTTTCACATGAGTCTTCCAAATTCATAATATAACACATTGTAGGCAGAATCCTTATGAATGGAGTCATTGCAGTAAAGACCGTATACATAGCCGTGCTCTCCAAGCACATACTAGCAAGAAATGCAATGAATGTAATCAGTGTGGTAAAGTGTTTCCACCACAGTCACCTCCAAAATCATACAGGACAAACCCCTCAAAATGTAATCAATGTGGTAAAACCTTTCCATAGGAAAGTAGTCTCACAAAACATAATAGAACACATAGTAGAGGGAAGCATTATGAATGTAATTAAAGATGTAAGGCCTTAGCATATCATAGTAATCTTTATGAGTTGTAAATTAACCCACCCTTTGGGGAAACCCTATCAGTGTAACTAATTTGAGAAACCTTTGCATATCGTAGTAATCTCCTCAGGTTTAAAATAACCCACATTGGAGAGAAGCCCAATAAATGTAATCAGTTTTAAAGCCATGGAGCAACACACTGTTCTACAAGCTCATTTAAATAGCCAACACTGGAGGGAAACCCTATGAATATAAATAGTGTGGTAAAGTATTTCTAGAACAATCATCTCCAAATTCTTCATACAAGGACCCACTCCAGGGACAAACCTTAAATTTTTAATCAATGTGGTAAAACCTTTGCACAGGACAGTAGTCTCCTAAAACATAATAGAAGAAATACTAGAGTGAACCCTTATGAATGTAATCTATGCAGTAAAGCCTTGGCATATAATAATAATCTTTTTATTTTATAAATAACCCACCCTGTATAGAAACCCTATGAATGTATTCAATGCGAGAAAGCCTATGCCTATCATAGTTATATTTCCAAGTTATAAAATAACCCTCCCTTTAGAGAAACCCTATGAATGTATTCAATGTGAGAAAGCCTTTGCATATCATAGTAAACATTGAAGTTATAAAATAATCCACCCTGTAGAGAAACCCTATGAGTTTAGTCAATGTGGGAAAGCCTTTGCATATCGTAGTAGTTTTCTAAGGTATAAAATAACCCACACTGGAGGTAACTTTATGAATGTACTCAGGGTGAAAAAGCCATTACCCAACACACTGATCTCCAAATTCATAACATAGCCTACACTGGAGAGAAACCCTCTTAGTATAATCAGTGTGGAAAGCCTTTTCCCAAGAATCAACATATTTCATAGAGGAACCCCTACTAGAGTGAATTCGTTTGAAATTTATCATTGTAAAAACTTCTATGCATAGAAGGTATTTCTTCCAGGGCAAAAAATATCCCAAGCTGAAGAGGTACCGTATCAAGGTAATCAACATGGTAAAACCTTATCAAAGCAAAGTAGTCTCCTAACCTATACCAGAACACATAATGGAGGGAATCCGTAGAGATGTAATCAACGTGGTAAAGCCTTTGCATATCATTGTAATCTTTTTAAGTTATAAAATGACCTGCCCGTTAGAGAAAAGCTATGAATGTAATCAATGTGAGAAAGCCTACGCATATCATAGTAATCTCCTAAGTTATAAAATGACCTGCACTGCAGAGTATCAGTATAAATGCAATCAATGTGAGCAAGCTTTTTCATAAGAAACAACCAATTTCATAAAAGCACACATACTAGAGAAGTCCTAAGAACTTAATCAGTGTAGTAAACCTATTCATATAATTTAGTCTCTTGAAACATAAAATAACCCACAATGGACATAAAACCTAGGAATGAAAACTATGTGAGAAAACCTTTTTCAACAGAGTCCTCCAAAATCTTTAACGAAGCCATTCTAGGCAGAATTCCTATTCATGTAGTCATTGTGTTAAACAATTTACACAAGCACTGTTCTCCAAACACATGCTACAAAGAAGCGCGATGAATGTAATCGGCGTTGTAAAGTGTTTTCACAACACTCATTTCCAAAGTTATTTTAGAACTCACATCAGAGAGAACCCCTATTGATGTAAATAATGTGGTAATACATTTGCATATCATAATAATCTTTTTTAAGTCATATAATAACCCACCATTTAGAGAAACCCCATGAATGTTATCAATGTGATAAAGCCTTTTCACATCGTAGTACTCTCCTAAGGAATAAAATAACTCACACTGGAGGAAAAAACCTATGAATATAATCGGTGTGAGAAAGCCATTCCCCAAGATACTGGTCTACAAATTCATAATGTAGCCCGCACTGGAGAGAGATCCTATGAATATAATCAGTGTGAGAAACCTTTTTCACAAGAAACAACCTATTTTGCAAAAGAAACCATAGTAGAGAGTAATCTTGTGAATTTTATTATAGTAATAAAGCCTATGCATGTAATGTATTACTTCTTATGCATAAAATACCCCACACGGAAGGGAAAACATGTAGGTATAATCATAGTGGTAATGCCTATTCATACAAGTCTCCCAGTACATAGAAGAACCATACTGAAGACAAAGCCTATGAATGTAATCAATGTGGTAAAGCCTATGCATGTAAGTCTTCAGTAAAACAATAACCCATGCCCGAGAGAAACCCTATGAAAGAAGTCTACGTGGGAATACATTTTACATGAGTCTTCCAAATTCATAATAGAACCCGTTCTAGGCAGAAACCTTATGAACGGAGTCATTGCAGCAAAGACTGTATACAGAGCAGTGCTCTCCAAGCACATACTAGCAAGAAACGCTATGAATGTAATCAGTGTGGTCCAGTGTTTCCACCACAGTCACCTCCAAAATCATACAGGACAAACCCCTCAAAATGTAATCAATGTGGTAAAACCTTTCCATAGGAAAGTAGTCTCACAAAACATAATAGAACACATAGTAGAGGGAAGCATTATGAATGTAATTAAAGATGTAAGGCCTTAGCATATCATAGTAATCTTTATGAGTTGTAAATTAACCCACCCTTTGGGGAAACCCTATCAGTGTAACTAATTTGAGAAACCTTTGCATATCGTAGTAATCTCCTCAGGTTTAAAATAACCCACATTGGAGAGAAGCCCAATAAATGTAATCAGTTTTAAAGCCATGGAGCAACACACTGTTCTACAAGCTCATTTAAATAGCCAACACTGGAGGGAAACCCTATGAATATAAATAGTGTGGTAAAGTATTTCTAGAACAATCATCTCCAAATTCTTCATACAAGGACCCACTCCAGGGACAAACCTTAAATTTTTAATCAATGTGGTAAAACCTTTGCACAGGACAGTAGTCTCCTAAAACATAATAGAAGAAATACTAGAGTGAACCCTTATGAATGTAATCTATGCAGTAAAGCCTTGGCATATAATAATAATCTTTTTATTTTATAAATAACCCACCCTGTATAGAAACCCTATGAATGTATTCAATGCGAGAAAGCCTATGCCTATCATAGTTATATTTCCAAGTTATAAAATAACCCTCCCTTTAGAGAAACCCTATGAATGTATTCAATGTGAGAAAGCCTTTGCATATCATAGTAAACATTGAAGTTATAAAATAATCCACCCTGTAGAGAAACCCTATGAGTTTAGTCAATGTGGGAAAGCCTTTGCATATCGTAGTAGTTTTCTAAGGTATAAAATAACCCACACTGGAGGTAACTTTATGAATGTACTCAGGGTGAAAAAGCCATTACCCAACACACTGATCTCCAAATTCATAACATAGCCTACACTGGAGAGAAACCCTCTTAGTATAATCAGTGTGGAAAGCCTTTTCCCAAGAATCAACATATTTCATAGAGGAACCCCTACTAGAGTGAAATCGTTTGAAATTTATCATTGTAAAAACTTCTATGCATAGAAGGTATTTCTTCCAGGGCAAAAAAATATCCCAAGCTGAAGAGGTACCGTATCAAGGTAATCAACATGGTAAAACCTTATCAAAGCAAAGTAGTCTCCTAACCTATACCAGAACACATAATGGAGGGAATCCGTAGAGATGTAATCAACGTGGTAAAGCCTTTGCATATCATTGTAATCTTTTTAAGTTATAAAATGACCTGCCCGTTAGAGAAAAGCTATGAATGTAATCAATGTGAGAAAGCCTACGCATATCATAGTAATCTCCTAAGTTATAAAATGACCTGCACTGCAGAGTATCAGTATAAATGCAATCAATGTGAGCAAGCTTTTTCATAAGAAACAACCAATTTCATAAAAGCACACATACTAGAGAAGTCCTAAGAACTTAATCAGTGTAGTAAACCTATTCATATAATTTAGTCTCTTGAAACATAAAATAACCCACAATGGACATAAAACCTAGGAATGAAAACTATGTGAGAAAACCTTTTTCAACAGAGTCCTCCAAAATCTTTAACGAAGCCATTCTAGGCAGAATTCCTATTCATGTAGTCATTGTGTTAAACAATTTACACAAGCACTGTTCTCCAAACACATGCTACAAAGAAGCGCGATGAATGTAATCGGCGTTGTAAAGTGTTTTCACAACACTCATTTCCAAAGTTATTTTAGAACTCACATCAGAGAGAACCCCTATTGATGTAAATAATGTGGTAATACATTTGCATATCATAATAATCTTTTTTAAGTCATATAATAACCCACCATTTAGAGAAACCCCATGAATGTTATCAATGTGATAAAGCCTTTTCACATCGTAGTACTCTCCTAAGGAATAAAATAACTCACACTGGAGGAAAAAACCTATGAATATAATCGGTGTGAGAAAGCCATTCCCCAAGATACTGGTCTACAAATTCATAATGTAGCCCGCACTGGAGAGAGATCCTATGAATATAATCAGTGTGAGAAACCTTTTTCACAAGAAACAACCTATTTTGCAAAAGAA
The DNA here is from genome assembly GCF_943737965.1 of Phodopus roborovskii. Classification (NCBI taxonomy): domain Eukaryota; kingdom Metazoa; phylum Chordata; class Mammalia; order Rodentia; family Cricetidae; genus Phodopus; species Phodopus roborovskii. Next base: position 35,245,141 of record NW_026125052.1, read on the forward strand.
ACCATAGTAGAGAGTAATCTTGTGAATTTTATTATAGTAATAAAGCCTATGCATGTAATGTATTACTTCTTATGCATAAAATACCCCACACGGAAGGGAAAACATGTAGGTATAATCATAGTGGTAATGCCTATTCATACAAGTCTCCCAGTACATAGAAGAACCATACTGAAGACAAAGCCTATGAATGTAATCAATGTGGTAAAGCCTATGCATGTAAGTCTTCAGTAAAACAATAACCCATGCCCGAGAGAAACCCTATGAAAGAAGTCTACGTGGGAATACATTTTACATGAGTCTTCCAAATTCATAATAGAACCCGTTCTAGGCAGAAACCTTATGAACGGAGTCATTGCAGCAAAGACTGTATACAGAGCAGTGCTCTCCAAGCACATACTAGCAAGAAACGCTATGAATGTAATCAGTGTGGTCCAGTGTTTCCACCACAGTCACCTCCAAAATCATACAGGACAAACCCCTCAAAATGTAATGAATGTGGTAAAACCTTTCCACAGGACAGTAGTCTCCTAAAACATAATAGAACACATAGTAGAGGGAAGCATTATGAATGTAATTAATGAGGTAAAGCCTTAGCATATCATAGTAATCTTTATAAGGTATAAAATACCCCTCGTTGGAGAGAAACCCTGAGTGTAATCAGTTTTAAAGCCATGTGCCAACACACTGTTGTTCAAGTTCATTTAAATAGCCAACGCGGGAGAGCAACCCTATGAATATGATCAGTGTGAGAAAGCCTTGTCAAAAGACTCAACCAGTTTCATAAAAGAACCCAAACTAAGGATAAGTTTAATGAATTTTGTCATTGGAATGATGCCTATGCATTTAATGCAAGTCTTCTAATCCCTAAAATGACTCACACTGTAGATAAACCCTGTGAGTATAATCAATGAGGTATAGCCTAGGCATACAAGTCTATCAGTGCATGAAATAAGCCATACTGAAGAGAACCCTATGAATGTAGTCAGTGTGGTAATGCCTAGGCATATAAGTCTTCCAGTGCAAAAATATCCCATGGTGGAGAGAAAACCTAGGGATGAAATCTAAGTGGGAAAATCTTTTTACAAAGGTTCTCCTAATTCCTAAAAGAACATATCATAGAGAGAAGCCGTAGGAATGTAGTCAGTATGGCAAAGTCTTTATACAGAGCAGTGGTGAACAAACACAAAATAGAGAGAAATGCAATGAATGTACTCAGTGTGGTGAAATACTTTCAGAATAGTCTTTTCAAAATTCATTTTAGATCCCACACCAGAGAATAGCTATAAAATGACTAAATGTGGTAAAAACCTTTTGACAGGATAGTAGTCTCCTAAAACATAATGGAACAAATACTAGAAAGAAGTCTTATGAAAGTAATCAATGCTGTTAAGCCTATGTCTACCACAGTAATCTTTATAAATTATGAAATAACCCTCTCTTTAGAGAAAGCCTATGAATGTTGTCGATATGAGGAAGGCTTTGCATATCGTAGTAATCTTCTAAGGTATACAATAACCCTCAATGCAGAGAAACACAGTCAATGTATTCAATGCGAGACAACTATTTCGAACACACTGATCTCCCACTTTCTAAAATATGTCCAAGTGGTGAGAACAGCTATGAATGAAATCCTCATGATAAAACCGTTTTAGAAGACTCCTCTAAATTCCTAAAAGAACCAATATTAGGCAGAGAACCCCTATGAATGTCGTGATGGCAGTAACGACTTCATACATAGCGGTTTTCTACAAACAAATACTAGCAAGAAACCCCATGAATGTAATCAAGTGGTAAAGTGTTTTCACAACACTCATCTGCAAATTCAAACAAGAACCCACCCCAGGGAACAACCTTAAAAATCTAATTAATGTGGTAAAACCTTTTCAGAGGAAAGTCCTCTCCTAAAACATAATGGAACACACAGTAGAGTGCAGCCTACTGTATGTAATCAATATGGTTGTGCCTTGGCATATCATTGTAATCTTTTTATGTTATAAAATAACCCACACTGCAAAGAAACGCTATGTATGTAGTCATTGTGAGAAAGCCATTACCCACACACTGATCTCCAAATTCATAAAACACCCCACTATTGGAGAAATCCCATGAGTATAACCAGTGTGGGAAAGCCTTTTCACAAGAATCAATCTATTTCATAAAAGAACCCATACTACAGCGAAGTCTTGTGAATTTTGTTATTGTAAAAAACTTATGCATATCATGTAATTCTCCTAATTCAAAAAAAAAAAAAGCAAAAAAAAAAAAAAAAAAAAACAAAAAACCTAAACCCTCAGTGGAGAGAAACCCTATGAGTATAATCATTGTTGTATAGCGTATGCAGACAAGTCTCCCAGTTCCTAAAATAACCCATACTGAAAGCAAATCCTATGAATGGAATCAGTGTGGTAATGCTTACGCATACAACTCTTCAGTACAAAAACTAACCCATACTGGAGAGAACCCCTAAGAACGATATCAGAGAGAACCCCTGTAAATATAAATAATGTGGTAATACATTTGCATATCATAATAATCTTTTTAAGTCATATAATAAACCACCGTTTAGAGAACCCCTATGAATGTTATCAATGTGACAAAGCCTTTTCACATCGTAGTACTCTCCTAAGGAATAAAATAACCCACACTGGAGAGAAAACCTATGAATGTAATCGGTATGAGAAAGCCATTCCCCAAGACACTGATCTCCAAATTCATAATGGAGCCCGTACTGGAGAGAGATCCTATGAATATAATCAGTGTGAGAAACCTTTTTCACAAGAAACAACCTATTTTGCAAAAGAAACCATAGTAGAGAGTAATCTTGTGAATTTTATCATAGTAGTAAAGCCTATGCATGTAATATATTACATCTTATGCAAAAAATATCCCACACGGAAGGGAAAACATGTGAGGATAATCATAGTGGTAATGCCTATTCATACAAGTCTCCCAGTACATAGAAGAACCATACTGAAGACAAAGCCTATGAATGTAATCAATGTGGTAAAGCCTATGCATGTAAGTCTTCAGTAAAACAATAACCAATGCCCGAGAGAAACCCTATGAAAGAAGTCTACGTGGGAATACATTTTACATGAGTCTTCCAAATTCATAATAGAACCCGTTCTAGGCAGAAACCTTATGAACGGAGTCATTGCAGCAAAGACTGTATACAGAGCAGTGCTCTCCAAGCACATACTAGCAAGAAACGTCATGAATGTAATCATGTGGTAAAGTGTTTTCACAACACTCAAATCCAAATTCAAACAAGAACCCACCCCAGGGAACAACCCTAAGAATGTAATCAATGAGGTAAAATCTTTTCACAAGATAGTCCGCTCTTGAAAAAAAATAGAACACACAATAAAGAGAAGCCTTATGTATGGAAATAATGTGGTAGAGCCTTTGCATATCATAGTAATCTCTTTATGTTATAAAATAACCCCCACTGCAAAAAATCGCTATGTACTTAATCATTGTGAGAAAGTGATTACCCAACACACTGATCTGCAAATTCATAAAATAGCCCACACAGGAGAGAAATCCCATGAGTATAATCAGAGTAGGAAAGCTTTTTCATAAGAATCAACCTATTTTGTAAAAGATCCCATACAAGAGGGATGTCTTGTGAATTTTGTTATTGTAAAAAACTTATGCATATCATGTAATTCTTCTAATGCAAAAAACAAAAAACAAAAAAAAAAATCAAAGCAAACAAACAAAAAACCCTTAGTGGAGAGAAAGCATATCAATTTTAATCATTTTGATATAGCCTATGCATACAAGACTACCAGTTCATAAAATAACCCTTACTGAATGTAAATCCTATGAATGGAATCAGTGTTGTAAAGCCATTGCATACAACTCTCAGGGCAAAAAAAAAAAACAAAAACAAAAAAAAAAAAAAAAAAAAAAAAAAAAAAAAAAAGAAAAAGAAAAAAAGAAAAACAAAAACCGCAATGCTGGAGAGAATCCATATGAATGAAATCTACGTTGTAAAACCATTTTGCCAGAGTCCTCCAAATACATATGAGAACAATACTAGAATGAAGCCCAATGAATATAATCAATGTTGTAAAACTTTATACAGAGAATTGCAATCCAAACTCAGAGAGAAACCCTATGGATGTAACTCACTCCAGGGACAAACCCTAAATATTTAATCAATGTGGTAAATCCTTTTCACAGGACAGTAGTCTTCGAAAACATAATAGAACAAATACTAGAGTGAAGCCTTATGAAAGTAATCTATGTGGTAAAGCCTTGGCATATAATAGTAATCTTTTTATGTTATAAAATAACCCACCTTGTTTAGGAACCCTATGAATGTATTAAATGTGAGAAAGACTTTGCAAATCGTAGTAATTTTCTAAGGTATAAAATAACCCACACTGGAGGGAAACATTATGAATGTAATCAGGGTGAAAAAGCCATTAGCCAACACACTGATCTCCAAATTCATAACATAGCCCACACTGGAGAGAAACCCTCTTACTATAATCAGTGTGGAAAGCCTTTGCCCAAGAATCAACATATTTCATAGAGGAACCCATACTAGAGCAAAGTCGTTTGAAATTTATCATTGTAATAACTTCTATGCATATAAGGTATTTCTCCCAGTGCAAGAAAATATCCCATGCTGAAGAGGTACCGTATCAATGTAATCAAATCAAACCTTATCAAAGCAAAGTAGTCTGCTTATCTATAATAGAACACATAGTAGTAGAAGCCTTATAAATGTAATCAATGCGGTAAAGCCTTTGCATATGATTGTAATCGTTTTAAGTTATAAAATACTCACCCTGTAGAGAAAACCTATGGATGCAATAAATGTGAGAATGCCTTTGCATATGATAGTAATCTTCTAAGTTTTAAAATACCCCGCACTGCAGAGTATCACTACGAATGTAATCAATGTGAGAAAGCCTTTTCACAAGAAACAACCAAGTTAGTAATAGGAGACATATTAGAGCGAAGTCCGAAGTACTTAATCAATGTAGTAAACGTGTGCACATAATTTAGTCTCTTAATACATAAAATAACCCATAATGGACAGAAACCCACGAATGAAATCTATGTGGGAAAACCTTTTTTAATAGGGTCCTCCAAAATCATTAAAGAAGCCATTCTTGGCAGAACTCCTATTAAGGTAGTCATTGTGTTAAACAATTTATACATAGCCCTGTTCTCCAAACACATACTGCAAAGAAGCCCGATGAATGTAATCGGTATTGTAAAGTGTTTTCACAACACTCATTTCCAAATTCATTTTAGAAATCATTTCAGAGGGAACCTCTATAAATGTAAATAATGTGGTAAAACCTTTGCATATCATAATAATCTTTTTAAGTTATAAAATAACCCTCCCTTTACAGAAACCCTATGAATGTTTTCAACGTGAGAAAGCTTTTGCACATCGTCATACTATCCTAAGGAATAAAATAACCGACACTGGAGAGAAACACAATTAATGTATTCAATGCGAGACAGCTATTTCGCACACAATGATCTCCCAATTTCTAAAATAGGTCAAAGTGGTGAGAAAAACTATGAATGAAATTTCCATGAGAAAAGCGTTTACAAGACTCCCCTCAAATCATAACAGAACCCATTCTAGGCAGAACTCCTATGAATGTCGTGATGGCAGTGACGACTTCATACATAGCAGTGCTCTGCAAATACATACTGGCCAGAAACCCTACGAAAGTAATCAAGTGGTAAAGTGTTTTCACAACACTCATCTGCAAATTCAAACAAGAACCCACCCCAGGGAACAACCTTAAAAATCTAATTAATGTGGTAAAACCTTTTCAGAGGAAAGTCCTCTCCTAAAACATAATGGAACACACAGTAGAGTGCAGCCTACTGTATGTAATCAATATGGTTGTGCCTTGGCATATCATTGTAATCTTTTTATGTTATAAAATAACCCACACTGCAAAGAAACGCTATGTATGTAGTCATTGTGAGAAAGCCATTACCCACACACTGATCTCCAAATTCATAAAACACCCCACTATTGGAGAAATCCCATGAGTATAACCAGTGTGGGAAAGCCTTTTCACAAGAATCAATCTATTTCATAAAAGAACCCATACTACAGCGAAGTCTTGTGAATTTTGTTATTGTAAAAAACTTATGCATATCATGTAATTCTCCTAATTAAAAAAAAAAGCAAAAAACCAAAAAACAAAAAAAAAAAAACAAAAAAAAACAAAAAACAAAAAACAAAAAACCTAAACCCTCAGTGGAGAGAAACCTTATGAGCATAATCATTGTCGTATAGCATATGCAGACAAGTCTCCCAGTTCCTAAAATAACCCATACTGAAAGCAAATCCAATGAATGGAATCAGTGTGGTAATGCTTACGCATACAACTCTTCAGTACAAAAACTAACCCATACTGGAGAGAAACCCTATGAACGATATCTACGCTGTAAAACCATTTGCAAGTGTTCTCCATTTTCATATAAGAATGATACTAGATTGAAGCCCATTGAATGTAATTAATGTGGTAAAAATTTATACAGAGCAGTTTTATACAAACTCATATTAGAGAGAACCCCTATGAATGTAAATAGTGTGGAAAAGTGTTTCTATGAACAATCATCTCCAAATTCATACAAGAACCCACTCCAGGGACAAAGCCTTAATATTTAATCAATGTGGTAAAACCTTTTCACAGGACAGTAGTCTCCTAAAACATAATAGAAGAACACATACTGCAAAGAAGCCCGATGAATGTAACCGGTATTGTAAAGTATTTTAAACAATTTATACATAGCACTGTTCTCCAAACACATACTGCAAAGTAGCCCGATGAATGTAATCGGTATTTTAAAGTGTTTTCAGAACACTCCTTTCCAAATTCATTTTAGAACTCCTTTCAGAGGGAACCTCTATAAATGTAAATAATGTGGTAAAACCTTTGCATATCATAATAATCTTTTTAAGGTATAAAATAACCCTCCCTTTAGAGAAACCCTATGAATGTTTTCAATGTGAGAAAGCTTTTGCACATCGTCATACTATCCTAAGGAATAAAATAACCCACACTGGAGAGAAACACAATTAATGTATTCAGTGCGAGACAGCTATTTCGCACACAGTGATCTCCCAATTTCTAAAATAGGTCAAAGTGATGAGAAAAACTGTGGGCATCCTTTTTCACAGGAAACAACCAATTTCATAAATGCACACGTACTAGAGAGTCATTGCAGTAAAGACTGTATACAGAGCAGTGCTCTCCAAGCACATACTAGCAAGAAACGCTATGAATGTAATCAGTGAGGTCCAGTGTTTCCACCACAGTCACCTCCAAAATCATATAGGACAAACCCCTCAAACTTTAATCAATGTGGTAAAGGACAGTAGTCTCCTAAAACATAATAGAACACATAGTAGAGGGAAGCATTATGAATGTAATTAATGAGGTAAAGACTTAGCATATCATAGTAATCTTTATAAGTCATAAAATAACCCACTCTTTATAGAAACCCTATTAATGTAATTAATTTGAGAAAGCTTTTGCACATCATAGTAATCTCCTAAGGTATAAAATAACCCATGTTGGAGAGAAACCCTATGAGTGGAGTGTAATCAGTTTTAAAGCCATGTACCAACACACTGTTGTCCAAGTTCATTTAAATAGCCAACGCTGGAGAGCAACCCTATGAATATGATCAGTGTGCGAAAGCCTTGTCAAAAGACTCAACCAGTTTCATAAAAGAACCCAAACTAAGGATAAGTTTAATGAATTTTGTCATTGGAATGATGCCTATGCATTTAATGCAAGTCTTCTAATCCCTAAAATGACTCACACTGTAGATAAACCCTGTGAGTATAATCAATGAGGTATAGCCTAGGCATACAAGTCTATCAGTGCATGAAATAAGCCATACTGAAGAGAACCCTATGAATGTAGTCAATGTGGTTATGCCTAGGCATATAGGTCTTCCAGTGCAAAAATAACACATGGTGGAGAGAAAACCTAGGGATGAAATCTAAGTGGGAATATATTTTTACAAGGGTCTCCTAAATCCTAAAAGAACATATCATAGAGAGAAGCCGTAGGAATGTAGTCAGTATGGCAAAGTCTTTATACAGAGCAGTGGTGAACAAACACATAGTAGAGAGAAATGCAATGAATGTAATCAGTGTGGTGAAATACTTTCAGAATAGTCTTTTCAAAATTCATTTTAGATGCACACCAGAGAAAAGCTATAAAGTGACTCAATGTGGTAAAAACCTTTTCACAGGATAGTAGTCTCCTAAAACATAATAGAACCAATAGAAGTCTTATGAAAGTAATCAATGCTGTTAAGCCTTTGCCTATCACAGTAATCTTTTTAAGTTATAAAATAATCCTCCCTTTAGAGAAAGCCTGTCCCCTCTTTGTAGTAATCTTCTAAGGTATAAAATAACCCACACTGCAGAGAAACACAGTCAATGTATTCAATGGGAGACAGATATTTCGAACACACTGATCTCCCAATTTCTAAAATATGTCAAAGTGTTGAGAAAACCTATGAATGAAGCCTTCATGAGAAAACAGATTTACAAGACTCCTCTAAATTCCTAAAAAGAACCCATACTAGGCAGAACCCCTATGGATGTCGTGATGGCATTAACGACTTCATACATAATAGTGCTTTGTAAATACATACTAGCAAGAAACCCCATGAATGTAATCATGTGGTAAAGTGTTTTCACAACACTCATCTCCAAATTCAAACAAGAACCCACCCCAGGGAACAACCTTAAGAATCTAATATATGTGGTAAAACCTTTTCACAGGACAGTCCTCTCCTAAAACATAATAGAACACACAGTAGAGAGCAGCCTTATGTATGTAATCCATGTGGTAGAGCCTTTGCATATCATAGTAATCTTTTTGTGTTATAAAATAACCTACACTGCAAAGAAACGCTATGTACGTAATCATTGTGAGAAAGCCATTACCCACACACTGATCTCCAAATTCATAAAATAGCCCACTCTGGAGAGAAATCCCATGAGTATAACCAGTGTGGGAAAGCCTTTTACAAGAATCAACCTATTTCATAAAAGAACCCATTCTAGAGCGAAGTCTTGTGAATTTTGTTAGTGTAAAAAAAAAAAAAACTTATGCATGTCATGTAATTCTTCTAATGCAAAAAAGAAAAAAAAAAAAAACCCTTGGTGGAGAGAATCCGTATGAGTATAATCATTGTAGAATAGCCTATGCATACAAGTCTACCAGTTCATAAAATAACGCTTACTGAATTCAAATCCTATGATTGGAATCAGTGTGGCAAAGCCTATGCATGCAACTCTTCAGTGCAAAAATTACCCCTGCTGGAGAGAATCCCTATGAACGAAATCTACTTTGTAAAACCATTTTGCAAGAGTCCTCCAAATTCATATAAGAACGATACTAGATTGAAGCCCCATGAAAGCAATCACCATGGTAAAACTTTATACAGAGCAGTGTTATCCAAACTCATATTAGAGAGAAACCCTATGGATGTAATCAGTGTGGTAATGTGTTTCTAGAACAATCATCTCCAAATTCATACAAGGACCCACTCCAGGGACAAAGCCTAAATATTTAATCAATGTGGTAAAACCTTTTCACAGGACAGTAGTCTCCTAAAACATAATAGAACAAATACTAGAGTGAAGCCTTACGAATGTAAGCTATGTGGTAAAGCCTTGGCATATAATAATAATCATTTTATGTTATAAAATGACCCACCCTGTTTGGAAACCCTATGAATGTATTCAATGTGAGAAAGCCTTTGCATATCATAGTAAATATTTAAGTTATAAAATAACCCATCCTGTAGAGAAACCCTATGAATGTAGTGAGTGTGGGAAAGCCTTTGCATATCGTAGTAATTTTCTAAGGTATAAAATAACCCACACTGGAGGGAAACATTGTGAATGTACTCAGGGTGAAAAAGCCTTTACCCAAGACACTGATCTCCAAATTCATAACATATCCCACACTGGAGAGAAACCCTCTTAGTATAATCAGTGTGGAAAGCCTTTGCCCAAGATTCAACATATTTCATAGAGGAACCCTACTAGAGCGAATTTGTTTGAAATTTGTTATCTCAAAAAAGCCTGTGTATAGAATGTATTTCTTCCCTTGCAAAAAATAATCCACATTGGAGAGAAACCATTTGAGTATAATGATTGTGGTATAGCCTATGCATACAAGCTTTCCAGTCAATAATATATGCATACTGAAGACAAACCCTATGAATGTAACCAACGTGGTAAAGCCTATGAATATAAGTCTTCACTGCAAAAAATAATCCATGCTGGAGAAAAACCCTATGATTTAAATCTTCATGGGCAAACGGTTTTACAAGCCTCCTCCAAATTCATAAAGGAACCCATACTAGGCAGAACTGCTATGAATGTACTCATGAACAGCAGTGCTCTCCAAACAAAATACTGCCAAGAAACCATATGAAGGTTTAGTGTGGTAAAGAGTTTTCACAACAGTCATCTCCAAATTCATACAAGAACCCACCCCAAAGACAAACCCTAAACATGTAATCAATGTGGCAAAACCTTTTCACAGAACTGTAGTTCCAAAACATAATACAGGGAAGCCTTATGAATGTAATGAATGTTGCAAAGCCTTTGCATAGTATAGTTATCTTTTTAAGTTATAAAATAACCCACCCTTTAGAGAATTCCTACGAATGTTATCAATGAGAGAAAGCCTTTGCATATCATAGTAATCCTCTAAGGTTTAAAATAACCCACACTGCAGGGCAGGGAAAGTATGAATGAGCTCTTATATGAACCACAAAGCACAGTGCCTCTCTTTATAACGAATGTCTCTCTGAATTTGCTCAAGCAGCATTTTAACCTGATTATTACTAGCTCCAATGTATGGAACTATCTCTAAAACTTGAAGAGCTCTGAAAACATGATGACTATCAGTATATAAGTTAAATGAATCATTTATTAGAAGCTGAAAAACTATTACAACAGCTTGTAACTTAACTATCTGAGCTGAAGATGAATCTGTCTGTATTACAAATTCTTTTCCATCACTAACATAAGCTGCTTTTCCATTAGAAGAACCATCAGGAGAAAGTAACAGCATCTTTTATAGGGTTACCCCTTACAATTTTAGGGAATACAAAAGGATGTATTAGTACCAATTGTAATGTGTATAAACTGATTATCATTTTTTTTCAAAAACTGAGCAAAAGCTGATGAACCAAAAATTATAATGAATAAAAGCTTGAAAATTTGGGCCCTAAATCTATACAGAGAAAGGAAAGTTCTAATGGTAAAAGAAAATTAACTCCTTAAGTCAGGAGTGCCATGGCTGGCACCTGAGCCCACTCTCAGAAAAGGGGAGGTAACCCCTCACCATCTAAGTAAACATTCCTTTGCCTGTTAATTGCTGGTTGTAGAGGTTTTGAGATAACCATTAACTTACTATTTGGTATAGGGAACATGTATTTGGTATAGGGAACATCAACATGATCTGTTGATGTTGGAATATATCCTCCAATTGTAGAAGAACTTGTCTATCCTATTTAGGTAGCTGTTTAGGTGAACTGAGATCACTATCTCCTTTAAGGATATTGCTTAAAGGTTTTATATTGCCAGTAGATGGTTTTTTTTTTTTTTTTAAAGGACATAGCCACTGAATATTTTTCAATGATTTCTGGAAATCATTTAATGATCACAAGCCATTATTTTAGGATGTCAATTCATTTTCATATAAACCTAGAAAGACAAAATACCCCCCAAATTATAATTCATACCATCAATGTAAATAGTTAATGAAATGTAATCCACAGAAAACTCAAAATATGACTAAGTGCTATCTGCAAATTCTTTTTCTAATTTGACCTGTAAAGTCTTTCTTAGCTGACATGGTCTCATTTGCATTTTTACTAATACCTATCTAGGCAGGGCCAAACAGGGCTGCAATTTTCTGAGGCTTTTTCTCAATAGTTTTTCTCAAATCTTACATTAACCTCCATTTCTTAAATTTATTTTTTAACCACAAAAATAAGAGAATTTCTGTTTTTTTCTCCTTTGCTCAACTCTATTGATCCATCCATCGAAGCTCCTATGGCTCTCAGGCCATGTTGACTCTGGCCATTTCCTGCGGACCACTGTGAATTTGATGTCTCTTTTTACCATATCTCGAGCAATTCAAACAGTAATTTTTGTTAGGATTCACACATTCATAATCACACTTTATATGTGCATTTGTGTGGCCACACCATAATACAGAACATACATACATATACATACATCATTTGGCCCTCCTTTTTTCTAGGCCAAGATTAGATTGGTGAAATAAAACATCCTTAACTGAAATCTCTTGCGGCTGTTAACCCTTAAATTATAAGCATCTAAAATCTGAAGAAATCCCAATAAATTTATCTATGTCACTTTTTTTTTTTTTAAATAAGTTCTTAAAACAATTTTTGACATTCTGACAGGCTGCATAATTTTTTCCATACACTTGGCTGGGCATTAGCCACAGCAGGAGCTCCTAAGACTTAGGGCCTCTAGGTCCTGTCCTGCCTTTGCTCTCTGGGCCTGGGTTTGCCCCCTGCAGTTTACCTGTGACTGTAGCTGCTTGAAAAGAAAATAACCACCATTGGCACCCACAGGCCATGCTGAACTAGTGCATATGCAGGGCCTAATCTTTGCTTCCCTATACCCTGGAGCAGCATGGGGCAGTAGGGCAGGGGATTTGTAAGGTTGGGAATTCTCCTTGAGTGGCTGCTGCTCAGGCAGGATGACCTGCTACATTTGCCCAGAAGAGGAAGGAGCAATGTTAGGGGAGTCATGATAAGAGTCCTGCTCATATTTGGCCACCTCCTCCTCATGGTCAGCCTCTTTCCCTGTAGAGACTTTGCCTGGGTCTCTCTTTCTTTTCCTTTCCTTCCTCCTCCTCCTCCTTCTTCTTTTCCTTTTTTTCTTTTTTTCTTTTTTTTTTTTTCGATCAAGGCTGTACTGAAGAGACCCCTCTTTGAGGGAAGGCTTCTTTTCAGCCCCAGAAGGTGATCATTTTCCCTCAGAGACCAATTTCTAGAGGTCTGTCCTTTGTGAGGTTGTCTTAAGGACATCGTGAATTAGGCTCCAATAGCTGAAGGCAGTAACAGGGATCTTTTCTGGTGCAAAAACCCCAAAATAGTACTGAAATCATTCTCCGACCCTGTGTCAGGTCCTCAGGTCCTCTCATCAATAGATCCTTCTTCTGGAAACCAGGGGCATACAATAACCATAAAATCAACGAAGTTTGGTAGGTCTTTTTTTTTTTTTTTTTTTTTTTTTTTTTTTTTTTTTTTTTTTTTTTTTTTTAACCTGAATTCCTCTCAATTGCAGGGCTTCCTTAAGCCTGGAAGGAAACAAAAGTTTCTGAGATATTGCTTCCCCCATCAGTTACTTTGCCTTGAGATCTTTGGCATTGCTCACCAATACAGTGACTGATCTTTCTTTATGGGCAGGTAACCTGAAAAGAAAGTGAGGCCATCCCCTGCGGGATACTCTGGACGGATTCTTCTCTTTTCTGTGAGGGGCATAGTCTCCTACATGTCCTCTGCCATCTGCCATTGGGCGCCATTTCTGCCCAGACCTGCAGGGCTGTAAAGAGTAACTGGGAGACACCTAGGGGAATGGAGCCTTAAGGGATGAGAAGAACAACAGAAAGTCCATCTTCTGATCAAGCTGTCAAACTTTATTTACTCAGGGGAGGCTTATATAGGACCATGGGCAGGATGTAAATGGGAGTTTGCAAGTGGGCAGGGTGAAAGGGTCAGTAAAAGAAATGTCCTGAACTCATCTTTAACTGGCTATAAAACTGCAGCAGGAGGAATATCCTGAGCTATTCTTTAACTGGCTGTAAAGCTGCTACAGGAAGACTATCCTAAGCTATTCTTTAACTGGTTGTAAAACCGTGAGCCTGCATCTAGGAATGCTCTGTTAAACATTCTGCTTGCTTACTTCTTAAGAGGCAATACTTTTCTATCTCAGAGGCCTGAGGTAGTGAGGATGGTGATGGTCCCCAACACACCACACTGTTCCCCTGGGGCAGACAGGACTTTTCCTGTCTCCCAGTTCTCTTCTGTCCTCTCTCTGTATCTCTTTCTCTTTCCTTCCCCTTCCCTCCAGAAACTCACTTAAGCTCTGTCTGGCTGGGATGTTTGTCCATCCCTCCCCAGTCATCCTTGCTCGCCATGGAATCTGCCAAGGTTCCCCTCATGCTTTATCTTAACAGTAAGGCCACAATACAACTTAGTATGTTTTTCTTTTATTTCTTTCTGTCTTCCATTCTCTCTTTTTGACAACACCTTCAGATTTTATAAGTTCAAAGCAGGAATGACATGTCATTGTGTGGTCTGTGATCTATTTCTATATCAAACAGTTATTTAATTGGAGTTGAATACCTACAATGAACTTTCCTGTGTTGTTACCACTCTCTTCAGCACATGATGCTTCCAACACTCTGTAGTAGTTTATGCATATAAGAATATCATCTGATGTTTATGGGACAGGTTAGAGAAAAGTTCCTACTTATCTAACACTTTGCTGTCTTTCAAGCAACTTTGTCAGATAGGCATTATTATTACTGGGTTTTTAGATGAAATAGTTCAATAACTTTCCCAAGCTCAGTCAATAAGAGAAAAGGTAGTGCATTCACTTCTGTTTTAATCCCAAACTTTTATTATTTTAATCTATTTGCCTCATAAAGGACAGACTATTTGTTCACAAAACATTCAAAACCATAATCTTCTTTCTGATAATGTTAGACTGTACATACTTTTAAAATAAAAATACAGAAAGAATTTTCCTACTGTGTGAAAAATTGGATTCCACTGACAGAGTTAATATTCTTCCCTTTTTTCCAAGTTTTAATATTGAAATCTACCAAGCCTATTTCCCACTCAGCCCACCAAGCCATATGCTGTTATGTAAGATGGTGTTTTTTTTTTTTTTTTGTTTTTTTTTTTTTTTTTTTTCCTTGTCTCAGCCTCCATGTGACACCATATTGTTTTGAGGCCTGTGGAACTGAAGATTCACTCCTCTCTCATTTCTGGCTAAGAAATCCTATTGCACTGAGAATTGTCAGTTGAAAGATGTCCTCCTAGCTTCTTTCCATTTGATCTAAATAAGCAATAAAAGGAAACAAAGCAACACTCTGAATAAAATGAGTACATTATAGTACTTCCCAGATTGAAACAGTTTATAGTGTTCGACGTACAACTACAGCTTCAATTCCCCCCCCATTAAGAAATCTTGAAACCTGATTAATTCTATATATTATTCTATTCATGATAAGCAAAAAATGGAAGAAAACATTTTCTTTCCCAGAAAATCTGAAGAGTAATAAATATGAGCACCCAGTTCTTGTTCCACTTTCTACCACTCTAACTAAAGCAACAAATGGTTTATGCTCTAAGCTAATACCTTATTTAAACTCAGAAATGACAGTACTGTATCTTTTCCTCTTAGATTAGGTGGTTATTTGATACAAAGGTTGCTAGCATGATTTAATTTTGTTTCTGCAAGTTTCGGTTAAAGTCAGATGACTACAAGGGGAGCGAGTCAGGTCATTGTGCATTGTGACTTCTGTGAATAGGAGGCTGCAAGCCTGGCCTGAAGGTCTGCTAGCTGAGTACATGTTTGTGTTGGGCGGTGAGAATAAACACCAAGAGTTGTTCAATGTAGTTGTTTTAGATATACTCCAGAACTTATGGTTTACATATTGTGTTACAAATTTGAAAATGTTAAATGTATATAAACACTATGTTTGCTAAAAATATCTCATGGTTAAGTAAGTAGAATTTGCCTTTACAAGAAAGATCCAAGTAGAAAATTTGATTTTGGAGTCTAGCATATCATGAGATAGGTGTTTCTTATGACAACAGATGACATTTTGCAATGTCAGCTGGAAGGCATCATGAATCAGAGCTATTCTGTCTTAGGTATCATAAGTGGTTCTGTCCTATCGACTGGCCCCGTCCTTATCCTGAGTAGTTAACAAGGTAGTAGTAGCCATGTGATTCCATATTAAACTTAACCCAACTGGTTCCTTCAGGTAAATTCAGAGTATCTAAGAAGAGAAAAATGGATTAGGCATTATTAACATGTCCATTAAAATCTTCTTCAAAACTGATGTGTGTGTGTGTGTGTGTGTGTGTGTGTGTGTGTGTGTGTTTAAAGTATGTGTTTTATTTGTGTTTGTTGTTGTTTTGAGACAAGGTCCTTTAAAGTGCGTTTGTGTCAATAGGTAACATGATTGTCATGTTTCTATTATGGTGAAAGACTCAGTTTGAGCATGAAATTGTGCTATAAAAACTTTCAAATGAAATTTGAATCTGATCATATGCCGGGAAAGGTGGTACACACTTGTAGTTCCAAAACGTGGGAGGTGGAGGCAGAAGGACGAGGAATTCAGCTAAATAGTGAGATCAAGTCCCCCATCGCAAGGTGTTGTAACAAGTGATAAGTGAGAGCTCTCAACACAAATCTTGTATCATTAGGTCTGCTTATAGACTCACCCCTCCAAGTAGCTCAAAACATGCTTAATTTCAGGACTTGAACAATGGAGGGTTTCTGTACTGGTTTCCTTGTTTCAGCACTTACTGTATTGGACTACCTAGTATTCAGTTCTTTGCAAAACCATGGTCTGACTTCCATTTATTTTATGAATTTATTTATTTTGGGTTTTTCAAATATAAAGATAAATCTGGCTTTACATTTGCCAGATGGTACTCCCCTCCCCGTGTGCAGGACCAGGGCTGGGGGTTGCAGCACCTTGTGCGCCTGTGCAGCCGCAGCCAGTGCGGGTGTGTGTGGGTTCCTGAGAGCCGCGAGGTGCCACATGCCCTTTTTCTTTTCCCGCCTGCCCAGGTCCTTGCTTGTCCTGGCCCTGTCTTCTCATGTCCTCCCCGGTACCATAGCCACGGAGATGATGAGCAGTGCCGAAAGTGGCTGTAGAAAACCAACAGCAAAGTCTCCCTATTATGTTTAAAAATACCAGTTAGTGGGAAGGATAATGGAAACCCATGGTTGGTGATGCAGCAATTTAATTAGACTGAATTAACAAATCCATATTTAATCTGAGTAAAGCATTCCGGGGTGTCCCAGTGAGAACAGGAAATTAGGAACCAGAAGGCACGCCCAGTCCAGAAGAGGGGATTTAGCGCCCCTGGGGGCGGAGCCTTAAGTGGCGGGCTTTTTAAGGGTGGAGTCTGGTTTGAGGGGAAATCCAGGGGAGGTCCCGCCCTTCTTTTCACCTGGCCCTGTCTCTCAGGCTTCACTAGCCAATCAGAGCCCCTATCTGACCTGCCAGTCAGATGGGAGGGTTCTTCCGGGCGCCAGGCTTTCACCTCAACTCTTCACCTGAGAAAGTCAGTTTGTGCCTTTGCTTTCAGTGCTCTCACCATGCTGAGCGAGGGCCTGCCCTTCACAGAGCGGGAGGAGTGGTGGGACCAGGTGAGGGAAGGGCCACTGTTTACCGGAGAGCAGGGGAGGGCTCTTCACAGAGGAGGAGGAGCAGCGGTGGGCTGTGGCCTCTCTTCACAGGGGAGAAGGAGCGGTGGCCCGAGGCCTCTCCACCCAGAGGCAGAGGTGCCTTGGGCTGAGGGCTGCTCTTCACAGAGGAGGAGGAGCTGTGGGAAAGGGAGAGTAGAAGACCTCTGCTCTTCTCAGAGGAGGAGGAGCTGTGGGCCGAGGCCTCTCTTCACAGCAAAGGAGCGGTGGGCCTGGGTGCCTGAGAGGCGCTGCCCCCATTTGGGGAGAGTGGCTGGCGGTGGGTGAGGACTGCTATCGCCATGCTTGGCGGTGTGTCCAGTCACACTGACCATGGGGCTGCACTCCCCATTTGGGGGCAGTGGCTGGTCATGGGGAGGGAGGGTGCTGTCCCCCGACTAGGTGGAATGTCCGGCTGAGGCTCAGAAGCCATTGTGTTTAGTTCTCCCTTGGCTGAGTGGGAGCCAATGGCCAGACAGAGTTCACCTGCTTCGTCCTGCCTTGTCCAGCTTGGTTATGTGTGATGAGAGCAACTCCATAGGCCAGGTTGGTAGCCTCTGAAGAACTTCACTGCCCAGGGCTGTGTTTAGAAATATCCAAGTGTGGTGGTATTTTGTGCTTTAAAGGTGGCACATGCCTTTAATCACAGTACTTGAGAGGCAGAGGCAGGTGGATCTCTGTGACTTGGATCCAGGTCTAGGTCAGGCTCCAAAGCTACACAGAGAAAAAGCCCTGTCACAAAAAATCCAAACTACCAAGAACAAAGCAAAAACAAAAATAAAAGTTGTCTGAAGATCAGAGTGTGGAGCTAGGAAGTACACCTTCAGTCCCAATCCTTGGTAGGCAGAAGCACGTGGATCTCTGTGAGTTCGAGGCCAATTCCCCAATGATAAGCAATGATAACTGTGATAAGATGTAAATGTTTGTTCACCAGGATTAATCTGCCTTTACATTCCCATAACAAAAGAGACAACCCTGACTTACCAACACCCATAAGGTCTACCTCCCCATCAAAGGCGTCTAATGTGCTGCTCAAGGGAACATTGCAGGGTGACAACCAACATTAAGTCCTGGTGTGCCCTAAAGTTGTATGAAATCTAGAGCAGTGGCTTCTCCGTCTTTTGAAATGTGGTTTTGAGAAAAGTCCCTATATTAATTGAAGTGGACTTGAACCCTGTCTGTAGTCCCACAGTGCATTGCCTTTGCTCTCCTGCTGACTAAACACCCTAAATTCTTGCATTACAGGCCTGCAGCACCACAGAGTTCTACAACTTCCAGTTTGGAGTCACATAGTGGGCTGTCTATTGCAGTAACCGGAAAAGGATTTGTGTGTGGAGCATGGCTTCTCTCTTCAGACCATAAGAGGAGGAACAGTGTGGGTACACTGCAGGGGGAAACAGAGTAAACAATAAATACAGTGTCCTGTGTACACTGCAGGAGGAAACAGTAGACAATGGGTAGATCACAGAGTGAAGAAGTCTAAGGCAGTGAGCTGCAGAGGGGTCTCCATCATAAAGAAGGGCCTGATGGGGTAGGGTTGGTGACTGTAATTTTCCTGCATGAATTAATTCCTTCCATGTGTATGAAGACAGACAGAATTGGTGGGTGGACAGTTTAGGGAGGATAGCTTAAACTACTAAATATTCATTTTCCAATTCGCTAACTGTCCTATGCTGATATGTGCAATCTTGGTTTACACAGTTAAGTCAGCGCAGAGGTTTGAGACACAGGCCATTGGCTGTAATGCAACTCCATGTGTCAGCTTACAGCACTCAGAAGCTAACATTTCTTACAGTGTTTTATTATTGGTATTCTTCCTACCAGGTAGTGTCTACTCTGTTTCAATGTCAGTGTAGCTAAGTGTTCTTTCAGTTATTTTTGTCTCCTTTAAAAAATCAGTACCTGATTCTGCTTCTGCTGTCCAGGCTGGGCCTTGACTAGTCTCTGGGAAGGAAAAACTAACCAGTAAACAATTATCCTCCTAATTTTCTAGATTTTTATTGTGAATTTTCAAATGAAGTGGGAACCTGTAAGAATTTCATCCACCAATTGTAAAGCAGGTGTAGACACAGCACAGAAAGTGAGGGGCAAAAAGAAGTAAGAAAGCTTTCCTGCCGTGACACTACTTCAC